>NC_039359.1:37241906-37589060 GCF_003573695.1 Papaver somniferum | reverse complement strand
CTGATCACTATGCCTATATGTGTCTGATTCTTCATCAACACTATCCTCATCATAATCATCATTATAATAATATGAAAATGGTTGAACCTCATCTAAACTAGTAGTGTTACCAATTCTAACCTCGTCATCTTGATTATGTGAATAAAAACTATCCTTATTTTCAAGAGTGGTATTGGGAACACTATATTGGAAGTTAAGACTATCTTGAGCAAATTTTTCCATAACCCTATTTGTGCTCTCATTAAACTGCTTGAGGGACTCTTCTAGAGACATCTTAGTTGACTTCTCTACGGACTCTTCTGGAAGCGGAATATTTTAAGTCTCTTTCATAAATAAGTGAAACTTCTGTGTTGACTCACTGAAACTCTTGAGAGACTCTTCTAGAGAAATAGGAGGATCGTTTTTCTCGTATGACCTGTGGGTGTGTGAATAGTAATTAGGCTCATCATGGTATGACCCATAACCTTCAAAAGGTGGATGTTCCCAACCACTATTCACACTATGGTCAAAGTAGTAATGTCCATTTTGCCCAATTGGATATTCGTTATATTGGCTATTGTACCAGTTTGACATTCTCAAAATAAACCCACTGACAAGGCTGACTCTACCATAGAAAACCTACTGATTTCCAGCAAACAAAAAGCATGATGGCTCCACTTAGATTGTTTATAGACCAGCTTCTAATCCTTCGAAAGGGAATTCGTTACAATTTAAGCAAACCCCTCTGGAATTAATCCGAGTTAAAGTAAGTTGAATAGAGGCGAGGGAAGCTCGGTGGAGCTTTGATACCCAAGGCCTCACCGGTATTACAAGACGGCGCAGTCACACATTCAACTTATAGAAACTGTCAAGAACTTCGAAGTATGCTTAAAAGAGTAACTAATATTTTCGAATGACTTTCCTGTTAAGCTCGTTACCCTATCGGTCTCGTTCTAGTCAAAATTTTAGGCTTAGGTTCGCGTTTGGTGTCGTTTTCCTAAGGCGGGCAAGAAGAGAACGACGATGAAATCCGAACCCTTATCTTGTATGGCCAGTCCTTGCCCTTTACTAAGAAATTAAAGCAGCCGTTTTCAAGTCCTCAACATATATGCATACGAAGAAAGACAGTAACTCGCTGACAGGGGATTCGCGAGTGTTTCGACAAACTTACCTCCCGTACCAGAAGGGGGATGAACCTTTGTAGTCGACTCGGGCCACGACTCCTATGTCATGTATGAACCCGAGGGGCCGAGGTGATATCGTAATCACCGTCCTTCTCTGCAAACAGTTTATATATAAACTACCCTTCCGTATGGTTTAAAAAATAATGTCCCAAAATTTAAAATCCAAAGTCCAAAAATATAAAGTGCAAAAGAAAAAGAAAGTCTAAAAAAAATAAAAATCTACAAAAATAAAAATGTCTCTCTTTTTTTTATAAAAAAAAAATCTTCTTCTTTCGCTCCTTTCGCTTTGCCTTTTACTCCAGTCTTTAAGTATTTAACAAAAGCTTTGGCAAAATTTTCTTTCGCTCCAAATTCCAAAATCTGAAATAAAAAGACAAAAACCCAAAAACGTAAAGAAGAACAAAGAAAAATAAAAACCTAAAAAAAAATCTAAAAACTCTAGCCTAAAGACAAGTCCGCGTCGGCGGCGCCAAAAATTTGATGGGATTTCAAAGTTGTTGTAATAAAAAGGTTCGTTGAGACTTGTGAAGGAAGATTTTTTTTTTAGACTTAATTTTTATAAATAAAAAAATATAACAAACTCGAATAAAAAGTGTTGTGAGAATTATGGAGAGACTGGGGCTAGGATTCTGCTATTTACCAATTCCAAAGTGATACTAATTATAATCATGCAATTTCGCACGTTCAAATTGATTCTCAACTATTGCAAAAGTAGATTTTTAGAAACAACAAATGTTAATCCAAAGCATGAGACATCAAAACCCTAGGCTAAGCATGTTCCATCAAAAGAAAATACAATTGTTTAACAAAAACCATAAAATCTATTTTCAATATAGGCAAATAATCATAAATAAAAATTACACAAATTAAATAATTACGAATTACCACTTTTTCATTGGAAAGATAGCATCCTCCGTCGCCCCAAGGATTGGGTTTAGCTCATCATTGTGTAAGCACGCTCACAATATTTGTTCATTGCTTCAAAAATTGTTTACAAAGATAAAATGGAGAGAAAATGATGAAAATCGGGTGTTTAAAACTCTTCCCCTAATCACTTCCTAATCACTCCTTAATCACTCACCCCCCTTCTCTTACATCTCAGGAGCTATTTATAACCCAGCATTAACCACAAATATCTCCAATTACTCCTCAAAATCTTCACAGTGAAGGAATATTATTCTCGGGAATAATTTCCTATTTTTTTCTTTTTTGCACGCATGAATGAGCTGTAAAATATCTCCAATTACTCCTCAAAATCTTCACAGTGAAGGAGTATTATTCTCGGGAATAATTTCCTATTTTTTTCTTTTCTGCACGTATATTTCCCACAGTAACACCAACAGTAAGTGAAACGAAAATATATTTGTTCCATGTTTTAGCTTATCACGCGTCTGTTTAGTGTTGACGTGTTCCAACATGCATATTTCTCGAAATATATTGATTCTAACTCGTGACAGGATAATCTCTCAACGCAACTCCGAATAGCAAATGTCCTCCGGGTTGCCTTTAACACTTTTTCGAGCCAATTTTTCCGAAATTGTTTATTTCCTAAAAAAACATAAAAACACAATATTAGTACAAAAATCGAGTATCAACAATACATGAAATTAAGGAAAACGTATACACAAAAATGTGTCTATCAAATACCCCCAAACTTATTATTTGCTAGTCCTCGAGAAAAACTAATCTAGAAAATAAAATGACTACACTTAGCACGTGCAGCAAGCCGTTAAACCGCTAGGTGGCCCTAGTGGCGGAGTGTTGTCTCCGGAGGGTTTACCAGAGGTGTACCTACAAAACCTTTACTACAGACCCTAGCTATCTACGCAAAAACTTCGAAGGCACTAAAGAATCTCCTTGGTTGGCATTAAATCATTGACTATAGGAGGAAGTACCCTGATGCGAAATTCCAATTGTTGTACACGAGTTTGCACTCAACATACTAAAATTCATATATAAGTGATAGAGCTCTACTCAGATAGTTTCTGGACATCATAACCGGAGTCAACCAATCACATGGAAAGATTAAGACGATGGATAAAGAGATGGTGAAAAGTGAATGGTGTTTCCCATATCTGTCGGAATGCCTCTGCCAAGGTGAACCTATCCTAATGGAATGAGATACCGGTCTGACTAATATCAACACAACTGGCATATACAAGGGGACCAGTGGTCGATAAACCTAACTCTAGGTCAACAAAAATGACATATACAAGGGCACCAGTGGTCGACTTTATTGAATTTATTCTGGTTGGTCTAATGGTCTGATCTTTTTTTTTTATATGTTGTTATCTCAATTACTCTATTCCACCCTAGCAAAGGTAACAACTTGAATCGTGTTCCCCACCGAATCACTTAAAAAAAACAGAAGGATTAGGATTCAACGAGATATGGCGAAACTACCATGTTTTTTTTTCTTAATTCTAACACCTGAGCTATGTGCTTTTATGAATAGACTCTTTAGATGTTTCCATCTAATCAGATTGGTTCCTCAACTCCTACAACCAAGATGTTCCCATCCACTTAGATTGGTTAGTGCCAACCTTAATAAGCATAAATTTCTAGGCTCTGGAGTTTATTTATTGCAACTAAAAGTTTCTCCCATACCCCCAAACTTAAATCTAACATTGTCCTCAATGTTCTAAAGATAAAATTAAAAGCATGAACAAGGAGAAATTGTTACCACTTGAAGCAAAAGAGTTAAGGAAAGATATTACCGTGTTGCATGAGCATGGGTTACCTCCCAGGAAGTGCTAAGTTTAAAGTCTTCAGCCAGACTAAGAAAGGATTAGTCACCACGAAGAATCATATAGCAGCAGCCGGAATAATTGCGGGTCATCAGAATCAAAAAGTGTTACCCAAGCGAAGAGAAAATCGCAACAGACCATGAAGATACCGAACATACCCTTATTTAACTTTAAGATAACAATATCTAGTTGTGGTTTAGGTTCGGGTTCTATAACTGGGTCTAGATAAAAGGTTTTCATCGGCTGGATTTCCTCAAAGGAAGGATCCTGAAGGTCAGGATGTAGAGTATGGAAATACTCAACTAAGAATTTAGAAGCACATAAAAATAACCTGAATAATTGGGGATCCTCTAAGTCAATAAAATTTGACTTACACAGCTGACCATAATGAACATGGTGGTCTTCCTTAAACAAATGTGTCGACCCTAATCTCCTAAAGTAATTAGGTTTAGTCTCAAAACTCAATAATTGACACATCTGAAATTTATACGTTCCCACAATTGGTTGAAAAATATTTTGTGGGAAAACAAAGTCAATTTGGGTACTATCGCTTGGGTAAACCACATCAACCAGAGGATGGGTTTCTAACAACTGAACTTCTTCTTGGAAATTATTAGGTTCGGGAGATCTAGTATGAAGGTATTCTGACACAATGGTTGAGGCACATAGATGAAGTCCTAAGTGAGGGGACTTTCTGAGAGTTAAAGGTAAGGCACTAGGAAAGTGATAATCACCCCCAAACTTAGAGTTTTCAGTGTCTCTAGATAGACTAGTCACAATCTTCCTAATTTCTAGATCATCAGATTATTGAAAATAGTCAATTGATTCTTCTAAGTTACAATCAGCATCCTCACTTACCTCTACGAGTTTATCTTCTTCTAAGACTAGCGTTTTAAACTTGCCAGACTCTAAAACAATATTCTCAGGGTAAACTCTTTCCTCTAAGCCATTATTGGCTTCGCAAAAAGGAGATACTACATCGTCTAAAACGGGGATACTTCTAGTCAAATCCTCGTCCTTTTGAATAGGTGAATAATTACTAAAATTATTTGGATTTGAACTAGAAATAATATTATTATTGTAAAGCTCAATTGGAGTAACAAATTACTGATCACTATGCTTATATGTGTCTGATTCTTCATCAACACTATCCTCATCATAATCATCATTATAATAATATGAAAATGGTTGAACCTCATCTAAACTAGTAGTGTTACCAATTCCAACCTCGTCATCTTGATTATGTGAATAAAAACTATCCTTATTTTCAAGGATGGTATTGGGAACACTATATTGGAAGTTAAGACTATCTTGAGAAATTTTTTCCATAATCCTATTTGTACTCTCATTAAACTGCTTGAGGGACTCTTCTAGAGACATCTTAGTTGACTTCTCTACGGACTCTTCTGGAAGCGGAATATTATAAGTCTCTTTCATAAATAAGTGAAACTTCTGTGTTGACTCACTGAAACTCTTGAGAGACTCTTCTAGAGAAATAGGAGGATCGTTTTTCTCGTATGACCTGTGGCTGTGTGAATAGTAATTAGGCTCATCATGGTATGACCCATAACCTTCAAAAGGTGGATGTTCCCAACCACTATTCACACTTTGGTCAAAGTAGTAATATCCATTTTGTCCAATTGGATATTCGTTGTATTGGCTATTGTACCAGTTTGACATTCTCAAAATAAACCCACTGACAAGGCTGACTCTACCATAGAAAACCTACTGATTTCCAGCAAACAAAAAGCATGATGGCTCCACTTAGATTGTTTCAAGACCATCTTCTAATCCTTCGAAAGGGAATTCGTTACAATTTAAGCAAACCCCTCTGGAATCAATCCGAGTTAAAGTAAGTTGAATAGAGGCGAGGGAAGCTCGGTGGAGCTTTGATACCCAAGGCCTCACCGGTATTACAAGGCGGCGCAGTCACGCATTCAACTTAAAGAAACCGTCAAGAACTTCGAAGTATGCTTAAAAGAGTAACCAATATTTTCGAATGACTTTCCTGTTAAGCTCGTTACCCTGTCGGTCTCGTTCTAGTCAAAATTTTAGGCTTAGGTTCGCGTTTGGTGTCGTTTTCCAAAGGCGGGCAAGAAGACAACGGTGATGAAATCCGAACCCTTATCTTGTATGGCCAGTCCCTTTACTAGGAATTAAAGCAGCCGTTTTCAAGTCCTCAACATATATGCATACGAAGAAAGACAGTAACTCGCTGACAGGGGATTCGCGAGTGTTTCGACAAACTTACCTCCCGTACCAGACGGGGGATGAACCTTTGTAGTCGACTCGGGCCACGACTCCTATGTCATGTATGAACCCGAGGGGCCGAGGTGATATCGTAATCACCGTCCTTCTCTGCAAACAGTTTATATATAAACTACCCTTTCGTATGGTTTAAAAAATAATGTCCCAAAATTTAAAGTCCAAAGTCCAAAAATATAAAGTGCAAAAGAAAAAGAAAGTCTAAAAAAAAATAAAAATCTACAAAAATAAAAATGTCTCTCTTTTTTTTATAAAAAAAAATCTTCTTCTTTCGTTCCTTTCGCTTTGCCTTTTACTCCAGTCTTTAAGTATTCACCAAAAGATTTGGCAAAATTTTCTTTCGCTCCAAATTCCAAAATCTGAAAGAAAAAGACAAAAACCCAAAAACGTATAGAAGAACAAATAAAAATAAAAACCTAAAAAAAAATCTAGCCTAAAGACAAGTCCGCGTCGGCGGCGCCAAAAATTTGATGGGATTTCAAAGTTGTTGTAATAAAAAGGTTCGTTGAGACTTGTGAAGGAAGATTTTTTTTTTAGACTTAATTTTTATAAATAAAAAAATATAACAAACTCGAATAAAAAGTGTTGTGAGAATTATGGAGAGACCGGGGCTAGGATTCTGCTATTTACCAACTCCAAAGTGATACTAATTATAATCATGCAATTTCACACGTTCAAATTGATTCTCAACTATTGCAAAAGTAGATTTTTAGGAACAACAAATGTTAATCCAAAGCATGAGACATCAAAACCCTAGGCTAAGCATGTTCCATCAAAAGAAAATACAATTGTTTAACAAAAACCATAAAATCTATTTTCAATCTAGGCAAATAATCATAAATAAAAATTACACAAATTAAATAATTAAGAATTACCACTTTTTCCTTGGAAAGATAGCATCCTCTGTCTCCCCAAGGATTGGGTTTAGCTCATCATTGTGTAAGCACGCTTACAATATTTGTTCATTGCTTCAAAAATTGTTTACAAAGATAAAATGGAGAGAAAATGATGAAAATCGGGTGTTTAAAACTCTTCCCCTAATCACTCCCTAATCACTCCTTAATCACTCATCCCCCTTCTCTTACATCTCAGGAGCTATTTATAACCCAACATTAACCACAAATATCTCCAATTACTCCTCAAAATCTTCACAGTGAAGGAATATTATTCTCGGGAATAATTTCCTATTTTTTTCTTTTCTGCACGCATGAATGAGCTGTAAAATATCTCCAATTAATTCTCAAAATCTTCACAGTGAAGGAATATTATTCTCGGGAATAATTTCCTATTTTTTTCTTTTCTGCACGTATATTTCCCACAGTAACACCAACAGTAAGTGAAACGAAAATATATTTGTTCCCTGTTTTAGCTTATCACGCGTCTGTTTAGTGTTGACGTGTTCCAACATGCATATTTCTCGAAATATATTGATTCTAACTCGTGACAGGATAATCTCTCAACGCAACTCCGAATAGCAAATGTCCTCCGGGTTGCCTTTAACAATTTTTCGAGCCAATTTTTCCGAAAATGTTTATTTCCTAAAAATACATAAAAACACAATATTAGTACAAAAATCGAGTACCAGCAATACATGAAATTAAGGACAACGTATACACAAAAATGTGTCTATCAAATACCCCCAAACTTATTATTTGCTAGTCCTCGAGAAAAACTAATCTAGAAAATAAAATGACTACACTTAGCACGTGCAGCAAGCCGTTAAACCGCTAGGTGGCCCTAGTGGCGGAGTGTTGTCTCCGGAGGGTTTACCAGAGGTGTACCTACAAAACCTTTACTACAGACCCTAGCACTCTATGCAGAACCTTCGAAGGCACTAAAGAATCTCTTTGGTTGGCATACAATCATTGACTATAGGAGGAAGTACCCTGATGCGAAATTCCAATTGTTGTACACGAGTTTGCACTCAGCATACTAAAATTCATATATAAGTGACATACCTCTACTCAGATAGTTTCTGGACATCATAACCGGAGTCAGCCAATCACATGGAAAGATTAAGACGATGGATAAAGAGATGGTTAAAAGTGAATGGTGTTTCCCATATCTGTCGGAATGCCTCTGCCAAGGTGAACCTATCCTAATGGAATGAGATACCGGTCTGACTAATATCAACACAACTGGCATATACAAGGGGACCAGTGGTCGATAAACCTAACTCTAGGTCAACAAAAATGACATATACAAGGGCACCAGTGGTCGACTTTATTGAATTTATTCTGGTTGGTCTAATGGTCTGATCTTTTTTTTTTATATGTTGTTATCTCAATTACTCTATTCCACCCTAGCAAAGGTAACAACTTGAATCGTGTTCCCCACCGAATCACTTAAAAAAAACAGAAGGATTAGGATTCAACGAGATATGGCGAAACTACCATGTTTTTTTTTCTTAATTCTAACACCTGAGCTATGTGCTTTTATGAATAGACTCTTTAGATGTTTCCATCTAATCAGATTGGTTCCTCAACTCCTACAACCAAGATGTTCCCATCCACTTAGATTGGTTAGTGCCAACCTTAATAAGCATAAATTTCTAGGCTCTGGAGTTTATTTATTGCAACTAAAAGTTTCTCCCATACCCCCAAACTTAAATCTAACATTGTCCTCAATGTTCTAAAGATAAAATTAAAAGCATGAACAAGGAGAAATTGTTACCACTTGAAGCAAAAGAGTTAAGGAAAGATATTACCGTGTTGCATGAGCATGGGTTACCTCCCAGGAAGTGCTAAGTTTAAAGTCTTCAGCCAGACTAAGAAAGGATTAGTCACCACGAAGAATCATATAGCAGCAGCCGGAATAATTGCGGGTCATCAGAATCAAAAAGTGTTACCCAAGCGAAGAGAAAATCGCAACAGACCATGAAGATACCGAACATACCCTTATTTAACTTTAAGATAACAATATCTAGTTGTGGTTTAGGTTCGGGTTCTATAACTGGGTCTAGATAAAAGGTTTTCATCGGCTGGATTTCCTCAAAGGAAGGATCCTGAAGGTCAGGATGTAGAGTATGGAAATACTCAACTAAGAATTTAGAAGCACATAAAAATAACCTGAATAATTGGGGATCCTCTAAGTCAATAAAATTTGACTTACACAGCTGACCATAATGAACATGGTGGTCTTCCTTAAACAAATGTGTCGACCCTAATCTCCTAAAGTAATTAGGTTTAGTCTCAAAACTCAATAATTGACACATCTGAAATTTATACGTTCCCACAATTGGTTGAAAAATATTTTGTGGGAAAACAAAGTCAATTTGGGTACTATCGCTTGGGTAAACCACATCAACCAGAGGATGGGTTTCTAACAACTGAACTTCTTCTTGGAAATTATTAGGTTCGGGAGATCTAGTATGAAGGTATTCTGACACAATGGTTGAGGCACATAGATGAAGTCCTAAGTGAGGGGACTTTCTGAGAGTTAAAGGTAAGGCACTAGGAAAGTGATAATCACCCCCAAACTTAGAGTTTTCAGTGTCTCTAGATAGACTAGTCACAATCTTCCTAATTTCTAGATCATCAGATTATTGAAAATAGTCAATTGATTCTTCTAAGTTACAATCAGCATCCTCACTTACCTCTACGAGTTTATCTTCTTCTAAGACTAGCGTTTTAAACTTGCCAGACTCTAAAACAATATTCTCAGGGTAAACTCTTTCCTCTAAGCCATTATTGGCTTCGCAAAAAGGAGATACTACATCGTCTAAAACGGGGATACTTCTAGTCAAATCCTCGTCCTTTTGAATAGGTGAATAATTACTAAAATTATTTGGATTTGAACTAGAAATAATATTATTATTGTAAAGCTCAATTGGAGTAACAAATTCCTGATCACTATGCCTATATGTGTATGGTTCTTCATCAACACCATCCTCATCATAATCATCATTATAATAATATGAAAATGGTTGAACCTCATCTAAACTAGTAGTGTTACCAATTCTAACCTCGTCATCTTGATTATGTGAATAAAAACTATCCTTATTTTCAAGGGTGGTATTGGGAACACTATATTGGAAGTTAAGACTATCTTGAGCAAATTTTTCCATAATCCTATTTGTACTCTCATTAAACTGCTTGAGGGACTCTTCTAGAGACATCTTAGTTGACTTCTCTACGGACTCTTCTGGAAGCGGAATATTATAAGTCTCTTTCATAAATAAGTGAAACTTCTGTGTTGACTCACTGAAACTCTTGAGAGACTCTTCTAGAGAAATAGGAGGATCGTTTTTCTCGTATGACCTGTGGCTGTGTGAATAGTAATTAGGCTCATCATGGTATGACCCATAACCTTCAAAAGGTGGATGTTCCCAACCACTATTCACACTTTGGTCAAAGTAGTAATATCCATTTTGTCCAATTGGATATTCGTTGTATTGGCTATTGTACCAGTTTGACATTCTCAAAATAAACCCACTGACAAGGCTGACTCTACCATAGAAAACCTACTGATTTCCAGCAAACAAAAAGCATGATGGCTCCACTTAGATTGTTTCAAGACCATCTTCTAATCCTTCGAAAGGGAATTCGTTACAATTTAAGCAAACCCCTCTGGAATCAATCCGAGTTAAAGTAAGTTGAATAGAGGCGAGGGAAGCTCGGTGGAGCTTTGATACCCAAGGCCTCACCGGTATTACAAGGCGGCGCAGTCACGCATTCAACTTAAAGAAACCGTCAAGAACTTCGAAGTATGCTTAAAAGAGTAACCAATATTTTCGAATGACTTTCCTGTTAAGCTCGTTACCCTGTCGGTCTCGTTCTAGTCAAAATTTTAGGCTTAGGTTCGCGTTTGGTGTCGTTTTCCAAAGGCGGGCAAGAAGACAACGGTGATGAAATCCGAACCCTTATCTTGTATGGCCAGTCCCTTTACTAGGAATTAAAGCAGCCGTTTTCAAGTCCTCAACATATATGCATACGAAGAAAGACAGTAACTCGCTGACAGGGGATTCGCGAGTGTTTCGACAAACTTACCTCCCGTACCAGACGGGGGATGAACCTTTGTAGTCGACTCGGGCCACGACTCCTATGTCATGTATGAACCCGAGGGGCCGAGGTGATATCGTAATCACCGTCCTTCTCTGCAAACAGTTTATATATAAACTACCCTTTCGTATGGTTTAAAAAATAATGTCCCAAAATTTAAAGTCCAAAGTCCAAAAATATAAAGTGCAAAAGAAAAAGAAAGTCTAAAAAAAAATAAAAATCTACAAAAATAAAAATGTCTCTCTTTTTTTTATAAAAAAAAATCTTCTTCTTTCGTTCCTTTCGCTTTGCCTTTTACTCCAGTCTTTAAGTATTCACCAAAAGATTTGGCAAAATTTTCTTTCGCTCCAAATTCCAAAATCTGAAAGAAAAAGACAAAAACCCAAAAACGTATAGAAGAACAAATAAAAATAAAAACCTAAAAAAAAATCTAGCCTAAAGACAAGTCCGCGTCGGCGGCGCCAAAAATTTGATGGGATTTCAAAGTTGTTGTAATAAAAAGGTTCGTTGAGACTTGTGAAGGAAGATTTTTTTTTTAGACTTAATTTTTATAAATAAAAAAATATAACAAACTCGAATAAAAAGTGTTGTGAGAATTATGGAGAGACCGGGGCTAGGATTCTGCTATTTACCAACTCCAAAGTGATACTAATTATAATCATGCAATTTCACACGTTCAAATTGATTCTCAACTATTGCAAAAGTAGATTTTTAGGAACAACAAATGTTAATCCAAAGCATGAGACATCAAAACCCTAGGCTAAGCATGTTCCATCAAAAGAAAATACAATTGTTTAACAAAAACCATAAAATCTATTTTCAATCTAGGCAAATAATCATAAATAAAAATTACACAAATTAAATAATTAAGAATTACCACTTTTTCCTTGGAAAGATAGCATCCTCTGTCTCCCCAAGGATTGGGTTTAGCTCATCATTGTGTAAGCACGCTTACAATATTTGTTCATTGCTTCAAAAATTGTTTACAAAGATAAAATGGAGAGAAAATGATGAAAATCGGGTGTTTAAAACTCTTCCCCTAATCACTCCCTAATCACTCCTTAATCACTCATCCCCCTTCTCTTACATCTCAGGAGCTATTTATAACCCAACATTAACCACAAATATCTCCAATTACTCCTCAAAATCTTCACAGTGAAGGAATATTATTCTCGGGAATAATTTCCTATTTTTTTCTTTTCTGCACGCATGAATGAGCTGTAAAATATCTCCAATTAATTCTCAAAATCTTCACAGTGAAGGAATATTATTCTCGGGAATAATTTCCTATTTTTTTCTTTTCTGCACGTATATTTCCCACAGTAACACCAACAGTAAGTGAAACGAAAATATATTTGTTCCCTGTTTTAGCTTATCACGCGTCTGTTTAGTGTTGACGTGTTCCAACATGCATATTTCTCGAAATATATTGATTCTAACTCGTGACAGGATAATCTCTCAACGCAACTCCGAATAGCAAATGTCCTCCGGGTTGCCTTTAACAATTTTTCGAGCCAATTTTTCCGAAAATGTTTATTTCCTAAAAATACATAAAAACACAATATTAGTACAAAAATCGAGTACCAGCAATACATGAAATTAAGGACAACGTATACACAAAAATGTGTCTATCAAATACCCCCAAACTTATTATTTGCTAGTCCTCGAGAAAAACTAATCTAGAAAATAAAATGACTACACTTAGCACGTGCAGCAAGCCGTTAAACCGCTAGGTGGCCCTAGTGGCGGAGTGTTGTCTCCGGAGGGTTTACCAGAGGTGTACCTACAAAACCTTTACTACAGACCCTAGCACTCTATGCAGAACCTTCGAAGGCACTAAAGAATCTCTTTGGTTGGCATACAATCATTGACTATAGGAGGAAGTACCCTGATGCGAAATTCCAATTGTTGTACACGAGTTTGCACTCAGCATACTAAAATTCATATATAAGTGACATACCTCTACTCAGATAGTTTCTGGACATCATAACCGGAGTCAGCCAATCACATGGAAAGATTAAGACGATGGATAAAGAGATGGTTAAAAGTGAATGGTGTTTCCCATATCTGTCGGAATGCCTCTGCCAAGGTGAACCTATCCTAATGGAATGAGATACCGGTCTGACTAATATCAACACAACTGGCATATACAAGGGGACCAGTGGTCGATAAACCTAACTCTAGGTCAACAAAAATGACATATACAAGGGCACCAGTGGTCGACTTTATTGAATTTATTCTGGTTGGTCTAATGGTCTGATCTTTTTTTTTTATATGTTGTTATCTCAATTACTCTATTCCACCCTAGCAAAGGTAACAACTTGAATCGTGTTCCCCACCGAATCACTTAAAAAAAACAGAAGGATTAGGATTCAACGAGATATGGCGAAACTACCATGTTTTTTTTTCTTAATTCTAACACCTGAGCTATGTGCTTTTATGAATAGACTCTTTAGATGTTTCCATCTAATCAGATTGGTTCCTCAACTCCTACAACCAAGATGTTCCCATCCACTTAGATTGGTTAGTGCCAACCTTAATAAGCATAAATTTCTAGGCTCTGGAGTTTATTTATTGCAACTAAAAGTTTCTCCCATACCCCCAAACTTAAATCTAACATTGTCCTCAATGTTCTAAAGATAAAATTAAAAGCATGAACAAGGAGAAATTGTTACCACTTGAAGCAAAAGAGTTAAGGAAAGATATTACCGTGTTGCATGAGCATGGGTTACCTCCCAGGAAGTGCTAAGTTTAAAGTCTTCAGCCAGACTAAGAAAGGATTAGTCACCACGAAGAATCATATAGCAGCAGCCGGAATAATTACGGGTCATCTGAATCAAAAAGTGTTACCCAAACAAAGAGAAAATCGCAACAGACCATGAAGATACCGAACATACCCTTACTTAACTTTAAGATAATGATATCTAGTTGTAGTTCGGGTTCGGGTTCTATAACTGGGTCTAGATAAAAGGTTTTCATCGGCTGGACTTCCTCAAAGTCAGGATCCTGAAGGTCAGGTTGTAGAGTCTGGAAATACTCAACTAAGAATTTAGAAGCACATAAAAGTAACCTGAATAACTAGGGATCCTCTAAGTCAATCAAATTTGACTTACACAGCTGACCATAATGAACGTGGCGGTCTTCCTTAAACAAATGTGTCGACCCTAATCTCCTAAAGTAATTAGGTTTAGTCTCAAAACTCAATAATTGACACATCTGAAACTTATACGTTCCCACAATTGGTTGAAAAATATTTGGTGGGAAAACAAAGTCAATTTGGGTACTATCGCCTGGGTAAACCACATCAACCAGAGGATGGGTTTCTAACAACTGAACTTCTTCCTGGAAATTATTAGGTTCAGGAGATCTAGTATGAAGGTATTCTGGCACAATGGTTGAGGCACATATATCAAGTCCTAAGTGAGGGGACTTTCTGAGAGTTAAAGGTAAGGCACTAGGAAAGTGATAATCACCCCCGAAATTAGAGTTTTCAGTGTCTCTAGATAGACTAGTCACAGTCTTCCTAATTTCTAGATCATCAGATTCTTGAAAATAGTCAATTGATTCTTCTAAGTTACAATCAGCATCCTCACTTACCTCTACGAGTTTATCTTCTTCTAAGACTAGCGTTTTTAACTCGCTAGACTCTAAAACAATATTCTCAGGGTAAACTCTTTCCTCTAAACCATTATTGGCTTCGCAAAAAGGAGATACTACATCGTCTAAAACGGGGATACTTCTAGTCAAATCCTCGTCCTTTTGAATAGGTGAATAATTACTAAAATTATTTGGATTTGAACTAGAAATAATATTATTATTGTAAAGCTCAATTGGAGTAACAAATTCCTGATCACTATGCCTATATGTGTCTGATTCTTCATCAACACTATCCTCATCATAATCATCATTATAATAATATGAAAATGGTTGAACCTCATCTAAACTAGTAGTGTTACCAATTCTAACCTCGTCATATTGATTATGTGAATAAAAACTATCCTTATTTTCAAGGGTGGTATTGGGAACACTATATTGGAAGTTAAGACTATCTTGAGCAAATTTTTTCATAATCCTATTTGTACTCTCATTAAACTGCTTGAGGGACTCTTCTAGAGACATCTTAGTTGACTTCTCTACGGACTCTTCTGGAAGCGGAATATTATAAGTCTCTTTCATAAATAAGTGAAACTTCTGTGTTGACTCACTGAAACTCTTGAGAGACTCTTCTAGAGAAATAGGAGGATCGTTTTTCTCGTATGACCTGTGGCTGTGTGAATAGTAATTAGGCTCATCATGGTATGACCCATAACCTTCAAAAGGTGGATGTTCCCAACCACTATTCACACTTTGGTCAAAGTAGTAATATCCATTTTGTCCAATTGGATATTCGTTGTATTGGCTATTGTACCAGTTTGACATTCTCAAAATAAACCCACTGACAAGGCTGACTCTACCATAGAAAACCTACTGATTTCCAGCAAACAAAAAGCATGATGGCTCCACTTAGATTGTTTCAAGACCATCTTCTAATCCTTCGAAAGGGAATTCGTTACAATTTAAGCAAACCCCTCTGGAATCAATCCGAGTTAAAGTAAGTTGAATAGAGGCGAGGGAAGCTCGGTGGAGCTTTGATACCCAAGGCCTCACCGGTATTACAAGGCGGCGCAGTCACGCATTCAACTTAAAGAAACCGTCAAGAACTTCGAAGTATGCTTAAAAGAGTAACCAATATTTTCGAATGACTTTCCTGTTAAGCTCGTTACCCTGTCGGTCTCGTTCTAGTCAAAATTTTAGGCTTAGGTTCGCGTTTGGTGTCGTTTTCCAAAGGCGGGCAAGAAGACAACGGTGATGAAATCCGAACCCTTATCTTGTATGGCCAGTCCCTTTACTAGGAATTAAAGCAGCCGTTTTCAAGTCCTCAACATATATGCATACGAAGAAAGACAGTAACTCGCTGACAGGGGATTCGCGAGTGTTTCGACAAACTTACCTCCCGTACCAGACGGGGGATGAACCTTTGTAGTCGACTCGGGCCACGACTCCTATGTCATGTATGAACCCGAGGGGCCGAGGTGATATCGTAATCACCGTCCTTCTCTGCAAACAGTTTATATATAAACTACCCTTTCGTATGGTTTAAAAAATAATGTCCCAAAATTTAAAGTCCAAAGTCCAAAAATATAAAGTGCAAAAGAAAAAGAAAGTCTAAAAAAAAATAAAAATCTACAAAAATAAAAATGTCTCTCTTTTTTTTATAAAAAAAAAATCTTCTTCTTTCGTTCCTTTCGCTTTGCCTTTTACTCCAGTCTTTAAGTATTCACCAAAAGATTTGGCAAAATTTTCTTTCGCTCCAAATTCCAAAATCTGAAAGAAAAAGACAAAAACCCAAAAACGTATAGAAGAACAAATAAAAATAAAAACCTAAAAAAAAATCTAGCCTAAAGACAAGTCCGCGTCGGCGGCGCCAAAAATTTGATGGGATTTCAAAGTTGTTGTAATAAAAAGGTTCGTTGAGACTTGTGAAGGAAGATTTTTTTTTTAGACTTAATTTTTATAAATAAAAAAATATAACAAACTCGAATAAAAAGTGTTGTGAGAATTATGGAGAGACCGGGGCTAGGATTCTGCTATTTACCAACTCCAAAGTGATACTAATTATAATCATGCAATTTCACACGTTCAAATTGATTCTCAACTATTGCAAAAGTAGATTTTTAGGAACAACAAATGTTAATCCAAAGCATGAGACATCAAAACCCTAGGCTAAGCATGTTCCATCAAAAGAAAATACAATTGTTTAACAAAAACCATAAAATCTATTTTCAATCTAGGCAAATAATCATAAATAAAAATTACACAAATTAAATAATTAAGAATTACCACTTTTTCCTTGGAAAGATAGCATCCTCTGTCTCCCCAAGGATTGGGTTTAGCTCATCATTGTGTAAGCACGCTTACAATATTTGTTCATTGCTTCAAAAATTGTTTACAAAGATAAAATGGAGAGAAAATGATGAAAATCGGGTGTTTAAAACTCTTCCCCTAATCACTCCCTAATCACTCCTTAATCACTCATCCCCCTTCTCTTACATCTCAGGAGCTATTTATAACCCAACATTAACCACAAATATCTCCAATTACTCCTCAAAATCTTCACAGTGAAGGAATATTATTCTCGGGAATAATTTCCTATTTTTTTCTTTTCTGCACGCATGAATGAGCTGTAAAATATCTCCAATTAATTCTCAAAATCTTCACAGTGAAGGAATATTATTCTCGGGAATAATTTCCTATTTTTTTCTTTTCTGCACGTATATTTCCCACAGTAACACCAACAGTAAGTGAAACGAAAATATATTTGTTCCCTGTTTTAGCTTATCACGCGTCTGTTTAGTGTTGACGTGTTCCAACATGCATATTTCTCGAAATATATTGATTCTAACTCGTGACAGGATAATCTCTCAACGCAACTCCGAATAGCAAATGTCCTCCGGGTTGCCTTTAACAATTTTTCGAGCCAATTTTTCCGAAAATGTTTATTTCCTAAAAATACATAAAAACACAATATTAGTACAAAAATCGAGTACCAGCAATACATGAAATTAAGGACAACGTATACACAAAAATGTGTCTATCAAATACCCCCAAACTTATTATTTGCTAGTCCTCGAGAAAAACTAATCTAGAAAATAAAATGACTACACTTAGCACGTGCAGCAAGCCGTTAAACCGCTAGGTGGCCCTAGTGGCGGAGTGTTGTCTCCGGAGGGTTTACCAGAGGTGTACCTACAAAACCTTTACTACAGACCCTAGCACTCTATGCAGAACCTTCGAAGGCACTAAAGAATCTCTTTGGTTGGCATACAATCATTGACTATAGGAGGAAGTACCCTGATGCGAAATTCCAATTGTTGTACACGAGTTTGCACTCAGCATACTAAAATTCATATATAAGTGACATACCTCTACTCAGATAGTTTCTGGACATCATAACCGGAGTCAGCCAATCACATGGAAAGATTAAGACGATGGATAAAGAGATGGTTAAAAGTGAATGGTGTTTCCCATATCTGTCGGAATGCCTCTGCCAAGGTGAACCTATCCTAATGGAATGAGATACCGGTCTGACTAATATCAACACAACTGGCATATACAAGGGGACCAGTGGTCGATAAACCTAACTCTAGGTCAACAAAAATGACATATACAAGGGCACCAGTGGTCGACTTTATTGAATTTATTCTGGTTGGTCTAATGGTCTGATCTTTTTTTTTTATATGTTGTTATCTCAATTACTCTATTCCACCCTAGCAAAGGTAACAACTTGAATCGTGTTCCCCACCGAATCACTTAAAAAAAACAGAAGGATTAGGATTCAACGAGATATGGCGAAACTACCATGTTTTTTTTTCTTAATTCTAACACCTGAGCTATGTGCTTTTATGAATAGACTCTTTAGATGTTTCCATCTAATCAGATTGGTTCCTCAACTCCTACAACCAAGATGTTCCCATCCACTTAGATTGGTTAGTGCCAACCTTAATAAGCATAAATTTCTAGGCTCTGGAGTTTATTTATTGCAACTAAAAGTTTCTCCCATACCCCCAAACTTAAATCTAACATTGTCCTCAATGTTCTAAAGATAAAATTAAAAGCATGAACAAGGAGAAATTGTTACCACTTGAAGCAAAAGAGTTAAGGAAAGATATTACCGTGTTGCATGAGCATGGGTTACCTCCCAGGAAGTGCTAAGTTTAAAGTCTTCAGCCAGACTAAGAAAGGATTAGTCACCACGAAGAATCATATAGCAGCAGCCGGAATAATTGCGGGTCATCAGAATCAAAAAGTGTTACCCAAGCGAAGAGAAAATCGCAACAGACCATGAAGATACCGAACATACCCTTATTTAACTTTAAGATAACAATATCTAGTTGTGGTTTAGGTTCGGGTTCTATAACTGGGTCTAGATAAAAGGTTTTCATCGGCTGGATTTCCTCAAAGGAAGGATCCTGAAGGTCAGGATGTAGAGTATGGAAATACTCAACTAAGAATTTAGAAGCACATAAAAATAACCTGAATAATTGGGGATCCTCTAAGTCAATAAAATTTGACTTACACAGCTGACCATAATGAACATGGTGGTCTTCCTTAAACAAATGTGTCGACCCTAATCTCCTAAAGTAATTAGGTTTAGTCTCAAAACTCAATAATTGACACATCTGAAATTTATACGTTCCCACAATTGGTTGAAAAATATTTTGTGGGAAAACAAAGTCAATTTGGGTACTATCGCTTGGGTAAACCACATCAACCAGAGGATGGGTTTCTAACAACTGAACTTCTTCTTGGAAATTATTAGGTTCGGGAGATCTAGTATGAAGGTATTCTGACACAATGGTTGAGGCACATAGATGAAGTCCTAAGTGAGGGGACTTTCTGAGAGTTAAAGGTAAGGCACTAGGAAAGTGATAATCACCCCCAAACTTAGAGTTTTCAGTGTCTCTAGATAGACTAGTCACAATCTTCCTAATTTCTAGATCATCAGATTATTGAAAATAGTCAATTGATTCTTCTAAGTTACAATCAGCATCCTCACTTACCTCTACGAGTTTATCTTCTTCTAAGACTAGCGTTTTAAACTTGCCAGACTCTAAAACAATATTCTCAGGGTAAACTCTTTCCTCTAAGCCATTATTGGCTTCGCAAAAAGGAGATACTACATCGTCTAAAACGGGGATACTTCTAGTCAAATCCTCGTCCTTTTGAATAGGTGAATAATTACTAAAATTATTTGGATTTGAACTAGAAATAATATTATTATTGTAAAGCTCAATTGGAGTAACAAATTACTGATCACTATGCTTATATGTGTCTGATTCTTCATCAACACTATCCTCATCATAATCATCATTATAATAATATGAAAATGGTTGAACCTCATCTAAACTAGTAGTGTTACCAATTCCAACCTCGTCATCTTGATTATGTGAATAAAAACTATCCTTATTTTCAAGGGTGGTATTGGGAACACTATATTGGAAGTTAAGACTATCTTGAGCAAATTTTTCCATAATCCTATTTGTACTCTCATTAAACTGCTTGAGGGACTCTTCTAGAGACATCTTAGTTGACTGCTCTATGAAATCTTCTGGAAGCGGAATATTATAAGTCTCTTTCATAAATAAGTGAAACTTCTGTGTTGACTCATTGAAACTCTTGAGAGACTCTTCTAGAGAAATAGGAGGATCATTTTGCTCGTATGACCTGTGGGTGTGTGAATAGTAATTAGGCTCATCATGGTATGACCCATAACCTTCAAAAGGAGGATGTTCCCAACCACTATTCACACTATGGTCAAAGTAGTAATGTCCATTTTGTTCAGTTGGATATTCGTTGTATTGGCTGTTGTACCAGTTTGACATTCTCAAAATAAACCCACTGACAAGGCTGACTCCACCACAACAAACCTACTGATTTCTAGAAAACAAAAAGCATGATGGCTCCACTTAGATTGTTTGTGGACCATCTTCTAATCCTTCGAAAGGGAATTCGTTACAATTTAAGCAAACCCCTCTGGAATCAATCCGAGTTAAAGTAAGTTGAATAGAGGCGAGGGAAGCTCGGTGGAGCTTTGATACCCAAGGCCTCACCGGTATTACAAGGCGGCGCATTCACGCATTCAACTTACAGAAACCGTCAAGAACTTCGAATTATGCTTAAAAGAGTAACCAATATTTTTCGAATGACTTTCCTGTTAAGCTCGTTACCCTATCGGTCTCGTTCTAGTCAAAATTTTAGGCTTAGGTTCGCGTTTGGTGTCGTTTTCCTAAGGCGGGCAAGAAGAGAACGGTGATAAAATCCGAACCCTTATCTTGTATGGCCAGTCCTTGCCCTTTACTAGGAAATTAAAGCAGTCGTTTTAAAGTCCTCAACATATATGCATACGAAGGAAGACAGTAACTCGCTGACAGGGGATTCACGAGTGTTTCGACAAACTTACCTCCCGTACCAGACGGGGGATGAACCTTTGTAGTCGACTCGGGCCACGACTCCTATGTCATGTACAAACCCGAGGCGCCGAGACGATATCGTAATCGTCGTCCTTCTCTGCAAACAGTTTATATTTAAACTACCCTTCCGTAGGGTTTTAAAATAATGTCCCAAAATTTAAAGTCCAAAGTCCAAAAAAAATAAAGTGCAAAAGAAAAAGGAAGTCTAAAAAAAAATCTACAAAAATAAAAATCTCTCTTTTTTTTTATAAAATATTAAAGGAGAGAATGGGGTTAGGATTCCACCATTGGTCGATATTAGTGATTTAATAAAACAATAATTATGCAACTCAACATTTAAATTGATTCTAATAGTATTGCCTAGACATGTAGATTTCCAAAAGAATAGATGTTAATCCAAACATAGAATATCAAAACCCTAAAGCAAGCATATTCTATCAAGAGAAAATACACCTAACTAATCAAAATCATATAAACAATTTTTAGTTCAATGCAAAAATCATAATAGAGTTGTTGTAATTAATTAATAGAAATATATCACTTTTACCGAAACAACGGCTTCCTCCATAGCCCCAAGGATTGGGTTTAGCTCATCATTGTGTTTAAAACTCTTCCCCTAATCACTCATCCCTCTTCTCTTACATCTCAGGAGCTATTTATAACCCAGCAGTAACCACAAATATCTCCAATTACTCCTCAAAATCTTCACAGTGAAGGAATATTATTCTCGGGAATAATTTCCTATTTTTTTCTTTTCTGCACGCATGAATGAGTTTTAAAATATCTCCAATTACTCCTCAAAATCTTCACAGTGAAGGAATATTATTCTCGGGAATAATTTCCTATTTTTTTCTTTTCTGCACGTATATTTCCCACAGTAACACCAACAGTAAGTGAAACGAAAATATATTTGTTCCCTGTTTTAGCTTATCACGCGTCTGTTTAGTGTTGACGTGTTCCAACATGCATATTTCTCGAAATATATTGATTCTAACTCGTGACAGGATAATCTCTCAACGCAACTCCGAATAGCAAATGTCCTCCGGGTTGCCTTTAACAATTTTTCGAGCCAATTTTTCCGAAAATGTTTATTTCCTAAAAATACATAAAAACACAATATTAGTACAAAAATCGAGTACCAGCAATACATGAAATTAAGGACAACGTATACACAAAAATGTGTCTATCAAATACCCCCAAACTTATTATTTGCTAGTCCTCGAGAAAAACTAATCTAGAAAATAAAATGACTACACTTAGCACGTGCAGCAAGCCGTTAAACCGCTAGGTGGCCCTAGTGGCGGAGTGTTGTCTCCGGAGGGTTTACCAGAGGTGTACCTACAAAACCTTTACTACAGACCCTAGCACTCTATGCAGAACCTTCGAAGGCACTAAAGAATCTCTTTGGTTGGCATACAATCATTGACTATAGGAGGAAGTACCCTGATGCGAAATTCCAATTGTTGTACACGAGTTTGCACTCAGCATACTAAAATTCATATATAAGTGACATACCTCTACTCAGATAGTTTCTGGACATCATAACCGGAGTCAGCCAATCACATGGAAAGATTAAGACGATGGATAAAGAGATGGTTAAAAGTGAATGGTGTTTCCCATATCTGTCGGAATGCCTCTGCCAAGGTGAACCTATCCTAATGGAATGAGATACCGGTCTGACTAATATCAACACAACTGGCATATACAAGGGGACCAGTGGTCGATAAACCTAACTCTAGGTCAACAAAAATGACATATACAAGGGCACCAGTGGTCGACTTTATTGAATTTATTCTGGTTGGTCTAATGGTCTGATCTTTTTTTTTTATATGTTGTTATCTCAATTACTCTATTCCACCCTAGCAAAGGTAACAACTTGAATCGTGTGCCCCACCAAATCACTTAAAAAAATAAAAACAGAAGGATTAGGATTCAACGAGATATGGCGAAACTACCATGTTTTTTTTTTTTTTAATTCTAACACCTGAGCTATGTGCTTTTATGAATAGACTCTTTAGATGTTTCCATCTAATCAGATTGGTTCCTCAACTCCTACAACCAAGATGTTCCCATCCACTTAGATTGGTTAGTGCCAACCTTAATAAACATAAATTTCTAGGCTCTGGAGTTTATTTATTGCAACTAAAAGTTTCTCCCATACCCCCAAACTTAAATCTAACATTGTCCTCAATGTTCTAAAGATAAAATTAAAAGCATGAACAAGGAGAAATTGTTACCACTTGAAACAAAAGAGTTAAGGAAAGATATTACCGTGTTGCATGAGCATGGGTTACCTCCCAGGAAGTGCTAAGTTTAAAGTCTTCAGCCAGACTAAGAAAGGATTAGTCACCACGAAGAATCATATAGCAGCAGCCGTAATAATTGCGGGTCATCTGAATCAAAAAGTGTTACCCAAGCGAAGAGAAAATCGCAACAGACCATGAAGATACCGAACATACCCTTATTTAACTTTAAGATAACAATATCTAGTTGTGGTTCAGGTTCGGGTTCTATAACTGGGTCTAGATAAAAGGTTTTCATCGGCTGGATTTCCTCAAAGGAAGGATCCTGAAGGTCAGGATGTAGAGTATGGAAATACTCAACTAAGAATTTAGAAGCACATAAAAATAACCTGAATAATTGGGGATCCTCTAAGTCAATAAAATTTGACTTACACAGCTGACCATAATGAACGTGGTGGTCTTCCTTAAACAAATGTGTCGACCCTAATCTCCTAAAGTAATTAGGTTTAGTCTCAAAACTCAATAATTGAGACATCTGAAATTTATACGTTCCCACAATTGGTTGAAAAATATTTGGTGGGAAAACAAAGTCAATTTGGGTACTATCGCCTGGGTAAACCACATCAACCAGAGGATGGGTTTCTAACAACTGAACTTCTTCCTGGAAATTATTAGGTTCAGGAGATCTAGTATGAAGGTATTCTGGCACAATGGTTGAGGCACATATATGAAGTCCTAAGTGAGGGGACTTTCTGAGAGTTAAAGGTAAGGCACTAGGAAAGTGATAATCACCCCCAAACTTAGAGTTTTCAGTGTCTCTAGATAGACTAGTCACAATCTTCCTAATTTATAAATCATCAGATTCTTGAAAATAGTCAATTGATTCTTCTAAGTTACAATCAGCATCCTCACTTACCTCTACGAGTTTATCTTCTTCTAAGACTAGCGTTTTTTACTTGCTAGACTCTAAAACAATATTCTCAGGTTAAACTCTTTCCTCTAAACCATTATTGGCTTCGCAAAAAGGAGATACTACATCGTCTAAAACGGGGATACTTCTAGTCAAATCCTCGTCCTTTTGAATAAGTGAATAATTACTAAAATTATTTGGATTTGAACTAGAAATAATATTATTATTGTAAATCTCAATTGGAGTAACAAATTACTGATCACTATGCCTATATGTGTTTGATTCTTCATCAACACCATCCTCATTATAATCATCATTATAATAATATGAAAATGGTTGAACCTCATCTAAACTAGTAGTGTTACCAATTCTAACCTCGTCATATTGATTATGTGAATAAAAACTATCCTTATTTTCAAGGGTGGTATTGGGAACACTATATTGGAAGTTAAGACTATCTTGAGCAAATTTTTCCATAATCCTATTTGTACTCTCATTAAACTGCTTGAGGGACTCTTCTAGAGACATCTTAGTTGACCGCTCTACGGACTCTTCTGGAAGCGGAATATTATAAGTCTCTTTCATAAATAAGTGAAACTTCTGTGTTGACTCACTGAAACTCTTGAGAGACTCTTCTAGAGAAATAGGAGGATCGTTTTTCTCGTATGACCTGTGGGTGTGTGAATAGTAATTAGGCTCATTATGGTATGACCCATAACCTTCAAAAGGTGGATGTTCCCAACCACTATTCACACTATGGTCAAAGTAGTAATGTCCATTTTGTCCAATTGGAGATTCGTTGTATTGGCTATTGTACCAGTTTGACATTCTCAAAATAAACCCACTGACAAGGCTGACTCTACCATAGCAAACCTACTGATTTCCAGCAAACAAAAAGCATGATGACTCCACTTAGATTGTTTCTAGACCAGCTTCTAATCCTTCGAAAGGGAATTCATTACAATTTAAGCAAACCCCTCTGGAATCAATCCGAGTTAAAGTAAGTTGAATAGAGGCGAGGGAAGCTCGGTGGAGCTTTGATACCCAAGGCCTCACCAGTATTTCAAGGCGGCACAGTCACGCATTCAACTTACAGAAACCGTCAAGAACTTCGAAGTATGTTTAAAAGAGTAACCAATATTTTCGAATGACTTTCCTGTTAAGCTCGTTACCCTATCAGTCTCGTTCTAGTCAAAATTTTAGGCTTAGGTTCGCGTTTGGTGTCGTTTTCCTAAGGCGGGCAAGAAGAGAACGGTGATGAAATCCGAAACCTTATCTTGTATGGCCAGTCCTTTCCCTTTACTAGGAAATTAAAGCAGCCGTTTTCAAGTCCTCAACATATATGCATACGAAGAAAAACAGTAACTCGCTGACAGGGGATTCGCGAGTGTTTCGACAAACTAACCTCCCGTACCATACGGGGGATGAACCTTTGTAGTCGACTCGGGACACGACTCCTATGTCATGTATGAACCCGAGGGGACGAGGTGATATCGTAATCACCGTCCTTCTCTGCAAACAGTTTATATATAAACTACCCTTCCGTAGGGTTTAAAAAATAATGTCCCAATATTTAAAGTCCAAAGTCCTAAAATATAAAGTGCAAAAGAAAAAGAAAGTCTAAAAAAAATAAAAATCTACAAAATAAAAATGTCTCTCTTTTTTTTATAAAAAAAAAATCTTCTTCTTTCGCTCCTTTCGCTTTGCCTTTTACTCCAGTCTTTAAGTATTCACCAAAAGCTTTGGAAAAATTTTCTTTCGCTCCAAATTCCAAAATCTGAAAGAAAAAGACAAAAACCCAAAAACATAAAGAAGAACAAATAAAAATAAAAACCTAAAAAAAAAATCTAAAAACTCTAGCCTAAAGACAAGTCCGCGTCGGCGGCGCCAAAAATTTGATAGGATTTCAAAGTTGTTGTAATAAAAAGGTTCGTTGAGACTTGTGAAGGAAGATTTTTTTTTAGACTTAATTTTTATAAATAAAAAAATATAACAAACTCGAATAAAAAGTGTTGTGAGAATTATGGAGAGACTGGGGCTAGGTTTCTGCTATTTACCAATTCCAAAGTGATACTAATTATAATCATGCAATTTCACACGTTCAAATTGATTCTCAACTATTGCAAAAGTAGATTTTTAGAAACAACAAATGTTAATCCAAAGCATGAGACATCAAAACCCTAGGCTAAGCATGTTCCATCAAAAGAAAATACAATTGTTTAACAAAAACCATAAAATCTATTTTCAATCTAGGCAAATAATCATAAATAAAAATTACACAAATTAAATAATTAAGAATTACCACTTTTTCATTGTAAAGATAGCATCCTCCGTCGCCCCAAGGATTGGGTTTAGCTCATCATTGTGTAAGCACGCTCACAATATTTGTTCATTGCTTCAAAAATTATTTGCAAAGATAAAATGGAGAGAAAATGATGAAAATCGGGTGTTTAAAACTCTTCCCCTAATAACTTCCTAATCACTCCCTAATCGCTCATCCCCCTTCTCTTACATTTCAGGAGCTATTTATAACCCAGCATTAACCACAAATATCTCCAATTACTCCTCAAAATATTCACAGTGAAGGAATATTATTCTCGGGAATAATTTCCTATTTTTTTCTTTTCTGCACGCATGAATGAGCTGTAAAATATCTCCAATTACTCCTCAAAATCTTCACAGTGAAGGAATATTATTCTCGGGAATAATTTCCTATTTTTTTCTTTTCTGCACGTATATTTCCCACAGTAACACCAACAGTAAGTGAAACGAAAATATATTTGTTCCCTGTTTTAGCTTATCACGCGTCTGTTTAGTGTTGACGTGTTCCAACATGCATATTTCTCAAAATATATTGATTCTAACTCGTGACAGGATAATCTCTCAACGCAGCTCCAAATAGTAAATGTCCTCCGGGTTGCCTTTAACACTTTTTCGAGCAAATTTTTCCGAAAATGTTTATTTCCTAAAAATACATAGAAACACAATATTAATACAAAAATCGAGTACCAGCAATACATGAAATTAAGGACAACGTATACACAAAAATGTGTCTATCACCTAGCCGTGGCCGGTCCCACACCTTGCAATTCCCTGTTTTATTTATTATTTTTCATCATCTCATGTATTTTTCCTAGTTTCAGCAAAACCCTGGATTCAACATATTTTCTCAAGATGTTGTTCAAACGCGCACCGAAAAATATTGAAACTCTCAGGACTGAGACACAGACACTACGGTGACACGGGCACATCCCCTTGACCGATCAAGGGTGGCCCTAAGGCTTGCAAACAGCTGGTCCCACACGTTTCAATGATTTTAACCTAATTTGCTCAATTGCTCATATTAGGTTCAAACTCTTTTCAAACAAGGAAGGTTTGCTCAAACGACCATCAATTGGTCCCGCGGCCACCAAGAGCCGGTCTCATGACCTCTTGGTTGGACCCTCATCTTTTCATAACTAGGTTTTATTATCTGACTATCACACGAGCATTATTTTAATAAATGATTAAACCAGATTTTAATCATTCTTTCACCAACTGGTCATCAAGAGACTTTGGCCTCATTCGAGCATCTGGGCGTTACATGGTGGACTTATCATCCCAGGTAGCCGGTCCCTTTGCTCTGTGCGGTTGATTTTCAATAAATCATCAATTTTAGGGTTTTGAATCTAGAGCTCTGCAAAATCGTGATTCTGAGCAGATCCAAATACTGATAATTTTATGTTAATCCCATGATCAACACTTTTATTTATTATACTCGACCCAGCAGTCAGTATCTTAAATTAATATTTTATTTGGTCCTACTATCAACAATTCGTCAAACGAGCAATATTTGCTCAGACTTGCAGTATTTGCTCAAACCAGCAATATTTGCTCAGATTAAAGAATATTGGTTTAAATATAAATGTTCAACAATTCAGCAGCACAGTTTGCTCGTCTTAGGTTATCAACATAATAATACCTCGTCTCAGCAGACATGTTCAATCCATGAGTCTCAGAACATTTGCAAATTATGTTCAACTCAGTAATACAAGAACTCATCGTCCCATAAAGTCAGCAACTGACTCCACAATCACGAGACATCAATCGTGTCACATGGGTGGATATTAACTATGGTTTTGGTCTGGCGGTCTATGGCACGTGTGTTCATACACACGATGAGAATGTGAGAAAGTCGTGCAATCATTTGGAAGAGTCAACAAAGTAGTGGGTGGAAAATTAACCAAGCTCCGCACGATGAGCAACTGTTTTGACATGATTTCCCACTTCCCCACTCTCTGATTCCAGCAACTGTCACACTTCATGGGATCATGGTGTTTTCAACTCCGGCATTATAAGATGTCTCTGAATCCTGATTGAATGGACAAGATTCAATACTCAAACATTCGTCTAAAACAAGGAATTTCTCGGCAAGTTCATATAAACAATCTTTCGTCTAAACGAACTCATTGTCTGAGCAACACTCTCAATTGAGTAAAATTCAATCTTTCAGAGCGTTCTTACGCTGAATTCACAACACACCTACAATCTCAGATCACCGTTGATCCCACACATTTCTCAGCTTCCCTCCTAGAGATCACCATCCTCCCTTGTGACCGAATTGACTCTGGAACGGCTATTGTTCTTGGTTTAGGCGGGGGTCTTACAGATTGATCTCTCGAACTTAAAGCACTCCCTTCTTGCAGTGCATCTGTGTGAGGTTCAACATTTCGCTCGATTCAAGGAGTATCCACACGGACGTCTCATCAATTCTGCAAAAACCAGCAAATCGTTTTTCCCCATCTACAGATTGGCGACCAGAGTGGAGATTAATCTCTCAGTTGCAACCTCAGCATTCACAAAGATGGCTGGTCTTAGGTCTGGGTTAGTTACAGGTTCTAACACAAACGACGTTATCACTAGCAACAATAAAAATGAAGATATCCCGGAAACCATTCCGGCCTCTAATACTGACGGTGGTAACGTTATTCCTCCTCACGCTAACATCGAAGGCCATACCTTGTTCGGCCGATACCCTGAAGAAGTCACGAGAAATCCACCACCCACCATGGATGATCTCATCAAGGTGCAAGAGACTCTTGCAAAGAATCAAACTGACATGGATGCAACACAGAAGGAGCTATTCAATTACCTCAAGACTCTCACTGACAAGATGTCAGAGAAGACTCAAGGAAAAGGAAAAGAAAAGGAAACATCCTCAGATGCTGATCCAGAAGTAGTTCCAATTCCTACAGTGGATGACAACGAAGTCCGCAAAGCTGCAGACGATCCATCAGCGAAGGAATCATCAAATTTCATTACTCGGGAAGATTTGGAACGCCTCTTGGAGAACCATGGAAAAGACAAGACATCACATGTCCATCGTCACCAACCTCCATACCCTGCTGCTACACAAAGGATTCTTCTTCCAAAAGGTTATATCTCTCCGACCTTCACTTTGTATGACAGAACAGGAAATGCTCGGAAGCATGTTTCTCGGTTCCTGGAAGCCTTGGGTGAACATGAGCATAACCATGTGGTTCGCCTCAAGGAATTTTCAAAATCTTTGAAAGGAAGGGCATACACCTGGTACAACAACATCGCACCAGGAACTTTCAACAATTTCGGAGAAATGATTAACGCCATCTACAGAAAGTACTTCTTTGTGTCAGATAAAATTACTCTCTCTGATCTTGGAAGAATGTTTCAGAGGAGAAATGAACAGCCCAATGACTATGTGAAAAGATTCAGAGTCCAGTCCCTGGATTGTCATGATCCAAACGTCACGGAGCAACAACTGGTAGACTTGTGTATCAACGACATGATCCCGGTCTACAGAGCTTTATTGGAAAATCTTTGTTTCCAGACCCTCTCAGAGCTTCATGAAGCAGCGAAGAGATCGGCAACCACTGCACCCGCTTTACTGGAAAGAACAAAAGCTACAAAGGCTGGAGAACCGCGAGACACTCGAGGTAGCAGACGTCTGATCAACAAACAGTACAACCTCCAACCTTCCACAAATGTTGTCGCAGAAGGGAGCAAATGGAAAGAAAAATCACAACGCAAGCACGCTTCTCCGGATCCTCTGAAAGCACCAAAGAAAGATAACCAATCCTGAAATGCACAAACCTTGACCCGGCATCAACTAACGAGGAAATGATCGGACAGACTCAAACTTATCTCTTCTTATGTAGGAGTGATTGAGTTACTATAAGTCTGGGTTCAAGATGGTGCAATCAAATTTTCGTTCATCAGGAGAGAGCCAACTAAATAAGAAATGGAGAATCCCAGGTACTGTCACCTTCATAGATTCATCAATCATCCAACAAGCAACTGCAATATTTTGAATCACATTTTCAAATAGAAGGTTGATCCACAACAACTTAAAATGGGGACTGAAGGCGTACACAAGAATCCTCCCCCAATCATAACCTTTACATTCTCTGAACAACCTATTAAAGAGGCAGTTCAATCCTTGGTCGAACGTGAATTGCTCTATCTGTCGAAGGCACAAAGAAGAGACATGTTCACATCACTGAACCACATCCTGTCAAGAAGTCCATTTCGGAAATACTTCTTGAGCCTCCATCCATAGACTAAGAGATGTACGACTGGGACTGCTTACCACAGTCAATCTCAGAAGAAACGAATTTGGAAAAACGTTGGTCGATGCTGGCACCGCCATCAACAACATTCCACTGAAAACCATCGGATCCACAGGCATCAATCAACAAGAAGCTCCTCATGCTCCCATCTCAATCAGAGACCTTGAAGGAACGCTCAGAACCACTTATGTCTACATCACTCTCAAAGTGAATATAAGTTCAACCTGGACAGAAACCAAGTTTCACATAATCAAGAAGATCCAGGATATGACATTTTCTACAAAGCGCCTTTGGTTACACATCTCTCCAACGAAGAAAGTTCTGATCCAGAAGATTTGGCGGACGTTCCATCATCAGAGCACTTGGAGGAATTTCGAACTTTGACGAGGTTGAAACAAGAACTTGCAAAATATGCATAGACATTCATCAAAAGGTCCTGCACTCAGGCAAGTCTCATTCCTCCCATGTTTATGTCATTTATTTCCTCATATGTTATTCTAGCACGGGGACTCAATTCTGCTAGCATCTCTGCTATTGCAAGACGCTATAAGTGGGTAATATCACTTCAGAAATATTTTACCAAGTGGTTGAATCTGACATTTCTCCGAATCGAGCATCTCACTGAGACATTCATTACTGAGATGATGTTCAAACACGGCAAAGAACAATTTGCACATTTCTCCATAGCCTTGCAGGAGTGTTCACGTGTGCCACAAAATCAGAAAGCTCTGATGTCTGCACAAGTGTTGAATCCCACTACCGCGACTAAAGGGATGCTGAATCAACAGAAGATAGGTGGGACCCAAACGATCAAACCTAAGACATGCTCAAGGGATATGACGTTTCAACGCTCAAGAAGCCTTCAAATTGTGCTCCCAATCAAAGAGTACACCTCCTATAAAGGCGCATCTAGCTTCAGCACAAATATCTCGACGATGACACATTGATTCTACACTAGCGCAATCAAAGTGTAACTAAATTACAATCGCTAATTCTTCATTATCCCATGATAAGACTTCTGAAGAAGATGCAATATCATTTATCCATGGATGGCACAAACTCCTTCAACATACACCGAGGACTTGATCTTATTGGAATTTGTAATCGATGTGATTCCATGAAACTTCATCAACGGAACCTCTCTATAACATAATCCTTGCGCGACCAAGGAACTTTTCTACTCACATCCAAAATGGAGACCGCCGCTGTTATCTGCCACAACAACGTCGATTCTCTGACGAAGCCACTACACAGTAAAGTCATATTCAGGAGAATTTGGATTGAAATCCTATAACATATTCATCTTAGGAATGCTTAACTCACCAACTAGTTCGTGAATGTATAAGGCTCACTAGATGAAGGAGCAAAGGTTATATCGATAATCATGGTTCTAGCCCTTTTCGGTCTCTGGAGCAACTCCAACCATAGTATCAGCATCAACAAGGATATATGGAGAAACTCCATTCATAGTCTCAACATCAACAAGAATATCTGTACAAAATTCAGTCGTGGTCTCAGCATCAACAACGGTCTCAAGAGCAACATCCTCACGACAAGGCTTCATCAACTAACCATTCTCTGAAGTGTTACACATGAAGCAGGCTTCTCTAATAACTAATGATTCATATCAATATGTGTAGACATGATAACATGTTCACATGAAAGTCTTCCCAAAGCTTACACGACGGGCGGGCACAATCCCAAGTCTTCTACAAGATGTTCTCATCACCTCTACAAATGAGATACAATACATTTCAGGCCATGGGTTTAGAAAAACGTACCAATAGGTGAGTAATGGGACAATTCTTCCTCAACGAAAGATGTTCATCTATGTCTCTTCCACAACGTACCAAAATGGCGCATCAATCGGACATACAATCTGAAAGATATGGCCTTTACCGTCAGGTCTACGAAATCTGAAAAATTTGTACGGGATTACAAATTACAAATGTGCATGCTTCGTTGGCTGACCTATACAACTCCGAATTGAGTGATTCTTTCCTCATGTGATAACTCATTCTCTTATATTCAAAAGTTGGGGTCAAGCACCGAATTCCGACACTATATGAGGTTCCTACAGCTTCCAGAGTATACAACATGTAAGCAACAATTTTTAGACGGGATTCATAACTTCCACAGTCGATCAGTGTCCACCGGGTCTTTCCACTAAGCCCTTCATCAATGTGCCTTCAACTTCGACCACCTAGAGTCTTTACATCAATTTTTCTATATGGGCCATCTATCCAAGTCTTGCCAGAAGAAGAGAAAACAAAAAGGAAAGATTTAACAAAATACTGGTGACTGACGGTCCACTGATCATGATGATCAGTTTCACAGTCAAAGACCCGTGGCACCAGACTCTCATGTGATAATCATTCATCATAAAAGGAATGCTACCACCAGGACATGCAACCATGGCCATTACATCACCCCCTCTTGAGAGCAACCTCAGTTATGGTCCCGTGACCAGGGTTTCAGAAGTGATGTTTCTACGACTGACAGAAACAAGATGGCACTGCAAGCACCATGCTCATGTATAAATCAAGGGGTCCTGATCTCAAATGAATCAATGACATTAAAATCCTTCACCAACTGTTCCATACACAAGCGAATGGTCTAAAGACACAACATGAGTGTTTTACAACAAGCTCGCCTGAGATGATTTTACACTGTCACGCACAAAGCAGCAATCTGAGAGAAATTGGTGAAGAATCTAAGTATGGTTCATATACCATTCTCTTCGTATTGATATCCTCTACAACATATCCAAAATTCATAGCAATTGGATAGACGAGCAAAAAGATGTGGCCAAAACATTGGACTACATACCATCTGAAAAATTTCTGGAAGTCTCCTTGAAGTTTACTGTTTCGTCAATTTCGGCCCTTATACGTGCTCAAAAGCCGAAAATATTCTGCGTTGAAGCTAGGAAATTTTCTGAGGATGAAGAAACATGGGTAGATCACGAAAATCCGACATCGGACGAAGATTCTACATCATTTTCAATGAAGACCTGACTTCTGAATTTTCTGATGACGAATTATGACGAAATTCTTCATTCATCTACGCCTTCCGCGCGAGATCAGACTTCATCTTCAGCTGCTAGTCTCATTTGCTGAAGCCGTCGGCATTTTGCTGATAAGCTGCAAGCCTTTCATCTTCAGCTTTCCTTTTCAGTAATAACTCATCTCGTCCCTACTTCTCTTGTGCATCCGCTAAGGCTAAGAAAGCGTTGATTCCATCACAGACGACTCCAAGATGATCGAGATACATAAATGCATCAGCTTTCCAGCGTCTCTGAAAGGTTGATTCACCACGGCATGAACATCTGCAGAAGTCTTCATCTTTGACTTGATATTTCCGGAGCGTTCCCCGGAAGGGACAGAAGAGTGGTTGTAACTAAAAGTCACCACTATCTGAGGCGAAAGACATGGAGTCATGGATATACCAATAACAAACGCGTAACAAAATGGTAACAATCCAACTCTTACCTATTTACAATTTCACTAGCTGTAGTGATTATGACGTCAGAATTTCGAAAACTTGCTCGTTCCCTCAAACCTGCAAAGACGAGCAAAATTCATTATTCAAATCATGACTTGATTTTCATAAAACCGTGAACAACCCACGTGAATTTTAACATCCACTGGGTTTTCAAAAACTAGACAGACGTCCATTCTACAATTATGGAAACTCACATACAGACACTATTTCACCATATATAATGGTCTACTTTCAACAGTTGTTCAAAATCAAAACACGATTTTACAAAATATATAAATATTTAACGTGAAACTCACGTTAATTTGAAAAATATATGTATATTTTTTTTGCTCCCTCGCACGAGCATCTGTCTTTGAAGCGAGAGTATATTTTCAAAGATTTCTGAAAGCCCGAAGATAATTTTTTTTCATGAAAGCTCATAAACAAAATTTTATTACAAACAGACGCACGTCTATTAAAAAAAAGCTTTTCTCTCGTACGAGCATCCACCTTTGAAACGAGAGTTTATTCCACTTTGTAAAATCTCGCATATTTTAAATAATAAAATTTTGGTTTTCGTGAAAGCTCATAGACAAAATTTTATATCATCAGACTGAGGTCTATTTTGTTTGTTCCTTAAACTAACAAACGAACGAGCGTCTGTTCCTAAAACAAGGATTTCTTTTCTTGGGCCCGGCCTGTGAATCCCAAACCAACCAAGGTTCCATCACCAAATCAGCGGGCCTACATCAATTTAGACTCAACGTTCTATCATGACACTGGAATCTTCGTTCAAACCATGGTTTGCTCATTCAGTCGAAATCCGGTAATATCTTATCCTTTAAGTTCAATTACTTATTTTTGTCAGTACCTGGAAAATCACCATTCAATGCTGACTGAGGAACATGACTGTCCCTCACTAAGCAGGGGACTTAATGTAGATGGTGGATTTTCGACAAGGGAAAAATCGTAAAACCATAATTATACATACTCCGGATCCGGGAATCGGATGAGTATTGAGGCTCATGTCTCTCAATAAAGCGTGAAAGCTCATGCCATAAAACCTCTGATTGAGAAGGCTATCTCTCACAGTATATGTAGATGTGTAGTCTCCCAGCTGAGGCCACGACACCTCTCATGAATACTGAGCAATTTCAGTAATTATTTCTGTATAGAATTGAAAGATTGGACAACTCCTAGACAACATGCCTGCCAGTATAGAGCAACAACGTCTCCAGGATGCAACCAGATTTTTCCTGACTATATAGGAGAAATATGACACTCCAGCAAGTTCATATTGCTCAACTCTCAGATAATTAATGCTCCTAGATAGGAATACCTGCTAGTATAGAGTCATCAATTAATTATCTCTAATCGTAGCCGAATATTCAACTATATTCTACGATTCTTCGAATGTTTCGTTACTTCAATTTATGGTTTTCCCAGCAGAATTCCATAGGTTAGTAATAAATATTCAACGTGCAGGCATCTGAGCATCGAATAAGCCCTGACTAAAATGGTGCAAGTGTGTTTAGCAATAATGCACAGACCAACATCTGAATGCGCGAACGAGCATTTCAGAACACGAAGGAATGATGAACCTATGCAAAATAGGAAGAAAAATAATAATAATAATAAAATATTTGCAAAGGCGCCAGGGGACTGAGCTCACCAGCCGGCCAGTCATGCCGTGACCAGTCCCGCGCCCAATTTTATATTTTATTATTTTTCTCTGATCTCATGAAAATCTCTTTCGTTTCAAGGAAATTCCCTAATCTCATGATATTTCCTTATGCCAAAGAAATAATAAAATTAGGAAAGGTGTCGCGGAACCAAGCCCACTAGTCGTCCAGCCGTTCCCTGGCCGTGGCCGGTTCCTTATTATTTTATTATTTCCCTCATCCCATGAAAATTCTCTGATTTCATGAATTTTCCCTAAACCCATGAAAATTATTATAAAATTGGGGAAACCGTGGGACCGGGCTCTAGCTGGCCGGTCATGCCCTAGCCGGTCCCACACGCCCCTTATTTTATTATTATTACTTGTTTTGTTTTCCTCATTACATGAAAACTCCCTGATTTCAGCAAAATACCTTGGTTTCAACACATCTCTTTGATTTTATGAAAATTCCCTAAAATCATGAAAATTACATAAATTTGGGAAGAGTCCCCTGGGACCGTGCCCGTTGGTTGGATGGCCATGCCTTGGCCATTTCCGTTCCCATACTCCATCATTCCCTATTTTATTATTATTTTATTTCTCTCATCTCATGGAAGTTCCCTAATTTCATAAAACTCTCCAGTTTCATGGAATTTCCCTCAATTCAAAGAAAATACATAAAATTACATAAAACTGGAAAAAGTGTGTGGGACCGTGCTTGTCAGCCGGCCGACCATGCCCTAGCCGTGGCCGGTCCCACATCTTGCAATTCCCTGTTTTATTTATTATTTTTCATCATCTCATGTATTTTTCCTAGTTTCAGCAAAACACTGGATTCAACATATTTTCTCAAGATGTTGTTCAAACGCGCATCGAAAAATATTGAAACTCTCAAGACTGAGACGAGGTCACTATGGTGACACAGGCACATCCCCTTGACCGACCAAGGGTGTCCTAAGGCTTGCAAACAGCCGGTCCCACACGTTTTAATGATTTTAACCTAATTTGCTCAATTGCTCATATTAGGTTCAAACTCTTTTCAAACAAAGGAAGGTTTGCTCAAACGACCATCAATTGGTTCCGCGGCCACCAAGAGCCGATTTCATGACCTCTTGGTCGGACCCTCATCTTTTCATAACTAGGTTTTATTATCTGACGCTCACACGAGCATTATTTTAATAAATGATTAAATCATAATTTAATCATTCTTTCACCAACTGGTCTTCAAGAGACTTTGGTATTTTTCTCATTCGAGCATCTGGGCGTTACATGGTGGACTTATCATCCCAGGGAGCCGGTCCCTTCGCTCTATGCGGTTGATTTTCAATAAATCATCAATTTTAGGGTTTCGAATCCGAAGCTCTGCAAAAACGTGATTCTGAGCAGATTCAAATACTGATAATTTTATGTTAATCCCATGATCAACACTTTTATTTATTATACTCGACCCAACATTCAATATCTTAAATTAATATTTTATTTGGTCTTACTATCAACAATTCATCAAACGAGCAATATTTGCTCAGACTAGCAGTATTTGCTCAAACCAGCAATATTTGCTCAGATTAAAAAATATTGGTTTAAATATCAATATTCAACAATTCAGCAAAACAGTTTGCTCGTCTTAGGTTATCAACATAATAATACCTCGTCTCAGCAGACATGTTCAATCCATGAGTCTCAGAACATTTCCAAATTATGTTCAACTCAGCAATACAAGGACTCATCGTCCCATAAAGTCAGAAACTGACTCCACAATCACGATACATTAATCGTGTCACATGGGGGATATTAACTAGGGTTTTGGTCTGGCAGTCTACGGCACGTGTGTTTATACACACGATGAGAATGTGAGCAAGTCGTGTAATCATTTGGAAGAGTCAGCAAAGTAGTGGGTGGAGAATTAACCAAGTCTCTGCACGATGAGCAACTGGTTTTGACATGATTTCCCACTTCCCCACTCTCTGATTCCAGCAACTGTCACACTTCATGGGATCATGGTGTTTTCAACTCTGGCATTATAAGATGTCTCTGAATCCTTATTGAAAGGACAAGATTCGAATACTCGAACATTCGTCTAAAACAAGGAATTTCTCGGCAAGTTCATATAGACAATCTTTCGTCTACAGTAACTCATCGTCTGAGCAATCACTCTCAATTGAGTAAAATTCAATCATTTAGAGCGTTCTTACGCTGAATTCACAATACACCTACAATCTCATATCACCATCGAGCCCACACATTTCTCAGCTTCCCTCCTACAGATCAACCCATCCTCCCTTGTGACCGAATTGACTCTGGAACAGCCATTGTTCTTGGTTTAGGTCAGGGTCTTACAGATTGATCTCTCGAACTTAAATCACTCCCTTATTGCAATGCATCTGTGTGAGGTTCAACATTTCACTCGGTTCAAGGAGTCTCCACACGGACATCTCATCAATTCCGCAAAAACCAGCAAATCGTTTTTCCCCATCTACAAGTTGTTACACTATTTCTCCTCAAAGCAATTTTCAAGATGATTTTTGAAACATACATGACTTGCGTCACTAGGTAAAGAAAAACATGGTCGAATCGAAACGCTTACCAACACATATTTCGAGATATAGATAGGCGAGGTATACTCGGCTCGAAATACCAAATGTTTATAATCTAAGTATATATATATATAGAATACGACTTTTGTCTCAAGAAGTAGGAGATATAATAGATAGACTTTTGAGTGACAGATAAGTTCAAGTCGTCACATACCTTTTTGTCGAGAAGTTCCACCGGTTCCTTGAGTAGTTCTTCCATTTATATGATGAATCGCCATGAAGTCCTTGAGCTCAACTACACTTACTATCCTAGTCCGCGACTTAGCTATAATAGACTAGAAATCAAGACTTATAGTTTTGATCACTAACATTGACAAACATGCTTGAGATAGCAACGCATGCGAGTTTGACCGAGCAATGCTCTAACAATCTCCCCCTTTGTCAATTTTAGTGAAAAATATATCAATACATATGGAATACAAAAAAGATAATAAAACTTTAGTAGTTCCTATTCCATAAGTCTAATCTTCAACATTCCTTGAAATCTTCGTCCTTCCAAGTACTCCAATGATCCCAAAGGTTGTAAGTTTAGCATTACCGTTGTTGAAGATCCGTAGCCATAACAATTAGAAAACTCGAGATTCTCGATCATTTTTATACAGTGTCATAGTATTACTATACAGTGTCAAAGTCCAATTGTATCACAACTTCAACAATAATACTATGGTGATATGTATCATTCCCCCTTTAGTCAATACTCCATATAGATCATGGAAAACACTCCCTCTTACACAATGATCCGAAAACCATATGTATTTGTAGTGTAAACTACATATTAATTCTCCCCCTTTTTGTCAATAAAATTGGCAAAGGTACAAGAACGGGATCATAATGAAATTTCTACAAGAGACATTTCATGACTAAAAAAAATGACGCACATCATCTTAATTTAGATGCAATCATATATCCGAATTTAATATCATTCGTCAAGGAGTTTAAAGATACAAGATAACCCCTCTAAAATTCCACAGCCACACACCCCTCAAGATATGACCATTAAGCACAAGTTCAAAAGAACTCTCCCCATTTGATGTCATTCCCAAGGGAACAACAAGAGCGACCTTAATTTCGCGAGAAAAGAAGGATTTTTTATTGGACACAAAAAACCATGATAAGTGATTTTCTATATCCAAAAACTCAATCAAAATAATCACAAGTAAAGCCATGATTAATTTAATCGGAATACGCAATCAAATTAAACACACAAGGTGATCAACTTAATTGTTTATGCTCAACATAAGTAAACTTACGGAACATATGACTACCAAAACCATTAGCAAATGATTAGGATAGCCGTTCATATACTCCACACAAGAAAAATCTTATGGAATATATGAATGCTCAACTAGACTAATTACAAGAGAACCCATAATTAATCTAATTGGAATACAAACAACCAAACTAATCACGAAAGTAATCAATTTAATTGCCATTTGTTTTGCTCGACATAAAAGAACTTACAGAGCAAACAACTAAATAACCAAACGAGATGATTAATTTAGTTTACAAATGCTCAACATAACATACCTTACGGAACAACCAACCAAGCTAATAAAAAATAATCAACTTAGTCGTATCGTGCTCAACATAAGACATACTACGGAGCCTCACAGTATTTCACAGAATATGAATCAATGAAGATCAATACTGTGAAATATACAAGGATCTATTCTATTTTCAATCATTATTTGCATAACAATAATAGACTTTATCCTTGTTCACAAAAGATTTTAAAAGATGTTATGCATACCTGGTAGGTGTACCATGAAGTCCAAACATCCCGAACTACTATTTTCATACCTAAACGTTTAAGAACCTTAAACACATATCAAGTTAGGTAGAAATGAACAATAAGCAAGGTACATGGATTATTATAAAAATACAAATATTTCTCAGGTTTATAGACATACCTTTTTAGAAGAATCCAGTTGAATTCTACAGCCTTACCGAACATAATATGTGTGCCCCAATTCTCGTGCTTCCCTCACCGTATACATAACATGGCATTCCTTGGTGAGGATGCACTTACAACACAATCAAGTTGTGTTGGGGTGAACAACGTCTTGCTCACCACAAGTGACCTTTGGATTATCATGAAAGAGATCGCTTTTAGAACCTTTTACATCCAATTCCATTTTTCCAAAAAACTTGTTAAGTTCCAACATCATGGATATTGCCTTCTCCATAGTCATGGATTTTTCTAGAAGATCATTCCTTTTCACACTCAAAGCATCATTGGCTTTCTTTGGTACCCACTTCTGAGTGCGCTTAGGAACAACGGGAACCTTCTTCCCATTACTCTCTTCTAGAATTCTCGGAAGAGAATTGGATTGACTATTCTTTTGCAAGTTAGTCTTTCTCCAATTGGGAGCATCAGATCTTGTCTTCGTCTTTATGAAGTTATCCTTTTGATAACCATTACGATTATGAAAAGGATTCGTATGACGTTTATAGGTAAAACTAGGATTATCACAATACTGATTCCTTTGCCTAAAGGTTGAACAGTTACAACCTGTAACGTTAAGGGGATTAGTCTTAGCATATGATCTTGGTTTCACAACTTCTTGTGATGCCCAAACAAGAACATCATGAAGTTTCTCATTCCTTATACGGAAACGACATCTCCTTTCCTGGTGACCTTTATTTCCGCAATAGTGGAAAACATAAGGAATGTTCTTACCTCGATCCGCGTGTGCTGACTTGGGAGGTTGATATACTTTGCTCTTTCGAACTTTAACTTCTGGTGAGGGTATTTCAATTTTTCCATCAGTGGAAACCTTTTGTTGAGAAGAATCACTAGCCTTAACAAATTTTACCTCTTTGCTAATACTTGGAGCATCTATTCCCTTATAGCCCAATCCTCGTGTATGACGATGATTTTTACTTGCTCCTAGCATAGTGGTTAATTTTCTTGAACTAGTATTGAACTTTTTCAAGTTATCTTCCAACATCTTGATTTTATCAAGAGCAACAGCTAAATCAGCCTCAAGGCGTTTTTCTCGAGTGAGACAAGCACTCTCTCTATCATCAAAACTAATTTGTTGAGAGTTAAACCTTGCTTCAGATTCTGCAAGTTTCTCTTCCAACAAAAAGTACTTTTGATAAAGATTATCACATTCAAGTGACTTCATACGTAGGTTTTCCTCAGAATCCTTGAGGATTGATTCGTTAGAACGATTCGAAAAATAAACAACTGCATAACATCTTCTCAATTTCTTGTTTTCTCGACAGAGAGGAGTCAGAAGAGGTGTGACATGAGAAGTTGTAATCTTTTTCATTTTCCATGAATCCAAAAACTTAAAATACTCTGAGGCTTCCTCACCAACATCTCTATTAATATATGAATCACCTTCATCAGAAAGTTCATCCAACTGTTCTTCTAGGAGAGTTTCCCAACCAATAGTTTTTACATCAAGAGAATGTTTAGATATTGACTTAGATGTGACAGTTCTCTCAGGTGAATCCAAGCTTTTAGAATCATATGGTAATTTCTGAAATGGTCGTTATTAGAGATAGACTCGTCCATAATTAGATCGCTACAAACACAGACTTATAAGGTCTTTAACATGTTTGCATGCTCTGATACCAATTGAAAAAGCGGGGGTCTAACAACACCACCCAATATTTCGCTTAGCAATCTGTATGGACTAACTCCGAAAAACTTTCTAGAGAATCAACTAGATAGTCAGGCTCAATCTAGGTAAAAGTATCTCAAGGAGTTAATATCTTAATCTCTCAATTTGATCTTTACTCAAGCAAATAGAAATCTGCGAGTCTTTATCAAAGAGAGATGAACTTGGACGGTACCAAAGACCAATGTCCAAGGATCAATCAATATCAATTAACAACCGTTAGGTCAGACTATCCAATTGATTGATCTAACACACAAATATAATGAGGAAAAGAAATAACACAGAAATAAATGTAATGCGGAAAAGAAATAACACATATATAATGCGTAAAAGAAATAACAAGACACCAGAAGTTTATTATTTCTATTATACAAACAAACATAAACAATATAATGCGGAAAAGAAATATTATTTCTATTATATAAACAAATATAATGCGGAAAAGAAATAACACAGACACCAGAAGTTTCGTTAACGAGAAACCAATTGATAATCCGGTCTTATATTCCCGAAAAACAGCCTAGATTAATCAATCACCTCACAACAATCTTAATCGTATGGTGGCGAAACAAGATGTCGTGGAATCACAAACGATGAGACGAAGCTGTTTGTGATTACTTTTATATCTTTCCTATCGGAGAACTCTCACGATCTCAAGCCAATCAATCTGATTGTACTTGTACGATAGAAGATGCAAGATCAGATCACACAACTACGATAAAAGTAGTATCGGTCTGGCTTCACAATCCCAATGAAGTCTTTAAGTCGTTAACACGGTTTGAGAAAAGAAAATCAGAGGGTTAAAGGAGAATCGACTCTAGCTTACAAAATAGTAACACACGGACGTGTGGGGATTAGTTTGTAGAGTTGCTAGATGTCCCCTTATATAGTCTTTCAAATCAGGGTTTCGCCTTGCTCACAAAGCAAATGCTATCCACCGTTAGATGAAAACCTGATTTAGATTCAAGCTAATATATCTCAACCGTTAGATCAAAATCTTAGCTTGTCATACACAAATGAACTGCACGCTTCTAGGTTTGTAAACCGTACCCAAACGTGTGAATTGTTGGTTCAATAATAGTCAACCAAAAGGTTAGCCATTTGAGCATTTCATACCAACCACTTTCTTCTTCACCATAACTAGTTCAAGTAACTCACATGAACTAGGTAGAGAGTTGTTCAATTGCAAGGAAATCTCATGTACTACACAAGACACAATTGAAGCAAAGATGATTCGGTTCACATGAATCGATTTATGAACTTTATAGCCACGGTTTGAAAAAGCATTCCTTAGCATTTATGAGTTAAGTTCAGAAATCATCTTTAGATATATAACCTATACAATTTCGCAGACTAGGTTTGCGGACTTGAAGTACTGGAAAGAGTTTTCAAACTCCAGCAGAAATTCTCGGTTTTGAGAGCTTCGCTGGTTCGCGGACTGGGTTCGCGCAACATAGTTTGATAACTCAACAGAAATTCTCGGGTTTGAGAACTTCGGCAGTTCGCGGACATGTCTACTAGCCGATTTCCAGCATGGGACTTATGCACATATGTGTTTCCACAACATACTTATGTCCACTATGGTTATGTAATCTAAACTGTCATTCCAATCATTGAAAAATTCTTAGAGGACGTTATATAGTTGTTACACTATTTCTCTTCAAAGCAATTTTCAAGATGATCGAAACATACATGACTTGCGTCACTAGGTAAATAAAAACATGGTCGAAGAGAAACGCTTACAAACACATATTTCGAGATATAGATAGGCGAGGTATACTCGGCTCGAAATACCAAATGTGTATAATCTAAGTCTATATATATAGCATACAACTTTTGTCTCAAGAAGTAGGAGATAGAATATATAGACTTTTGAGTGACAGATAAGTTCAAGTCTTCATATACCTTTTTATCGAGAAGTTCCACCGGTTCCTTGAGTAGTTCTTCCACTTGTATGATGAATCGCCATGAAGTCCTTGATCTCAACTACACTTACTATCCTAGTCCGAGACTTAGTTATAATAAACTAGAAATCAAGACTTATATTTTTGATCACTAACATTGACAAACATGCTTGAGATAACAACGCATGCGAATTTGACCGAGCAGTGCTCTAACATGAATGTATCTTTGTGGCGTGCTTTTGGAATCTTCGATGCACATGTACGGCTTCATGTTGGAAAATTCCTGCGGCTCGTAAAACTTCGGCAGTGATGATGTTGAAATCAGAAATAACCAGGTTGAGGGGGGTGAAAGCGTCTCATGCTGGTAGTCCCCTGTGTAGTCCACTTTAATTGCATAGCCTTGAATCCACGCCCAAGGGATTTGATACAAGCTTATTGTACTCTTCAGGATGTGACGCTGGGATGCTCAGGATATCACATGGAAGAGATATTCTGGATAGCGAAGAGGTAGGAATAAGAGAGTTATGTTGTTTATCGTGGCTCCCTCTTTTTCTTCAATAAAATGTTTCAGCCGCGTCTCTGGGGTTATCTCATGAGTATTTAATGATCGTCGGGATGTACTGCGATGAGCAGTCCCCAGTCGCATTTTCTTTAGTTTCTGAAGCTGTTTTCCTCTGATCAGGCTTGGGATCCACCGCGGACTCGTAAAGTGTTGAAGGCGTCTCCTAGACAGAGAGGTGATGATATTCTTGCGCTACACCCTTGAAGGGTAGATGACCTTGTTGTGGCTATGGCCTTCTGGTTGAATGTGTCTTCTGAGCTTTGACAGTGAAGGGATTCCGTGTAGATTTTTGTAGTGATTGCTGCTGCGGTGGAGCTCTGGCTGGTATCGTCAAATGAGTAGCAACAGTTCTGGGTATTAATCAGAAGAGACTACATTATCGTCGGAACAAAGTAGGTTAGATGGAATTGTATGGGCATCCATGGAAGTAAAACGATTGGCTGGATGCATAAGCGAGGAAACTTTCCATGATCACGAGTTTCTGCGGGATGGATCAAAAGGTGGCCATGACTACAAAGATTGGTTGTCTGCGATCATTATCCTCGACATGGGGAGTGTGGTAGCACGACCCTTTACAGGAAGGAGTGGAGGCCACAGTACGATTTTTGGCAGGAGGGAGCAGCGTTGAAGCGTCTTCGGCTCTTGGAGAGGACGTTGAAACTTAAGGAGCCAAACGCTGAAGCTTCGGCTTTGGATCCTGGAGCATCTTATGGAGAAAACACTGAAGCGGAGCGGCTGCCGGAGCGAACGTTGAAGCGGAGCCGCTGCTGGAGGACGTTGAAACGGAGCGGATGCTGGAGCGAACGTTGAAGTGGAGCCACTGCTGGAGGACGTTTAAGTGGAGACGCTGCTAGAGGACGTTGAAGCGGATCCGCTGCTGGAGGAAGTTGAAGCGGAGCGGCTGCTGGAGCAAATGTTGAAGCGGAGCGGCTGCGTCAATCAGCGTGCTGTCAAACTGGACACCCTTCAAGCGAACAGTGGTTAGGAGTGCCCGGTTCCATCTATCAATCGTGCTTTCCAGGAGAGGCTGGGGTTTGGGAACGACTTCCCTGGCTGGAAAGCTTTCCTGATGCAGTGCGGTTGAGGGATGCAAATATGTCTTGACGCTACACCTTGGAGAAACATAGAATCTCACATAAATGTTTCATCATAGACTGCACGATTTTGTGGGCGAAGTCCCCAGAGATCATGCAGCTCCTGACGGGAAGAGGGTCTCTGTGAACTCAGGAGGGTTGATGATTTCCTTTGCCTCGATTTTGGAGAAGTCGTTCCTAATCTTTACGTGTGATGAAATTGGATTGCTGATTCCCTTCTACTGGGCATTCAAGAGCAAAGCGAGCCTCTTCATCTATAAACGCACGTCCTGTTGAAGTGCCTGCGCCGGATGTTAAGAGTATTCCTTGTCAGCTCCCTCTTGGGTTAACGTAACTCTTATGGTGGCCGCTCGGTCAGTTTCTTGAGGAAATAGGTATATCTTTCTGAATTATAGACACGTCTTTCTGAGCCTTACGAGAACCTTTTGTCTTTCCATCAAATCATCAGTGGTAAAAGGAGGTCGGCTTCTTCCGGCTCCTCCAGTCTCTTGCCCTGATGGTGGAGTAGCAGCGGCTCTGGTGACGGTTGAAGCTGTCATACTTGAAGAAACATTGGGGTGGAGGAAGCGGCTCTGGTTCTGGTGATCGAATGTGTATCGTGCAGAGATGGCGCGGTTTTGCTCACGGAGTGCTGGAGCCATGGCGCTGTTTCGAAGGGTGAGGATAGCGCTGCTTTGGCTGATTGTGAAGTAGAGAAGATGGCGTTGTACTTTGGATGGTTGTGGAGCGAAACGATAGCGCTGGAAGGGTGCAAGATGCTGGAGCTGGAAATATGCAAGCTGTTGGCGCTGGAAGGATGCAAGCGGTTAGCGCTGGAAAGGATGCAAGCTGCTGGCGCTGGAAAGGATGCAAGTTGCTGGCGCTGGAAAAGATGCAAGCTGCTGGCGCTGGAAGGATGTAAGCAGTTAGCTCTGGATAGGAGTGGAGGGGACGCGGAGATGGCGCCGGCTAGGATGCGGAGATGGTGTCAGCTGAAGCGTGGAGATGGATGGTGTTATTTGTAGATAGTGGTAAAAAGAGTGTTGTTTCTCAGACTTGTGAAGGATTTTTTTTAGACTTAAATTCAAAACTAAAATAGAAAACACAATAAAAATTATAGCAAACTCAAACAAAGATGATATCAATATTAAAAGAAACACTGAGGCTAAGATTCTACTATTTTCCAAGTTCAAAGTGATTAAACCAATACTTATATTTATGCAATTTTCTCGTTTAATTTGATTCTAAAGTATTGCAACAAGTAGATTTTCAAAAGTAATAATTGTAAATACCAAGTATGAAGCATCAAAAGTATTAAAACTAAGCATACTCCATGAAAATAAATAACAATCACTCAAATAAAAATCATATTCAATAATAGTTCAAGGAAAATAATCATATAATTATTGCAAATAAAAAGATAAAATAGAATATACCACTTTTTGTTAGAAAATAGCTTCCTCTATCGCCTCAGCATTGGGGTTTAGCTCCTCATATTTATCACTTGCTTAAAATATTGGTTTATGGTTCAAAAGTTGATTAAAAGGAAGGAAGACAATAAAACAGACAATTTGCAACGCTGTATTGGCGCTACTAAGAAGCTGTTACAAACGACGAACTGTTACAGAGACCTGTTGGTTACTGTAGCAGTGTTACAAATTTAGACGCCTAACCGTTGAGATATTAAGACTAAAAAAGACTGTTTTGAATGGTGTTTGTTCTTCAGCTTCTTCTTCTTCTCCTGCTGGCATAACTCGCTCTGCAACTCGACTGATTCTTCTCTGTTGGGTTCTAAACTTCTCCTAAGGTTGTGTACCCCCTTCTGTGACTCCCTAGCCTCATATATATACACGGAAGGTCCCGTATAAAGCAAGTGAAGTCCCAAAAATAACTCTTTTCTTCGGCAGTAATACTCGGAATTTTCTTCTCTTCCAAATCTTCTTTACGCGGTTTGTGAGTTATAAAGCTTCCTAAAACTGAAATATACGAATCCCATAGAGTAAATCCTTCGTTCACAGCACCAAACTTCCACAAATATAACCAATGAAACTTACACGAATAACCAATGCCCTGTTTTATCCAAACCGAAGATTGATGCCTATTTTTTCGAATCTGTGCCACCTACAATCTCTGTTCTGACTCATCATGTACATCCCAACTCATCTCCACGTAAGAAACCTCTCCAATACTTCACGGAATTTCAGAAAATCCGATAATATTTCCATCTCCTCTGTTCAGCCCCAACTCCACATAACGCCCTATATTTTCGAATTTAGAAGACCTACCAACCCTGTTTAGTCGTAACAGGGTGGTACCAATCCATTCCAGCGTCAAACACCTAGAAAAACTCAACAGAATTTAATCCAGCTCTTCATAGGAAAATACGCAGCTTGTACACCAGATTCCCACCAATCCTGAGATTTGAACGATAAAGAAGGATAGCCCCCTAATCAGAGTGGGGATGCCGATAGCACCTGCCCTTGGGGTGTTCTGAGGGTGACCCTTAGTAATTTGGGTACCACTTATCCATAGTGAGAGTCCGAATAGCAAGTGTCCTCCGGGAGATTTTACCACTTTTTCGAGCCATTTTTTTCCAAAAATGTTTATTAGCCAAAAATACCTACAAATAAATAAAACACCATAATAAGTACAAAAATGAGCCCTAACAATATATAGAATCGAGACAAATCGGACACAAAAATGTGTCTATCAAATACCCCCAAACCTATTATTTGCTAGTCCTCGAGAAAAAATAAAATAGAAATAAAATCCTAACTCACTTTCGCGGGCATCGTCGATTGCATTTAGCGTATGCAATAAGCCTTTAAATCCCTAGGTGTCCCTAGTGGCGGAGTGTTGTCTCCGGAGGGCTTATTAGAGGTATACCCACAAAACCTTTATACTCCAGACCCTAGCTATCTACACAGAACCTTGGAAGGCACTAAAGAATCTCCTTGGTTGGCATACTTATTGACTACAGGAGGAAGTACCCTGATGCGAAATTCCAATTGTTGTACACGAGTTCGCACTCAAGCATACTAAAATTCATATATAAGTGACAGAGCTCTACTCAAATAGTCGCACTATGGACATCAATATCCGGAGTCAAAACTAATCACATGGATTGATCAAGAAGATGGATATAGAGAAAAACATAGATGGTTTTGATGTTTACTAGGTGAACGGTGTTTTTCATATCTGTCTGAAGGCCTCCGCCAAAATGAACCTATCCTAATGGACTGAGATACTAGTCTGACTAATATCAACACACTGGAATATAAAAGGGAACAATGATTGATAATCCTAAGTCTTGGTAAGCACATTGGAATATACAAGGGTTCCAGTGGTCGACTTTATTGAATTTATTCCAGTTGGTCTGATGGTCTGGTCTCAATTTTTTTTTATCTCAATCACTCTAATTCACCTTAGCATTGGTAACAACTTGAATCGTGAGCCCCACCTAATCACTTAGAGAAACATAATTTAAAAACAAAACAAAATAAAAACAGAAGTGAAAAGGACTCAACGAGATATGGTGAAACTATCATGTTATTTCTAACACCCGAGCTCTGTGCTTTTATGAATAGACTTTTTAGATGTTGCCATCTAGTCAGATTGGTTCCTCAACTCCTACAACCAAAATGCTTCCATCCACTTAGATTGGTTAGTGCCATCCTTAATAGGCATAAATTTCTAGGCTCTGGAGTTTATTTATTGCAACGAAAAGGTAACAAAAAGTTCTACCCCAACCCCAAACTTAAATCTAACATTTTCCTCAATGTTTCTAATTAAATAACAATACCAAAAATATAAGTAACATGAGGAAATAGTAAAGAGAGAAGTCAGAAAGATAGTACCTGGGTGAAGTGTAACCAAAAACCTACAAAAATATTATACAACATACAAAATCACCTCAATGGTCAATCAAGGTAAACAGGGTCCTCCAGAGGGACCTCCTCAACATCACCTGTAGTAAAAGGCTCTAAAAAGGGATTCAATCGCTGACCGTTAACCTTCGAAGAACTACTACCATATGGTGTCTCAATATCAACAGCGCCATGAGGAAAAACAGTACGGACCACAAAAGGACCGGTCCACCGAGAGCGCAACTTCCCGGGGAATAGATGCAAACGAGTGTCATACAGAAGAACTTTTTGACCTGGAGAAAATGACTTTCGTAAAATATTACTATCATGCACAAGTTTTATTTTGTTCTTATACTCCTTAGCACTATCGTATGCATCTCTACGAATCTCGTCCAACTCATTGAGCCGGAGCTTTCTTTGAGCTCCTGCCTTGTCAAGTGAAAAGTTTAAGTTCTTAATAGCCCAATAGGCTCGATGCTCTAACTCAACAGGCAGGTGACATGCCTTTCCAAACACTAAACGATAAGGTGAAATTCCAATGGGTGTCTTAAACGCAGTACGGTAATCCCATAAGGCATCAGTAAGCCTCGACGACCAGTCTTTCCTGTTTGGATTAACTGTTTTCTCTAGAATACGTTTAATTTCTCTATTGGAAACCTCTACCTGACCACTAGTCTAAGGGTGATATGGGGTTGCTACTTTATGGGTAATACCGTATTGTTTCATTAAAAGAGCAAAAGGTCTATTACAAAAGTGTGAACCTCCATCACTAATTATAGCCCGCGACGTACCAAAACGTGTAAGTATATTGTCTTTCAAAAACTGGACTAGGACCCTGTGGTCATTCGTTTTACACGGAACCGCCTCAACCCACTTAGACACATAGTCTACAACGACAAGTATGTAAAGATAACCAAACGAAATAGGAAATGGACCCATAAAATCAATGCCCCACACATCAAAGACCTCAATCACTAAAATAGGGTTCAAAAGCATCATATTTCTACGGGAACTGGTTCCTAACTTTTGGCAACGCTCACAAGAAACACAATGACTATGGGAATCTTTAAACAATGAAGGCCAGTAAAATTCACACTGCAAAATCTTAGCACTAAAATGACCCCCACATGCATGTTCATGACAAAAGGAGATAATACTAGACTGGTCACTCTCAGATACACATCTCCTAATAATCTGGTCCGGACAATACTTAAACAGATAAGGATCATCCCAAAAGAAATGCTTAACCTCGGCTAAATACCTAGAACGATCTTGTTTACCCCAATGTTGAGGGGTTAGACCAGTAACAAGATAATTCACTATATTTGCATACCAAGGTGATTGGGAAACAGAGAAAAATTGTTCATCAGGAAAGCTATCCCTTATAGGAAGGGAATTATTAGGGGAACTAACAACTAGCCTAGAAAAGTGGTCTGCTACTACATTTTATGCACCCCTTTTATATCTAATGTCTGGATAAAATTCTTGTAACAAAAGGATCCATCTAATCAATCTAGGTTTGGTATCCTTCTTAGAAAAAAGGTATTTCAAAGCAGCATGATCAGTATAGATTACGATATTAGAACCTAATAAATAAGATCTAAACTTATCCAAGGCAAACACGATGGCTAGCAATTCCTTCTCGGTAGTTGTATAGTTCATTTGGGAATCATTCAGAGTTTTTCTAGCATAGTAAATCACATGGAGTAATTTGTTTTCTCGCTGACCTAGCACAACGCCTATAGCATAATCTGAAGCATCACACATAATTTCAAAGGGTAGGTTCCAGTTAGGTGCCTGGATTATGGGAGCGGTAGTGAGTAAAGTCTTAAGCTTCTCAAAAGCCTTTAAACAAGCATCATCAAAGACAAACTTAACATCTTTAGCAAGCAAATTGCAAAGAGGTCTAGAAATCAAGCTAAAATCCTTAATGAATCGACGGTAAAAACCTGCATGCCCTAGGAATGACCTAATATCTTTTACGGTTTTTGGGACCTGTAAAGTCTTAATAAGGTCAACTTTGGCTTTGTCTACCTCTATAACCTTTCAAGAGACGATGTGGCCTAACACAATTCCTGATTTAACCATGAAATGGCATTTTTCCCAATCAAGCACTAAATTCTTTTCCTTACACCTAGTCAACACTAATGTCAAATGATGCAAGCACTCATCAAAAGATGAACCAAACACTGAAAAATCATCCATAAAGACCTCTAAAAACCGTTCTACCATGTCAGAAAATATGCTCATCATGCAACGCTGAAAAGTCGCAGGGGCATTACAAAGCCCGAAAGGAATGCGTCTATACGCAAAGGTACCAAAGGGACAGGTAAAAGTGGTTTTCTCTTGGTCTTCTGGGGAAATAACGATCTGATTATAACCGGAGTAGCCATCTAAAAAGCAGTAGTGACTATGTCCATCTAATCTCTCTAGCATCTGGTCGATGAAGGGAAGGGGAAAGTGGTCTTTCCTTGTGACCTTGTTAAATTTCCTATAGTCAATACACACACGCCATCCCGTGGTCACTCGGGTTGGGATTAATTCATTATTATCATTCTGGACTACAGTGATACCTGATTTCTTGGGGACAACCTGAACAGGGATGACCACTTACTGTCTGAAATTGGGTAAATAATACCCGCATCTAACAACTTAAGAACCTCTTTTCGAACTACCTCTTTCATGTTAAGGTTCAGTCGACATTGCATCTCCCTAGAAGGTTTGGAGTCTTCCTCTAAATGAATCTGATGCATACACACAGTAGGACTTATACCCTTAATGTATGCTATAGTCCACCCTAAAGCTTCCTTATTGTCTTGAAGTACATTTACTAGCCTACTTTCCTGATCACTATCCAAATCGGAAGCTACAATCACAGGTAAAGTCTCAGATGGGCCTAAAAACACATACTTTAGAGTATTGGGTAGTGGTTTAAGGTCCAACTTTGGGGGCTCTTCTAAAGAAGAAATTAGGGTAGTCTTAGAAACTGGTAACGGTTCGAACCTAGCTTTGCATCTATCAGTGTCTAACACAGGGGTAGAATCTAATAGAGCATTCACCTGTTCAATAGTGCTATCGTCGTCAAAATCTAAACCAAAATGGGATAGACAACTTTCTAATGGGTCTTCGAACAAAATGTTTGGTAATGACTCCTGAACTAAGGTTTCTACCATGTTGACCTCTTCAACACATGTGTCATCTAGCTCATAAGGTTGCTTACTGACATTAAAAATATTCATCTCCATAGTCATATTAACAAAATATAAACTCATCACACCATTTCGATAGTTAATGATCGCATTAGACGTAGCTAAAAATGGGCGACCTAAAATCACAGGTATCTGGTTCTATGGGTCAGGGACAGGTTGGGTATCTAAGACCACGAAATCCACTGGATAAATAAACTTGTCGACCTCAATAAGGACATCCTCAATAACACCTCGAGGAATTTTAACAGACCTATCATCTAACTGCAGTGTTATCTGAGTAGGTTTCATTTCACCAAGTCCTAGCTGTAAGTACACATGGTACGGAAGTAGTTTCATACTGGCTCCTAAGTCAAGTAAAGATTTTTCTACCCGGTGTTTACCTATTGTACAAGCAATGGTAGGGGAACCTGGGTCTTTGTACTTTGGAGTTGTAGTGTTTTGAATAATTGAACTTACGTGACTAGCTAAAAAAACTTTCTTATGGACGCTAAGTTTTCGCTTTCGCGTACACATATCCTTAAGGAACTTGGCATAAGCAGGAATTTGCCTAATTGCATCTAATAAAGGAAGGTTTATGGTAACTTGCTTAAAAACTTCCAATATAGCATTAAAGTTCGATTCCTTCTTTGTTGGTACTAATAGCTGAGGAAATAGGGCTCTAGGCACAGAATCAGACCTCTCAGGGACTGAGTTGGCATCATCAGAAATTTATCAGTTTCCTTAACTAGTGGTCCTGAGGGGTGAACTACAGTATGTTCACTATCGGGCATGGTTACCTGATTGTCTACTATTCTACCACTCCTAAGGGTTCTAATAGTATTCAATTGATTCGATGGTTTTGTACCTACTTCATGAACTCCTCTAGGATTGGGATTAGTCTGACTAGGGAACCTACCATTATCTCTCTCACTTAAGGTCTTAGCTATTTGGCCGACTTGAAGTTCTAACTTAGCAAGGCTCTGAGCATTAGTTTGAAAATTCTGCTTGGTTTCCTGTTGAAAACTAACATGGCTCTGTGCTAACATTTCCTGATTTTTTGCTAACATCTTAATAGATTCCTCTAAGATAGTCGTTTTATTTTCTGGGCCTGATGTATTCCTAGTGTAGCCAAAACCTGGGGGAGCATTAGAATTATTAGACTGACCCTGACTCTGGCCCTTAGACCATGAAAAGTTCGGATGGTTCCTCCAACCAGGATTATAGGTTTCTGAATATGGGTCAAACTTCTGACGATTATCAAACCTAGTGTTATTATATATAGCATTGGCTTGCTCTTCATTATTCTGGACTTTCCAAAGAGGCTCCAATCTACCACTACTGTGAACCCACTTCTAAAGCTTCTAACCTTTTCGCTATAGCAGCAATTTTGGCATTTGATTCATAGCCTCCTTCTACCCTATTAATGTTTCATATGCTAAGAAGAATTGTTTTCTGAGTTCCCCTACTACTTTCCCATTGTTGGGTCTTTTCGGAGACTTCATGCAAATATGTCATCGCGTCATCAACTGTTTGTTTCTCAAATCCACCAGTACACATAGATTCTACTGTGGTTGTGGTGGGATAATCTAAACCCTCATAAAGGATCTGGACAAACCTAACCTTCTCTAAACCATGATGAGGACATTGGGCTAATAAATCATTGAACCTTTACAAATACCTATACAAAGTTTCTCCCTCATGTTGAGAAAACGTGCAGATTTGCGTCCTAATAGACGATGTTTTGTGCCTAGGGAAAAACTTGTTCAAAAAGGCAGATGTAAGTTGTTCATACGTTTCGATTGACTCGGAGTCCAAACTATACAGCCACGACTTGTCCTTATCTTTCAGGGAAAATGGAAATAACCTAAGTTTCAAAGCATCATCATCTAAGCCTCTAATTCTTAGAGTACTACAAATTTCCTCAAAATCCCTAACATGGTAATAAGGGTTTTCATTTTCTTTCCCTAAAAAGATTGGGAGCATCTGTAAGGTCCCAGGTTTCAGTTCATAGGGTGCCTCCGTTTCAGCTAACTTAATACACTAAGGACGAGTAGTCCTAGTTGGATTCAACAAAGCTTTCAAAGTTTCCATTTCTGGCGCTATCGGAGCAACAGGGATTCTCTCCTCAGTCAAAGGACGTTCAAAAACAGACTCTTCAAAAGTGGGACTCTCTAGATTAAGGTAATCGAGACGCTTCGAACTACTAGGTTTCTCTTTAACAAATCTACCTAGTGCGTCTTTTTTACGTTCAGGCATACAATATAATTTTCTAAATTGGAAGGGTAAGCAAACACAGATCAAGGTCGACTCAACCAAATCAAACCTATTGATTTCTAGCAAACAAAAAGCATGATGGCTCCACTTAAATTGTTTCTAGACCAGCTTCTAATCCTTCGAACGGGAATTCGTTACAATTTAAGCAAACCCCTCTGGAATCAATCCGAGTTAACGTAAGTTGAATATAGGCGAGGGAAGCTCGGTGGATCTTTGATACCAAAGGCCTTACCAGTACTACAAGGCAGCGCAGTCACGCATTCAACTTACAGAAACCGTCAAGAACTTCGAAGTATGCTTAAAAGAGTAACCAATATTTTTCGAATGACTTTCCTGTTAAGCTCGTTACCCTATCGGTCTCGTTCTAGTCAAAATTTTAGGCTTAGGTTCGCGTAGGTTACGTGTTCCTAAAGCGGGCAAGAAGAGAACGGTGGTGAAATCCGAACCCTTATCTTGTATGGCCAGGCCTTGCCCTTTACTAGAAAAATAAATGTCTGTATTCAGTCCTCAACATATATGCATACGAAGGAGTCCAGTAACTCGCTGACAGGAAATTCGCGAGTGTTTAGAATCTTACCTCCCGTTCCAGACGGGGGATGAATCGGTTGTAGTCGACTCGGGCCACTGACTCCGATGTCTAGTGTACGAACCCAAGGTGCAGAGACAATATCGTAATTGTCCTCCTTCTCTGCAAACAGTTTATATTTAAAGTACCCTTCCGTAGGGTAATAAAAAAAAATGTCCCAAAGTCCAAAAGTCCAAAAGTCCAAAAAAAGTAAAGAAAAATTACAAAAATAATAAACCCTAATACAGTTTTTTTTTAAAGAAAATAAACAAACCCTAAACTAAAATTGTCTGAAATAAAATTGTCTTCTTTTCTGTTCTTTTTTCTTTAATATTTAGCTCCAAGTCTTTATGAAATCACCAAACTCTTTGGCTCAATTTTCTTTATGATCCAGAACCTGTAGACACAAGATAAATACCCAAAAACATAAAAAAGAACAAAAAAAAAAAAAATCTAAAACCCTAAAAACAAGTCCGCGTCGGCGGCGCCAAAAATTGGTGTTATTTGCAGATAGTGGTAAAAAGAGTGTCGTTTCTCAGACTTGTGAAGGATTTTTTTTAGACTTAAATGCAAAACTAAAATAGAAAACACAATAAAAATTATAGCAAACTCAAACAAAGATGATATCAATATTAAAAGAAACACTGAGTCTAAGATTCCACTATTTTCCAAGTTCAAAGTGATTAAACCAATACTTATATTTATGCAATTTTCTCGTTTAATTTGATTCTAAAGTATTGCAACAAGTAGATTTTCAAAATTAATAATTGTAAATACCAAGTATGAAGCATCAAAAGTCTTAAAACTAAGAATAATCCATCAAAATAAATCACAATCACTCAAATAAAAATCATATTCAATAATAGTTCAAGGAAAATAATCATATAATTATTGCAAATAAAAAGATAAAATAGAATATACCACTTTTTGTTGGAAAATAGCTTCCTCTAGCCTCAACAATGGGGTTTAGCTCCTCATATTTATCACTTGCTTAAAATATTGGTTTATGGTTCAAAAGTTGATTAAAAGGAAGGAAGACAATAAAACATACAGTTTGCAACGCTGTATTGGCGCTACAAAGAAGCTGTTACAAACGACGAACTGTTACAGAGACCTGTTGGTTATTGTAGCAGTGTTACAAATTGAGACGCCTAAGTGTTGAGATATTAAGACTGAAAAAACGACTGTTTTGAATGGTGTTTGTTCTTCAGCTTCTTCTTTTTCTCCTGCTGGTGTAACTCGCTCTGCAACTCGACTGATTCTTCTCTGTTGGGTTCTAAACTTCTCCTAAGATTGCGTACCCCCTTCTGTGACTCCCTAGCCTCATATATATACACGGAAGGTCCCGTATAAAGCAAGTGAAGTCCCAAAAATAACTCTTTTCTTCGGCAGTAATACTCGGAATTTTCTTCTCTTCTAAATCTTCTTTACGCGGTTTGTGAGTTATAAAACTTCCTAAAACTGAAAGATACAAATCCCAGAGAGTAAATCCTTTGTTCACAACACCAAACTTCCACAAATATAACCAATGAAACTTCCACGAATAACCAGTGCCCTGTTTTATCCAAACCGAAGGTTGATGCCTATTTTTTCGAATCTGTGCCACCTACAATCTCTGTTCTGACTCATCATGTACATCCCAACTCATCTCCACGTAAGAAACCTATCCAATACTTCACAGAATTTCAGAAAATCCGATAATATTTCCATCTCCTCTGTTCAGCCCTAACTCCACATAACGCCCTATATTTTCGAATTTAGAAGACCTACCAACCCTGTTTACTCGTAACAGGGTGGTACCAATCCATTCCAGCGTCAAACACCGAGAAAAACTCAACAAAATTTAATCCAGCTCTTCCCAGGAAAATACGCAGCTTGTACACCAGATTCCCGCCAATCCTGAGATTTGAACGATAAAGAAGGATAGCCCTCTAACCAGAGTGGGGGTGCCGATAGCACCTGCCTTGGGGTGTCCTGAGGGTGCCCCTTAGTAATTTGGGTTCCACTTATCCGTAGTGAGAGTACGAATAGCAAGTGTCTTCCGGGCGCTTTAACCACTTTTTCTAGCCAATTTTTTCCAAAAATGTTTATTAGCCAAAAATACCTACAAATAAATAAAACACCATAATAAGTACAAAAATGAGCCCTAACAATATATAGAATCGAGACAAATCTGACACAAAAATGTGTCTATCAATGGCGCTGGCGGTCTCTTGGCGCTAGCTTGGCCACGGTCTGTTGGCGCCATGGAGCGTTGCTAGCGGTCCCGGTTGCCTCTTCCCATGTGTAACCAAAAATAGGAAACCTTCCTCCATTAGATCTCCAAAAACATCATGCCTATAAAATGCGCTACCCATCTTTTTTATCCCGTATCATCGGTTTTATTCCCTCGTCTTGGAGATAGTAGCAACACAACGAGCATACTCCAGGTATGTATTCCAGCGTTCCTCCTTTAGCTTGTTCTTCCATCTTGGTGCAAACCCTAGCCATAGGCATGTCCGTCGTAGTTTTATGGGTGACGCCGTCTTGACCGCGATAAGTTCCCAGTCACTCCTCGTTGTGTGATAACTGATAACTGAGACATTGATTCCCGAGCGGATTGTTTGATTCTACCATCTTCAGATCGTAATTGAAAGGTGAAACTGGAAATTCGAAATCGATATTGCAACCGAGAGATTGATCTCCCACCGTGGTCGCCAATTGTTTGAGGGTGAAAACAGTTTCTGCTGATATCGGTAATTTCGAGTGTGTGGGTGAGAAACGAGTCTAAACCCTAAACAATGTACTGCAAGGGAGTACTTTGATTCGAGAGATCAATCTGTACAAATCCAGCCTAAACCAAGAAATGATCGTTCCAGAATTGCTTCGGTCACAAAGTGAAGGAGAAGGGTTGGTCTAAAGAGGGAAGCGAAGAGAGTGTTGAGACCAGAATAGTTGATTCGGTAAGAGTAGTTGTTTGACGACTTGTATCAGAAAGTGGAAAGCTAACATATGGGAAAGCTAACAAGTGATTTCTGAGTGTTGTATACTCCTGACCAAAACTTGTTTTTGGTGGAAATAGGTGAGACCTATTTATACAAGTCGCAAAGAAACGTACCCTGGTCTCGTAAGAAATGGGAACAGTTGAGTAAATGGAAGAAAGCGGTAACGAGTAACGCCTGAAATTGATATTTCCATAATGAAGGAAACGTTTCACCATTACACCTTGTATTTACTAACCGCCTCACTCTTATGACGCTTTCTTACAACGGGCGTAGTGTACGTCGCACGCTGTAAACCGCCAGACCAATTCCCTGATGAGCATCCCCCAGTTTGTGACATGTTTTGATGTCTCGTGTGTTTTCGTGGAAAACGTGTAGCATGTTGCTATGTGTGGTAATTTAAAATTGAGAGGCTTGCTGGTTCGGTGACGACCTTCGACGGCCGAGATTTTCATCTCAAGAGGAAGGGTAGCCGTTGATTATGGCTACCTTCCGTTGTCCGCCAGCGGAGTGGCCGCGGCATGGCTTGCGCATGCTCTTGGCGTGGCCAATTAGGGTTTGGTGTTGTGACCAAAGAATTGTCATCGTAGCCAAGTGTGTGCCGCGGCCAAGAATCGGCAGCGTAGCCAAATTATGGTTTGGCACCGCGACCAAAGATTTGGCATCGTAGCTAAGAGGTTTCCACAAGTCGTTTGGTGGAAAGCTTGTACAGCGGAGATCTGCATCTCAGGAGGAAGTGTATCCGTTGATCGTGGCTTCCTTTCGTTTGGCATCCAGCGGCATGGTGGCATGGCCGACATAGCTTTGGCGTGGCCAAATTAGGGTTTGGCACCGCGACCAAAGAATTTGCATCGTAGCCAAGAGGTTGCCACAAGTCGTTTGGTGGCAAGTTTGTACGGCTGAGATCTGCATCTCAGAAGGAAGGGTAGCCGTTGATGGTGGCTACCTTCCATTTGGCAGCCAACGACATGGTAGCATGGCCGGCATAGCTTTGGCGTGGTCAAATTAGGGTTTGACACCGTGACCAAAGAATTGGCATCGTAGCCAAGAGGTTTCCACAAGTCGTTTGGTTGCAAGTTTGTACGACTGAGATCTGCATCTCAGGAGGAAAGGTAGCCATTGATCGTGGCTACCTTCCGTTTGGAAGCCAGCGGCATGGTAGCATGGACGACATAGCTTTGTCATGGCCAAATTAAGGTTTGGCACCGTGACCGAAGAATTGGCATCGTAGCCAAGAGGTTGCCACAAGTCGTTTGGTGGCAAGTTTGTACGACGATAGCCGTTGATCGTGGCTACCTTTCGTTTGGCAGCCAGCGGCATGGTAGCATGGCCTGCATAGCTTTGGCTTGGAAAAATTAGGGTTTGGAGCCGTGACCAAAGAATTGGCATCGTAGCCAAGAGGTTTCCACAAGTCGTTTGGTGGAAAGTTTGTACGGCTGAGATCTGCATCTCAGGATGAAGGGTAGTCGTTGATCGTGGCTACCTTCCGTTTGGCAGTCAACGACATGGTAGCATGGCCGGCATAGCTTTAGAGTGGCCAAATTAGGGTTTGGTACCGTGACCAAAGAATTGGCATCGTATCCAAGAGGTTGCCACAAGTCGTTCGGTGGCAAGTTTGTACGGTTGAGATCTTCATCTCAAGAGGAAGGGTGGCCGTTGATTGTTGCAACCCTTCGTTTGGTAGCCAGCGGCATGGAGGCATGGCCGACATGGACTTGGTATGGTTTAGGCGCGACCAAGCTAGGATTTTGGCATAGTCTTAGGCGCGGCCAAAATTAGGGCTTAGCGTTGGGCCAAAAGTTGCCACGCATTTGGTGGCGAACTTGGACGGCTGAGATTTGTATCTCAGAAGAAAGGGTGGACGTTGATTGTTGCAACCCTTCGTTTGGCAGCCAGCGGTATGGAGAAATGAACAACATGGCTTTGGTGCGGAGGTATGGCTGGCATGACATTCCATTGGCACGGTGGTGCGGCTGGCATGGTTGGCATGCCTTTAGCGTAGAGATGTGGTTGGCATGGTTGGCATGCCTTTGGCGCGGAGACGTGGCTGGCATGGTATGCCATTGACACGGTGGTGTGGCTGGCATGGTCGGTGTGCCTTTGGAGTGGAGACGTGGCAGGCATGGTATGCCATTGGCACGGTGGTGCGGCTGGCATGGTCGGCATGCCTTTGTCGCGGAGACGTGGATGGCATGGTATGCCATTGGCACGGTGGTGCGGCTAGTATGGTCGGCATGCCTTTGGCGCGGAGACATGGCTGGCATGGTATGCCATTGGCACGGTGGTGCGGATGGCATGGTCGGCATGCCTTTGGCGCGGAGACGTGGCTGGCATGGTGGTTCGGCTGGCATGGTCGTCATGCCTTTGCCGCGGAGGCACACTTGGATAGCATGCGCGACTGGCATGTCGGAGATAATGCCAGTCGATACTTGAGGATTCTGTCGTGGAACATAGCGTATGGATATATAAAAAAAAGGTACCCCGGTGATTTTATGTAGACATGTTGAATGGTTCAATAAATGTGCTAGTGGCGACATTATTACTCAAGTGTGACGTCACTGTCTGACTAAGGTTTTACGATTTTAACCCTAAACTAAAAACCACCATCAACACCTTGATACTTGGAAATTCGTGTTACTCTGCTGTGAGTGAGCACAAATTATCATGCCATATAAACATTAAGGGTTTAGCCGGGGAACATAGCACAGAAAGCATTCAAAGAAACTTATATTAATTGAATGTAGCAAGGTGCCAAAATTTACAGAATACCTGGGATTGTTGCTACATACATCATTCTGGGTAAATTTCATAAGAAAATATTAAGTTTCTCAATAAATGTGTCAGTGGAGATGTTGACACTCATGGCTCCGTTTCCTTGCAGAGTGACGTCACATCAGATGCAAGGTTTTAAAATTTTAACCCTAAGCTAAAAACCACCATCAACATTAAGTCCCTTGCTTAGATCGGAACAATGGCATTGTTGCGGGGTAAGCATGAAATGGTGACATACAAGGATAGAATCAAAACGGCAAGTCATGAAGGGATTGTCAGGAAGATTTGTCTAACCTTTTTCAAGAGGCATGAAGAATCTGTGATTCTTGCATTGGCGGCTTTGCATAAATTTTACTTGGACATGGGGTGTTGGCATCAGCGCTGCAACTTTGGATACTGATCGGCAGAGATGGCACTGCAACTTGGTTCGCAGAACGGGAGCTGGATGGCTTAGAAAGGTAGATGGCGCTGCTGGCTTTGAACTATGGATGACGCTGCTTGCTTGGATACATCCATGAAATGGTGCTGCTGGATAGATCCGTGAAGCGGTGGACGGTACTTGGCTGGATAGATCTCGGAGAAGCAGAGATACGGCTGGCTCCTGATTCGTAAAGCGGTGGATGGCGCTACTTTGAACGACTAAGATGGCGCTTCCTTGGATGGTGAAGATGGCGCTGCTTTGAACGGCTAAAATGGCGTCGCTTTGGCTGTGGAGCGAGCGAGGATGGAGTCATGGTGTGTTTGCGCTGGCTTGCTTGGTACGCGGACTTTGGCACGGGCGTGGTGTGGCTATCTTGGACGCGGAACATCAGAGGTGGCCACTGGCTTGGACGCGGGGTTATTGGCACTGTCTTGGCCGCAGACTGTTAGCTCCATGGAGCGTTGCCTCCGCGGGCCCAGCTGCTTTCTTCGGCGCATGGCCCAAAAAGGAAATCTCCTCCTACTCAAACTCCAAAAGTACATTGCATATAAAAGGCGTTTCTTAACCTTTTTTTTTTTTGGGTATCGTTAGCTTTGTTTGTGCGTCTTCAGATTGGCAGTAAGGTGCGTCGATCGTGAGCCAGTCAATTGGAAGGAAAACGACATCAAGAGGAAGCAAGCATATTTCAGGTATGTATTCCAACGTTTCTTCCTTTGTTTTCTCCTCCATGTTGGTGTAAACCCTAGTCATAGGTACGACCTCCATGAACTTGTAAAAATACTTCAATATGAATGATTCCTCTTTGCTAGTAGTATTGTAGTAGTGTTAGCCACAGAAACAAAACCAATTATTGTGTTAAGTAAGCATGTATGGGCGGACGACTTCGTTTTCTCTTTTTCTTTATCAAAACCTAGATGTAGGGTTTCCTTTTGTCCACGAGCACAATTCCCGTGTCCAAGCGTAACTTGGCCGAGGGAATATTTCCCGCGTCTTTACATGTTCCCCGCAGCATTGTCTAGTTTCGACCAAGAGCGTATCTCCCGCGACATCACACGTATCCCGTTGAGCAGGCATCAATCCCCATTCCTTTTAGACGTGAGTGCCATGACATGTGTCCAAAGGAAAATTTGTTGTTGGCCTTTGATTATTGTACCCAGACCCTGAAAAAATCTCCATGCGTGTTTTTCTTCAAAGTAATGACTTTTGTTTTGCTTTATTGTAGTCACCTCGAAAGTGGAAACAACATAAGGAATTTTTGTTAAGATGTCACCTGAAAGCAGTTCTGCCTCCGCATCGAGAAATTCTAACAACTCCAAGCCGAACACAGATGATGAGTTTTTTACGAAGTCTGCTACGTTTACAAGGACCCATCCCAAATTCGTGGCAACTCTTCTGACTGATTCAGAGAATGATGGAGAAGTCCAATCAGTCTATCCAGGGCGTATAATGAGGTTTTGTCTTCAGAAGAAAGAGTATCTGGCTTCTCCCATATACTTCAAAATCTGTCATAGTCCATTGCGCTCTTACGATAAATGAATGAAGTTCATGATGAGCCGAGACCATGTAAGAGATAATCTGACTGGGGCAAAAATCGTGAATGTTGTCATGGCTTCTGCAACTATTCTAATCATAAAAGACGCTTCAGGCTTGATTACTTTCATCTCCAGATGGTGTCCGGAAACTCATACGGCTATATGTAGATGGGGTGAGATGACTATTTCTTTGGAAAGCATATCCGTTCTGTTGAGTCTTCCAATAATTGGGAAATTTGACGTTGTCTTGTATGAGAGAGAAAAAGAAATACACGCCGCTTTGGTCACGAAAGCAACAGGATATGTTCGAAACAATTATGAGGAAAAGTGCTTCTATAACTGGTGGGTGTCTGAGTGGTTCCCCGATGAGCCGGAGTCGGATCAAGTGCTGGATGATACACTCCATGTTGCTGCATTTTTAGTTCTGTGGCTATCCAGAGATATTTTTGATGATGGCTCTGGCAAGAAGAAGATAAGGCAGAAGCTCATCAAATTTGCTATCAAACTAGCTAAAGGCGTTGCTCTTCCCATTGGCAGTTTGTTTCTTGGCTCTTTGTACACCCATCTGGATCTCTTGGTAGCGGACATGTACATCTCTAATGGGTACATGAAAGTAAACTCGTATATCCATGTCGCCTTTCTCCAGACATGGTTGTGGGAGCATTTCAAACATTATGCCCCTAACCCGGAAACCTCATTTCCTGATACATATGGCGGCTCTAAGATACTCCGTTGGTTGGAGAGGCGTCCAAGACCTGGCTCAAAGCTCATTGATTTTCTTGAAAACGTGCATGCAGTTAATTTTCATCCTTGGGCTCCGACCCACGCCTCCATAGCTCAACAAGACACTTTTGCTTCCGCACCTAACGTGATATTGCATTCTGCTGACGAGAATATGAGCATTGGAGAAACTGTGTTCTTGCGAAGCTGCATACCTGGGTATGTGCCATCTTTTTTTAGAGGGTCTTGTGGAGTAGTCTCTTACAACATTGACAGAGCTGATCGACATATGGTCTTTGATCAGGGAGTCCCATTCCGTCGCCCACCGATAGCTCCAGATGAATTGTTACCCGCCATTCTTGATTACATCGTCTTTGCACCAGATAAAAGCCTTCCCTTCTTGATCCCAGAACGAAAACCTGTGACGACTCCCAAGTATAATATCTTTTGGAAAGATGAGTTTCTCGCCATTCATCAGTTCGTCCAGGATGTTGTGAGAAATCCACGTGGAAAACCTTCCTCTGCGGTTCTAGCCAAGCATAAATTTTTGAAACAGCATCCCCTATCTCGGATGCAAACATTCCCCAGAGAAAGGAGCGAAGGTAGAAAAGTCGTGCAGCTGGCTTCCACTCGGATTCGACCACTATTGTGACTTTCAGTTCTTTCAACACACAGGTGTGTATGATCCTCTCACTGACTTGGCTGAATTACACAAATTTTCCATTTTGTCACTGAATCCTCTTTTTTTTTTTTGACTCAGGGTCTTGAAAACTCGAATATCTTTTCCAGACTTGCCCATGGCCAAAATACGGCGCCTCTTGAGGAAGGAGACGACAAGACTGAATCTCTCGAAGAAGAATCCGAAGAGGAGGAAAGTTCGATATCCGGTGATGAGAGGAGCACTTCTGAATACAACAGCGAGTCTTCTTCTAGTGGGCCCACAAATGAGTCGGTGAGTTTTCCACACCCTTTTTTCTTTAGGACATTTATTTATTCGGAATAAATACTAAATCGGTGTTATCACAGGAAGGATCCACCGAAGATAACCCCGATATGGAGATTCGTCGCCATGAAGATGTGGTTTTGTCTCCAATCATGGAAGTCGTACCTGTTAGCAATCCGTAGATGGAGATTGATCGTCGAGAAGATGGTGATATGTTTCGGAAGACGGAAAATTCTCCCATGGCTTCAGGTGCGATTGTTGCCAAGGAATCCCCGCCGGTCGGAATCAGTTGCAGGCGCCATTTTCAACCCTCCATTTTTGACTCCTCATGAAGATCATGAGCTGATTGGAGGCTTCAGTGTACCAGCTAAGTATGCGTAATTATATACCAGAATTTGAGAAAGTTATGGACATATTTCGACAACCAGAAAGATCACCATCCGATTTGCGTTGGATAAGCGGGTGGAAGAAACATTATCTTCAATTCATGATAGGTCCAAGGTGACTAGTCACACTGTTTCTGGAGATGTAATCTCAAGCTGGAAGTTCCACCGAGATATGTATGTAAACTTTGAGTTTAACGCCTCCTGGTTCTGTGAGGGATTTTCCGAGATCCAAAGGCTGCAGGCTGAAGCGGTTGATGGTCCTTCCGCGGATTTGATCAATCAACATGAGGCAGAAGTCGAGAAGTTGTCCCAGGAGTTGAAGCTGAAACAGGTGGCTCTTCAAAGCATGAAGGACATTTTCTCCAAGAAGAACGAGCTGTTGTTAGGCAATTTTCCTTGAATGTTTTTATTTTCTGAACTTCCTTTTCTTAGAGTTTTTTTTTTTTTGAAAGGCAAAAGAAACGCCTAGTTTATGGTTTGATTTTCTAGTTTGATAGATGATTGTTCTTATAAGAGTTTTTGGAATAATGGCCCTATGATCGATTGATATGTCAAAATCTGAATTGCGAATGTAAGTATCAAAGTCATTCGGGAAAATTGTGAAACCGTGAATATTGCATGAGAAAGTGAAAATATGGGATGATATGAAATCTTGAGGTGATTGGGTTATCGGCTTTCATTGTAAATGTGAAAACCCAAACAATAGATCGTGTAAACATTGTCTGACAAAACTTACTCATTTTAGGGTATTTCAAAGCCCCAGTCATTCTTTATTGTCTGTCGAACATATTTATGTTGATCAGCGGTAAGGCGGAGAATCTCCAGTCCCCAGACGTAATTCTCCTGAATCCTTCTTTTCTTGGAAGATGCGCTTCAAAGCATTGCATTCACTGGTAGGATGATAGAATCGAGAGTTGAATTTGCAACCGAGAGATTAACCTCCTACTGTGGACGCCAATTGTTTGTGGGTGAAAATTGTTTCTGCCGGTTTTGGTAAGTTTGTGTGTGGGTGAGAAACGAGTCTAGACCCTAAACAATGTACTGCATGGGAGTAATTTTGATTCGAGAGATCGATCTGTACAATCCTGGCCTAAACCAAGAAATAGCCATTCCAGGCTTGCTTAGGTCACAAAGTGAAGGAGAAGGGTTGGTCTTAGGTAGGGAAGCGAAGAAAGTGTTGAGGCCAAAATAGTTGATTCTGAAGGTGTGGTTGTTTACAATTTGTATCAGAAAGTAGAACTGGCTAGCAGAATGGAAAGCTAGCAGGTGATTTCTGGATAATGTGTTGTTCTCTGACCAAAACTTGTTGTTTGGTGGAAATAGGTGAAACCTATTTATACAAGTCGTAGTAAAACGTACCCTGGTCTCGTAGGAAGTGGAAACGATTGAGTAGTGGAAGAGTGGAGTAACGTGTAACGTTAGAATTTATGCTTCCATGATGAAGGAAACGTTTACACCATTACTTATTTCCATTACTAACTGTCCTTCTTCATGACACTTTCTTGTAACGGGCGTATTGCACGCCGCACGCTGTAAACCGCCAGACCAATACCCTGATGAGTATCCCCCAGTTTGTGACATGTTTGATGTCTCGAGTGTTTTCGTGGAAAACATGTAGCACTTTGCTACGTGTGGCAAGTTAAAATCAAGAGGCTTGCTGCAGGAAAATAACATGCAATGCTATTAGGCTTGTCTTGGCTGGTCGCCTGAAACTTTTCACAATCCTGTCGGCTTGGTGGTGAACTTTGATGGCTGAGATTACATCTCATGATGAAGGGTAGCCGTTGATTATGGATACCTTCTGTTGGCGCCTGGTAATGGCGCAATGGCACCTTTGGTGCATGCCAGCGGCATTGCAGCATGGCTGGCATGGCTTGTGCATGTCAGTGGCACGGTGGTGCAAGTGGCGCCTGGCGTAACCATGACCACTAGATTTAGGCGGCGGGTCGCCTAAAAGTTGCCACAAGTCTGGCAATTTGGTGGAAAACTTGGATGGCTGAAATCGTATCTCATGAGGAAGGGTAGCCGTTGATTATGGCTACCTTCTATTGGCGCATGGTAATGGCGAAATGGCACCTTTGGTGCATGCCAGTGGCATTGCAGCATGGCTGGCATGGCTCGTGCATGTCAGTGGCACGGTGGTGCAACTGGCGCCTGGCGTAGCCATGGCCACTAGATTTAGGCGTCGAGTCACCTAAAAGTTGCCACAAATCTGTCGGTTCGGTGGCAGACTTGGATGGCTGAGATTGTAATTCAGGAGAAAGAGTGGTCGTTGATTATGGCCACATTCTGTTGGCACCTGTTAGTGGCATAATGGCATAGTCGCGGCGTAGTGGCATGCGCCTACGGCATGGTGGCATAGCCGCGTCTGTGTCGTTATGGCATGGCCAAAGCTAGGATTTGGCTCCATGGCCAAAGTTAGGTCTTGGCGGCATGGCCAAGGCTATAATTTGGTGTCGTGGCCAAAGTTAGGGCTTGGCGACATGGCCAAGGCTATAATTTGGCGTCGTGGCCAAAGTTAGGGCTTGGCGACATGGCCAAGGCTAGGATTTGGCACCGTGGTCAAAGTTAGGGCTTGGCGGCATGGCCAAGGCTAGGATTTGGCACCGTGGCCAAAGTTAGGGCTTGGCGGCATGGCCAAGGCTAGGATTGGGCGTCGTGGCCAAAGTTAGGGCTTGGCAGCATGGCCAAGGTTAAAGTGGCTTGTGGCATATTGTGGTCTATGACCAAAAATTCGGGTTTCGGCTAACGCTATTGAAGCAAAAGTCTTGTTTAGATCATGAAATCGTAATTGGAGTCCGTTATGGCATTGACCACGAACAGAAAGTGGATTAGCAAGTAGTGGCGTCATTTGTGGCACATTGGCATATTAATGTGACAGAGTGGCATGTTGGCATGCCGATTAATATGTTGTTGTGGCAGGGCGCGTTTGGCTTGCCAGTTAGTATGGTGGCGCAGCAAGGTGTGTTTGGCCTTTAATGTATGGTGGAGAGTTTAGAGCGACTTGATTGGTCAAGAAAAGGGGTCGGCCAAACATAAGGCGCGGCCACACCTCTAGTGCTCGTGGGGCATTTTAAAGTGACCTGATTGGTCGGTAGAAAGGAGAGGGGCCGGCCAAGCATGGGCGTGGCTACACTTCTGGTGTGAGCGTGGCGACTTTAGAACAACTTGATTGGTCGAGGAGATGGGGCCGGTTTAGGATGGGGTGTGGCCAATGGCGCTGATTGGCCTAAGGGATGGCCACACCTCCTTTTGTTGCTGCTCCTACGGTTCTTTGTTTTCTGATTCTGGGCAAGATTTTGCTCCTGATAATCCATGGCGGATTAATTACCTAGTTTGCCTAGTCTTTATTTCGACAAGAAAGGTCTGATTATACTGCGCAAGGCACAAAACCCTAACTTTTGCAAATTAGTCAGGATAATTGATTGAATTCTATGTGTTGACACATAGTTCTTTTAAGTTCATTGCTAGAGAGCAGCATGTTTTCTGATTTAATACCTTATGCAAATACCTTATCCTTAATACTTGGAAATTCGTGGTACTCAGCTGCGAGTGAGCATAAATTTTCATGTCATATCAACATTAAGAGTCCAGCCGGGGAACATAGCACAGAAAGCATTCAAAGAAACTTATATTAATTGAATGTAGGAAAGGTGCCAAAATTTATAGAATTCCTGGGATTATTGCTACATGCACCATTCTGGGTAAATTTCATAAGAAAATATTGAGTTGCTCAATAAATGTGTCAGTGGAGATATTGACACTCATGGCTCTGTTTCCTTGCAGAATGATGTCACATCAGATGCAAGGTTTTATAATTTTAACCTTAAGCTAAAAACCACCATCAACAGTAGCGAAACAAGATATTGTGGAATCACAAAGAATGAGACGAAGAGCTTTGTGTTTTTATCTTACCTATCAGAGATAAATCTCGAGCAAATCTTAGAAAATATAGTACTCAATAAGATAGAACAAAGTAATATCAGAACACGCAACTACAAAGAAAACAGTTGGGTCTGTATTCAGAACCCCAATGAAGTCTTTAAGTCGTTAACCTATAATGGTTTTAGGAAAAACTTAGGTTAAAGGAGAATCGACTCTAGTCGCAACTAGTATCACATAGGAGGTATGGGGATTAAGTTTCCTAGTTGCTAGAGTTCTCCCATATATAGTCTTCAAATTAGGGTTTGCAATCAATCTTACCTTGGTAACAAAGCATTCAATATTCACTGTTAGATGAAAACCTGATTAGAGTCAAGCTAATATCTTTCAACCGTTAGATGGACTTAGATTATTACACACAATTGATACGTGACTTCATTTAGATATGGGTAACCGTACCTAAAACGTGTACACTTTGTTGGCTCAATCATAGTTAACCAAAGTTAGCCATATAACACTTTCATATCAACCTTGTTCATCTTAAACACCACTACTTCAAATGAAACTAGTTATAGAGTTGTTCAATTGTTTATATTCTCATATAAGTATACAAGACACAATTAAAGAAAAATCGGTTTTGATTCACTCGAATTGATTCATGAACATTATAGCCACGGTTTGCAAAGATTGCATTCCTTTATATAAATGTATTTGTTCATGAGTATGTAAACATACATAACTGATTTTAGAACTTAACCCACTCAGGTATGCAAACGGGTACGCATACCTAAGTTCCGGACTTGGTCTTGTTTGCCAGTATGTAAACGAGTACGCATACTGTCGTTCACGATCGAACTCAGTTGAAATTAGTACGCGTACGGGTATGCATACTGTAGTTCCCGGACTTCAACTGTTGAATCAGTATGCATACGAGTCTGCATAGTAAATTCCCGGACTTAGGATACATTGAAACAATTATCATACAAGTACGCATACTGTGCTATATCCAATCAAATAGTTAGCATACAAGTACGCATACTGTGCTATATCCAATCAAACGTTAGTTGTCCCACACAAACTATTATCTTCAAAGAAATTTCCAAGTGATCAAATGATCAATACGAAACATTCCGAGTCTACATCAAATGACTGTATCACACAAATCATGTAAGATATTACCAGGCGATTTTCATATGAACATATTTTGATTTTCGTCAAGAATAAAGATGAACTTGGTTAAATCGAAAGCTTACCAACACATATTTTGAGAAATATATAAGCGAGTTAAACTAAGCTCGAAATATCAAATGTGTATAAAGTGAAGTCTATATAGCTATATGACTTTTGTCTCAATAGGAGATAGAATAGAAATAGATTTCTAAGTGATAGATGAGTTCAAGTTTCCACATACCTTTTGTTGATGAAGTACCACAAGCTACCCTTATTCAATCGATGAACGCCGTGAAGTATAAATCTCAACTACACATTTTATCCTAATCCGAGACATAGATATAAGTAGACTAGAAATCAAGACTTATAGTTTTGACAACTAAACTTGACAAACAAGCTTGAAATAGCAACGCTTGCGAGTTCGACCGAGCAGTGCTCTAACAATCTCCCCCTTTGTCAATTTTAGTGACAACTATCAATACATATGGATTGCAATATAAATAAACTTCGTAGATTCTCATCTAAATGCTTGATTTCCTTGGTTCTTCAACATTACTCGAAATGTTCGTCACTTCTAAGTACTCCAGTGATTCTGAACGTGTTCAACTCAGCATCATAGTTGTTGATGATCCGTAGTCATAACAATAAGAAAACAATTTTCAATTATTATTATACAATGTCATAGTATTATTACACATCATCAAAGTTCAATTGTATCACAACTTGACAATAATACTACGGTAATATGTATCACTCCCCCTTAGTCAATACTTCATCTCACAATGAAAACCACTCCCCCTTACATAATGATTCGTAAACCATTTGTATTTGTAGTGTGAACTACACAATAATTCTCCCCCTTTTTGTCAGCGTATTACTCCTGAAATTATGTCTTACAAATCTCTCTTGTAATGAGGAAGACATTAAATACAATGGCACAACAAATCAATTGCGTCCCTTGTATAAAAACCAGGATCACCAAGAGATGGTGTGCACAAAGGTTCTTGAAAAATCTCCTTCCAATAATTCATGTTATCAGAAGGAGAAAAGAAAATATCATAAGAAATCTACATCACTTTCGAAAGAGATAGTCAGAACCATTCATAGTTTGCGAAAATTGTTAAACAAGGCTTTCGGACCATTGCAGGAAAAGAAGACGTCTACTCGTGATCGTCTTCCTTTAAAGAGATATCAGAAACAAGGAATAACAAAATCATCCTCCTCTCATAAGAATCCACCCGATCCTTTATGGATGGGAGAAATTACAATCTGTAATAGGTTATAAGATTGTTCTTGTTTTCCCTTGAACAAGGACTATAATCTGAGGGGTGTAAATAGATTTGTGTTATTTTTCTGTCTTATCTTTATTATTATTAATTCTTCCTTCATCTGGAACAGTAATGTCTGAAGTCAAGAACCGTTTCCGTGCTTAAACGGTTTTCCTAATAAAGCTCTTTTTGGATATCCAAAATTCTGTTAGGGTTTTGGTCAAAGGCTTTTTTAAGAATTTGTTTTATATCTTCTTATTTATAAGTTGGAAGATTTATTTCCTCTAAGCAACCATTTCATTTTCTCTATCATGTCATCATCAAGTCTTTCCAGTGAAGAAGATGATGTCTGGACTGTTCTTTTTCCCTCTAAGAAAGTTCATTTTGATTCTTCTGATAATGAGATGTGTCAAAGGCAAACGTGATTCCTCTTCTGATGTGAATCCCTCTGTCTCTCATTTTGAAAAACTCTCATTAACTATGAATCTTGTCTTAGAACAAGTACATGCTTTGAAGAGTGAACTCGAATCTTCAACCAAAATACTTGAGGACAAGATGGATAATCTCAGATGCAGGATTGATCTAATCGAAGATGAGCTTGATGATTATAGGGAATATGAAAAGAGTCTTCAAAGTAAGTGAAAGGATTTTTGTTTCTTTCTTAGAATATGACTAGGAAACTTCTTATGAGAATTTATTCTTGTGTTTTAAGAAGGATAACTAGGGTTTGAAATGGCTTATATTGTGATTACACATTGCTATTGCCAACGATTTTCATCTTGTAATGTTTTTAGATTTATGTATTTAAATTCTAAAGTTTATTTGGAAGATGATTTTGCAGTATTAATCTTTATTGTTTTTATTTGCAATTTTTATATGAGATATGTGTGTTTGCGTCCGTGAACTATGATTGTCCCATATATATCAAAAGTTAAGCCTATTATATCATTATGCAAATATTGATGGAAGATAGGATGAACTATTGATTACATAGATTAAGTCTATGATGTCATTATTAAAATATTGATAAAAAAATAGAATGAATCTTTAAATATTTTGCAGTATTGACCTTTCCCTGATCCACTTATATGTGAAAGTACTGTATGGCTCCGTAAGTTCTCTTATGTTGAGCATTTCCGATTAAATTAATCATGGGTTCTCTTGTGGTTAATTTAATTGAGTTTTCTGGATACAAATTCATGTTTCATGTGATTTGTTAATGTCTAAAGAAATCATTCTTTTCTTGAAAAAGTAAGGTCGCTCTTGTTGTTTTTTCGGGAATGACATTTTAATGGGGGAGAGTTCTTAATTGAACTTGTGCTTAATTTCCAAATCCTTGTGGGGAGTGTGGCTGTGGAATATTGTAAGAGTTTTCTTGTATCTTGACAAACTCTTTGATGAATACACTAAGTTTCGATTATGTGAAATCATCGAAACAAAGTTGATATGTTCTCTTTTAGTCATTAAGTATCTTTATGAGAATTTCATTAGGATCTCTCTTTCGTACCTTTGCCGATTTATATTGACAAAAGTGGGAGAATTAATGTATAGTTCACACTACAAATACATATGGTTTACAGATCATTATATAATGGGGAGTGGTTTTCATTGTGGGATGAAGTATTGACTAAGGGGGAGTGATACATATCACCATAGTATTATTGTCAAAGCTGTGATACAATTGGACTTTGATGCTGTGTAGTAATACTATGACACTATATAACAATAAGAAAACAATATTGTGGAATTATTGTTATGGCTACGGATCTTCAACAACTATGATGCTGAGTTGAACACGTTCATAATCACTGGAGTACTTGGAAGTGACAAAGATTTCGAGTAATGTTGAAGAACCAAGGAAATCAAGTATTTGGATGAGAAGCTGCAAAGTTTATTTATTTTGTAATCTATAGTATTGATAGTTTTGTCACTAAAATTGACAAAGGGGAAGATTGTTAGAGCACTTCTCGATCGAACTCGCAAGCGTTTCTATCTCAAGCTTGTTTGTCAAGTTTAGTTGCCAAAACTATAAGTCTTGATTTCTAGTCTACTTATAGCTATGTCTCGGATTAGGATAGAATGTGTTGTTGAGCTTTAGACTTCACGACGTTCATCAATTGAAGACGAAGAACTACTGAGGGGAGCTTTTAGAACTTCATCAACAAAAGGTATGTGGAGACTTGAACTCATCTATCACTTAGAAGTCTATTTCTATTCTATCTCTTATTGAGACAAAAGTCGTATAGCTATATAGACTTTATATTATACACATTTGATATTTCGAGATGAGTTTAAATCGCTTATATATTTTTGGAAATATGTGTTGGTAAGCTTTCGCTTTAACCAAGTTCATCTTTATTCTTGACGAAAGTGAAAAGATGTTCATGTGAAAATCGCCTGGTAACATCTTACATGATTTGTGTGAGACAGTCATTTGATGTAGACTCGGAATATTTCGTATTGATCTATTGAAAATTTATTTGAAGCTAATAGTTTGTGCGAGACAGCTATTTTCCTTCTTCCAAGAATGTTTCAATGATTAATATGGAGTGCAAAACGATTAACCATTGATTTGATATAGCACAGTATGCGTACTTGTATGCTAACTATTGCAAGTTATTCAAAGTCCGGGAACCATAGTATGCATACCCGTATGCTTACTGGTTTGATTATTGAAGTCCGAGAACTTAGTATGCATACCCGTATGCGTACCGGCTGAAAAGTTCAAGTCCGGGAATTCAACTGAGCTTGGTCACGTACGACAGTATGCGTACCCGTTCGCATACTGGCGAACACAGACCAAGTCCAAAACTCTAAGTATGCGTACCCGTTTGCATACTTGAGTGGGTTAAATTCTAAAATCGGTTTGTTCATGAACAAATACATTTATATAATAACGAATGAAATATTTTGCAAACAGTGGCTATAATGTTCATGAATTGATTCAAGTGAATCAAAATCGAATTTGCTTCAATTGTGTCTTGTATACTTCTATGAGAATATAAACAATTGAACAACTCCATAACTACTTTCGTTTGAGTCATTTGAACTAGTTGTGATTAAGATGAATAAGGTTTATATGAAAGTGTTCATATGGCTAACTTTGGTTGACTATTGTTGAGCCAACCATGTGCACACGTTTGGGTATGGTTACTCATACCTAAATGAAGTCACATTTCATTCGTGTATAACAAGCTAAGTTCGATCTAACGGTTGAAAGATATTAGCTTAACTCTAATCAGGTTTTCATCTAACGATGAATATTGAATGCTTTGTTACCAAGGTAGCATTGATTGGAAACCCTTATTTGAAGACTATATAAGGGAGAACTCTAGCAACTGGGAAACCTAATCCCCACACCTCCTGTGTGATACTAGTTGCGACTAGAGTCGATTCTCCTTTAACCTAGGTTTATCCTAAAACCATTATAGGTTAACGACTTAAAGACTTCATTGGGATTCCGAAGCCAGACCCAACTATTTTGTCCGTAGTTGCGTGTTGTGATCTTACTTTATTCTATCGTCTTCAGTACTATCTTCTCTAAGATTTGCTCGAGATTTAATCTCCGATAGGTAAGATAAAAAGTAGCGACAAACATATCCATCTCATCGTTTGTGATTCCGCAATATCTTGTTTCGCTTCCATACAATTAAGATTATTGTGATGTGACTGATATTGCTAGGCTGTTATTCGGGAATATAGGACTGGTGTGTCAATTGGTTCATGTTCACCTTGATTTATCAAAAGACGGAACAAAAACTCGTAGGTATTTCCGTGGGAGGCAGATTTATATATTCAATAGACTTTTCTGTGTGAGACAGATTTGTTTATCAAGTCTTCGACTTTCGGTCGTAGAAACTCTTAGTTGTGGGTGCGATCAGCTAAGGGAATCAAGTGCACAAAATACGGCATGGTTCAAGAGGCGTAAGGAACGCGACTGTACCTTAATCAATGTGAGAATGGTTAGGGCTCAACTACATTCCAGTACGAAGTTAACTTGTAGTAGGCTAGAGTCTGTCGCGTCTTAATACAGTGTGGTGTTAAAATATGGACTAGTTCCCGGGGTTTTTCTGCACTTGCAATTTCCTCGTTAACAAAATTTCTAGTGTCTATGTTATTTTGTTTCCGCATTATATTTTTATATAATTGAAATATCACAGGTTGTGCGTATTTCAATCAATTGGTAAATCCAACCTTTGGTTGTTGATTGAAATTTATTGACGCTTGGACATTGGTCTTTGGTACCATCCAAGTTATTTCTCATATTAATCCGACTCACGGATTTCTATCTGTTCGATTGCAGATTGATTTGGGAAATCAAGATATAACTCTTGGATGTATTTTCCTTGATTAAGTCTGACTGTCTAGTTGATTCTCTTTGAAATATATTGGAGTTAGTCCATAAAATTTGCTTAAATGAAATATTGGGCGTGGTTGTTAGACCCCCGGTTTTTCACGCATACCTCCCATCATTCATAAAATCAGAACCTTAGTGAAAAATCAGGATATATCAAATACACCCAACTTTTTAGTTCGACAACCTTTATAGACAAAACTTAATACCATAACAAGTAAACATATTGAATGATCCTTGATAATATGTATATAGAGTTCATATCTCAACCTTTACTCAACCAATATGTGTATAGAAACAGAGCTCGTGAACTTGATTGTTAAGGAGAGTACTTGGACGATCTTAAAAATTAATATCCAATATCAATCTAGTCGTATCCAAATAATCCAATCGGAATTCTGCCAAGTGATTAAACTTGTTATCTATCTTTCAAGACATAAATTTTACAAGAAACAAGTCTCATAATTGATACAGTTAAGCGGACGTATCTACTTAGATTGAAAATGTACAAACCTATGTGAATCCATATAAAGATAAACAATATAATTCGGAAAAGGAAAAACACAAAATACCAGAAATTTTTGTTATCGAGGAAACCGCAATAGAAGAGAACCCCCGGGAACTCGTCCAGATTTGAACACCAAACTGTATTAAGCCGCTACAAATACCAGCCTACTATAAGATTTTTGACTGGAATGTCCCTCCAAGAAATTCAGCTACAGTCGCGCTCCTTACGTCTCTTGAACCTTGCAAGGCTCTACGCAATTGATTACCTTAGATGATGTCTGTTACAACCCAAGAGTTGCTTCAGCCGAAGTGAACTTGATGCTATCAAAAAATATGAGGATCTGAAAAAGAAGGCTAGAGATTTGGACAAGGCTGCGGATCTGGCAAAGATTGAAGAGGATGCAGCAAAGGCCAAAGTTGATAATCTCAGGAGATTGGCTTTGGAACGGAGAAAGCAAGCTGAAGTGGAAGCAAAATCTCAAGAGGAAGCACCTACAAATTCAAGTGGGAGAGTTGAACATATTTCCAAAGGTGAGCTTGATGATGGTTTCAGTCCTTCTACTAGAACGACGAGAAGTACTACACCGGACAAGCCTGTTGATGCTATTGAGACATCTAACATGTTTGATACTGGGACTGATATTTTTGATGAAGAAGGTGAGGAGGTTTATTCGGACCAGCCGACTCAGTCTGTGGCAACATCGAATCCATTAGAAGATGAAACAAAAAAGCTAGATTTGAATGCTATGAAGGACCAAGAGGATCGTGAAAAGAGGGAATTAGCAGAAAAAAAACAAGAGAATGCAGCTAAAAAGGCTGGTGGGGTGAAGCCTAAAGCTAAAAAAGTTGGAACTAATGCGAAGTCAGGTCCAGGAGCTAGCACCGCTAAGCCAGCTGAAACTGGTCAGATTCGAACACGAGGTAGAAGTAGGTCACGTCAGGGTTCGGCAGGCCCTTCACGGGAAGAAGTTAATTAATGCGTGTATTCTACTAGAACGCTCAAGGTTTGGCTAAGGATGGTGCAAAGGCCAAGTTATCTGAGTTATATCATTTGCACAAACCTGATATTATTTGTATTGCGGAACCGAAAGTTTTCTGCACTACACGTTTTGTTAGAAGTTTGAGATTGGATGAATTCTGTGAGGATGTTATTACAAATGAAGTTGGTGGTGAGAAAGGTAATATTTGGGTTTTGTGGAATAATTGTCTGACAAGGCCAGGTATTTTATCTTCATCTAAGCAAGCAATTTCTTTGAGTTTTAATGATGTGTATATTGCGACTGTTCATGCGTCTTTTGATCCGGTGCAAAGAAGGTCACTTTGATGTCAATTGGGGCTGGGTGATATTGCCAATCCTTGGTTGGTGTTAGGTGATATTAATTGTGTTTTAAGATTGGAAGAAAAGAAGGGTGGAAGGCCAATAAAGGATATTTACATGAATGAATTTAGAAGTTGGATCTCTGATAATGGACTTGTGGAGGCTGATGCAATTGGTAAGAAGTATACATGGTCTAATTGTCGGAGTGGAGTTTGTAGAATTGTTTCTAAGCATGATAGAGCCATTTTCAATGACGCTTGGCTCGATAGATATGAAAATTGGAGGGTTAAGGTGCTTCCAAGGATATGTTCAGATCATTCTACACTCTTTGGGTTTGCTTTTGAAAATCCTAGGCCGGCTAGGGAACCTTTTAGAATTCAAAAGATATGGCTGTCTCATCCAAGTTTTATGCAACTGGTAGGGGAGAATTGGAAACTGAGGCTAGATGGTGCGTCTCCTTTTGTTTTCCATGCAAAGCTTAAGAGGTTGAAAGAGGCGCTGAAGATTTGGAATAGAACTGTTTTTGGTGATGTCAATTTCGTCTTAGACAAGCTGACTTAAAGCTTGAAACTGAGAACGATCTTCTTGATTATGATCATGGGAATGAACTTCAATTTTTGAAGGTAGCGGATGCTAAAAAAAAGGTTGATGATGTGAGAACGGAGTTAGCTGTTATGCTCAAGCTGAAATCGCGAGTGTCTTGGTTGTAAGATGGAGATCATAACACTAGATTCTTTGATAATAGCATTCGCATGAGGAGGAGCCAAAATATAATATCAGAACTTAAGATTTCAACTAACACTACTTTGTTTTTGCAGGATGAAATAAAGGACTACATTGTCAAACATTATCAAGACAAATTCAATGGTGGTGAAGTTAGCATTGATCCGCGGCTGTTTGATATTGTTCATGAAAGCATTTCACCGATTGAGAGTGCTTTAATGGATGCCATGCCGTCTTTGGAGGAGGTTAAATAGGCTGTCTTTGATTTTGGAGCGGATTCTGCACCTGGCCCCTGATGGATTCACATGTTCTTTTTATCGACATTGTTGGGATATTATTTCTAGTGATCTTTTTAGTGCCATTACTAATTGTTGGTCTATGAGGAAAATTCCTAATGGCATTAACTCTAGTTTTATAGTTCTCATTCCTAAAAATAACAAATCTGATGCTATCAAGGATTATAGGCCAATTAGCTTGAGCAATTTTTTCTTCAAAATCATTACAAAGATTATGGATACCAGGGTTAGTACGGTTCTAAATAAGTTGATTTCTGAAGAACAAGTGGCGTTCATGAAGGGAAGAAATATTCATGAGAATATAGCTTTGGCATCTGAGTTGATCAATGAGATCAACACGGAAAGGAAACATGGTAATGTTGGCCTTAAACTGGATATTGCCCAAGCTTTTGATACGGTGAGTTGGGATTTCATAGATGAAGTTTTTCGGCAATATGGGTTTTATGAGAATTGGTGTGCGTGGATTTTGAGTATTCTTAATTCGACACGGATTTCCGTCATGGTTAATGGCAGTCCGGAAGGTTTTTTCAGTATCAGTAGAGGGTTACGTCAAGGTGATCCTCTTTCACCTTTGATTTTCGTCCTTATTGAAGATGTTTTGAGTCGTAATCTCTCTAAGTTATTTGAAAGAAGAAGCATGCATACTATGGTTAGTAAGAAAGATGTGGCCCCTACACATCTTCTTTTTGCGGATGATATCCTTATTTTCTGCAAAGGGAATCTGCACAGTTTGCAAAACCTGAAAAATTTGCTAAGTATGTATTAAATGGCCTCGGTCCAATGAGTTAATTTTGCCAAAAGCAAGTTTTATTATGGAGGTGGTCGAAGTTCTAGGGGAATTGTAATTGCTAATTATTTGGGCATGGAAAGAGCTTTATTTACAGATAAATATTTGGGAATTCAATTGAAGCCGGGGATTGTACGCCACATTCATGTTCGTCAAGTGGTGGAAAAAATTATGGACAAGTTGGACGGGTGGAAAGGTAAGCTTCTCTCTTTTCATGCTAGACTTGTTTTGATTAGATCAGTGATTTCTAGCTATGTGATTCATTCTATAGCCGTATACAAGTGGCCTTGCTCGATTATTAAACAGGTAGAAAGGGCCATTAGAAATTTTCTTTGGTCTGGTGATGCAAAGAAGCGTACATATTTTACGGTTCTATATGAAAACCTGTGTTGTGCTAGGCGTGAGGGTGGCCTTGGCCTTAAAAGGCTATCAGATGTCAACAAAGCAATGCTCATGAAACTGTGGGTGACTATTCGTGACTCTAACAAGGTATGGGCTAAATTTTTGAAGGCGAAGTATTTTAAGGTGAATGGTAATTTGATTGATCACAAATTGGGTTCTACGGTGTTTCCTGGAATCAGATGGGTATATGATTTTGTGCAACAACACACACGTTCAATTATAGGTGATGGTACTAATACTTCCTTATTCTTTGATAATTCATGTGGTGGTTTTTCGATTGCAAGGAGATTAGGGATTACTTCTAAAGTCCCTAATGATTTTAAATCCAAAGTTAGTGATATTATTGTTGATGGCGCTTGGGTTATTCCTCTTGATACGAGGAATTTGATGATTCAGTGCAATATTGATGTGGAAAATTTGTCTGTTATTGCTGGAGGGGAAGATTATAAAATTTGGGACTTGGATGATAAGGGTGTCTTTTCGGTTAATTCTGCAAAGGCTGCTATTAAGGCACCAACTGAAGTAATTCCTAGTGCAGCTTTATTTACACGATCTGTTGTGCACCCTACTTTGAGTGTGCAATACTGGAAGATTTGGGCTAAACAGTGTTGTGCTACTGATGATAATGTCATTAAGAAGACTGGTAGGTGCTTGCCTTCAATGTGCCGCCTATGTAGAAAGAATTCTGAGTCGCTAAGTCATATTACTTGGCACTGTAGGTTGCAAAGAGAATTTGGGTTTGGGTTGCACGCATTTTTAATCTGCGGCCTAATGAAGACTTGGTGGCTTCATATAAGGCTGCCAAAGGTCGAAGTAGGATGATATAAGGACCTATGGGTGGTTGCTAACTTGGCAATAGTCACAGAATTATGGAAGCTGAGAAATAAGGTTTATTTTGAAGATGTTGCAGTTCCATGGAGTGGATTTAAAGGCCGAGTATATCAAGTTATTCGTGACAATTCAATTAGGATGAAGGGCCGTATGTATAACACTTTGGACGATTTGCGCATCTTGAACTATTTCAGGGTGCAACATCAATCGTGTAAAATTTCTTTGCCTAAAGAAGTTACTTGGAATCCTCCTAATCAAGATGAAATAATGCTCTGTTGTGATGGCGCCTCTTTTGGAAATCCTGTCAGGCTGGTGTGGGTGTTGTTTTTGGAGATGCCAATGCAGCGGTGCTTGGTGCTCTTTCTGTTGGCCTTGGCTGGCAGACTAATTTTTATGCAGAAGTTTGTGCTATTATATATGGTGTGATGTTGGCCAAGAGGTGGAATGTTAGAAATATATGTGTTCAATCGGATTCGATGAGTTGCATTCAAGCTTTTCAGAAGGGTGAATTACCTTGGCAGCTAAGGCAGAAATGGAGAATGGCGAAGGAGTTCTACAATAATATTCGTTACATTCGAAAATATAGGGAAGTTAATTTTTTAGCTGATGCTTTGGCCAAACGAACTTGTTTGCTGGCTGAAGATACTTTTGAGTTTTATGAGGGGAGGCCAGTTTTTCTACTTTCTGTAGAATGGCTGCGTGAGGTTTATTTCCGTTTTAAATAGGTTTTGTAGTGGCTGGCCTCACGGCTAATTACTATTTGGCCTAGACTCTGTACATTTTTTTGGCCTCACGGCTAATTACTATTTGGCCTAGACTCTGTACATTTTTTTTTAACATATTCATCGACTGAGTTAAAAAAATACACTAAGTATCCCTCTTATTAAATGTCTTACTGTGATACAGGTCAGCAGAGTTTTTTAAAACTATTGTCATCTAATGTTTAAAATATATGTACATTGTTCATAACATGCATGGAGGCCCTTATTTAGTCGTCCCAACTATTGAGAAGTCTGCGATCTTGCATCAGATTATTGGCCTGCTCACTATAGTATAGAGTTTCCGAATTCCTAGGTCAGCAAAATAAAAGTTGAAAGGTTATTTTCTGCAATTATCACTGCAGCTTATCAGATGTTTAAACGCTTTAAAAATGTCATTTCCCTCTACCTCCGGAAAGAAGACGTTAAATGGGGAGACCATGTTGGTCCCATAAATATGTAGGAAAATCCTTTCACAAAAATGCTTTAGCATAAAATAACTGGTCCCATACATTAAACCCATTGCTGCTTCAAATCTCAAGAAGAAGCTATAACGTAAGTTACCCCTCGAATTTTTATGGTTGTCACAAAATTAAGGATAAGTCACGCGTCCCAGTGAATCATATCTAGTTGTCTGCCATTGTTGTCCTCTCTTAGGTGCTCAAACTACCACATGTTTATTCTTGGTTAGAACCCTGGTCCAGCTTCGAGACCAACTATCCCACCCAAAAGGCCTTGGGCAACATGAGTACCATATGAATCATGGATAAAAATTAGAACACCTCAGTGTTTTGTTTTGGTTCATTTCATTATTTTGGGTTTTCAGTCTGAATGTTCTATCCTAAACTAAATTTCAGTCTTTCTGTTCAATCTTATATTATCCATGGATTATACTGAATAATGGCACGAAACAGTGCCAACCAGTTCATTATTTATTTATCGGGTTGATACTCCCATCACAGGTTAAGACTGTTATCAAAATGCTGCATTATTCTGGTCCTTTCAAGGAGGATGTTCTGAAAAGCCTTGAAGAATGAGAAACCTCGAAGTTAGTAGACCTGTAAAAATTAATTGGTAGCCTTGAATGAGTTCCCTTTATTCTACTGTAAATATGTGTAATTTCTCTGTTATTCAATATAGACTATAGATTGTACCCATTACCCATTCTAAAAACAAAGTGTAGTAGTAAATCCACTTTGTAAATGATTCTCAATTAGACTTCGCTTAATTAAATTCTACAGGCAGTTTGACAGAATCGGAATATAGAAATGAAGGATTTGGATTCACTACAAATAGACTTTATTCAGATTGATTGGACGAAGGTCATGAATGAAGTATCATTTGCTGGGCTCTCTTTTTTGCGGGAGGAAATGATCTAGGTTCACAACAAATAGACTGCACTGCAGGGCAGGGGATGAACTAGCAGATCAGTAGAAATGTGTTGCAATTCAAAGGAAAAGTGTTGCATATTTATTAACACTAGTTCTTTCTCCTACCGGTTGCTAGCATGTGAACTAGCAGCTAGATAGTTACGCTGAATGATTCAGCGCTGAAAAAACCACCTTTTCGCGGAATGGTCCAGCGCTCACAAATTGCTTTCTGGTTTGGGAAAGAAAGAGGAGGAACATCGTAGTGACATAGAACCGAAGGTAGTTTGTATGAAAAAGAATGAAGTAGAGGGACGGTGTGATCTTAGGGCTCTTTGGAGGGAAAGAATGAAAAGGACTTGCTGAGTTCTTTTGATTTGAGGTCATATAGTTTTGGGTAAAATCGATTCTGGAGGTGTTAAAAGGAATCAAGGAAGAGAAGCTGAAAGAGGGAGGTCATACATTATTGCTATCTATGAAAATACTAAGATCTGATGAAAGTTATACCGCTATGAAGTTAAGAAATTCAGGAGGAGGAAGTATCAAATTCACAATTGCTTCACCTCATACAAGATCATTATATGATCATACTAAGAAGTTACTGGTAGATCGGGGTCCTTTTCAATTACCCAGGAAAACTGTGAATGGTTTGATATATATTCCCATCAATGGGGAATTTCTCGTTTATAATTCTGCCACTGGATACATTTCACCGTGGATTGAAATGTGAAAAGACGAGGGCACCCAAATATACCTCAATCTAAAATTTTTCCCACCTATAAGTTCTTTCTCCGAAAGTGATTGTCTATGGACTGAGTCGAGACAATGCAACTAATCGGTTCACACTTCGTGTGATCGTCTATGGATACGAGATTGAGACAATACAACAAAGAAGTATGTTTACTTGATAAAAAAGTTCGGACTTAACCAAACACAATAGGATTCACTTATCAAGTAAATAGGAATTAACATTTGTGTAATTTACTTTAAATTATAATAAAGACAATTTTAATTGCGGAAAATAAAAGTAAATGACACAGCAAGATTTTGTTAACGAGGAAAACCGCAAATGTTGAAAAACCCCAGGACCTTGTCCAGAATTGAATACTCTCATGATTAAGCTGCTACACAAAATTACACCTAACTTCGTATAGTTGAGACCAAACAACTAAACCTATAGTTCACCTAGTTCCGTCTGTATTCCCATGCCTCCAACTTATAAATAAGTCACGTACTTGGAACAATTCCTTTGGTACGTATTCCAAATAGTAAAGGAACAACAAATCTGTTTGGTACCAACTCTCTTCAACCAAGTGATATGAGTCGGACAAAGGCTCTTCAGTTTATCTTAACATAAACTCCTTTGTCAGGTCCTTAGATCTATCTTATGTTCAATTACCAAAGTAATCATTAAGATTTTTCGATCAACACTCTTAATCCAAAGAATTGTGTCGATGCCGATCTACTCAATTAATCAATCCAATTCTATCACAAGGATAAAACTGATTATTAATTGGATCCTCTTTTTACCGAAACAAGTATTATGTACACCAAATATTATGAACCCACAAATAAGAAATCTTCAATATGTTCTTCGTCTTCAAATCTTCTTAGATCTTCAATAAACACCTGCACACAATCACTTGAATCTCTTGTGATCAATCACGCACAGAACGGAGTTTGTTAACAATGGATTATCACAAGATCGTCTTTAGAATTACAAACAGTCTAAAGATCCCTTTCGAAAATCTGAACTAGTTTGATTGAATCTTATATCATAAGAGAAGATCCTAAATAATAAACAAACTAGGTGCAATCAAAGTTCAACCACCGTTAGTCAATCAAATCAATGAAAACAATTGATAAACCGCAATTATCTAGTTTCCCACCAACGGTACTAATAGAGCATCTCAATTCCTAAGAAGACTCTAAACTGAGCGGCCGTAAGAGATTTCGCCTAATTAAGTTACTCTCCTCTCTGAATAGGAGGCTTCACCAGTAGCAGCACAACAAGAGGTAGTTTGCTGTTACGAAGGATTAGTTTGCTAGAAATGCAAACTTCAAGTATTTATAGACTAGGACACCAAGGAATTTCCAAAACCGAAAGTATTCTCAAGATATTCATGAAAGAACAAATTCGGTTTCTATAATTCCTGGAAATGCTCTGTCCAATAATAATGATCAAAATCTCTCAGAAAATCTTTAATCAGTAAATACACATTACTAATTCTTATTTTTCTAAAAATGAAATTAATAACCTTAATTAAAAGATTCTTAACTTATTTATGTTTCGATCCTAAGATTCTCTTCCCTTAGCTATTAAGGAATAACTTTGAACAATTAAATAATAAACATTCACAACACGTGTTCAAAGTATGTTGACATCCCAACTTTGTAAGTTCTCTTTCATACTTACAACCTTGAAACCGATTTTCCACACTTCCAAACAAGTTTAGAATTGGTCCATCTGACTTTCAAGAACTATGCAATTGATCAAATAACATTCAATCACAAATCATGGGCTTAACGGTTCTACCAAAACAAGTTATGGTTCTACCTCAATCTGAGTACTGTGCATAGTCACACTAGCTTTCCAATATTCGGTTGACTAGGTACTAGGATCGGTTCCCCCCATATATATATGGTATCTAACTTGAATGTGTTGCACATGTCCATAGGATAGGTTCCCATTTGCCTAAAAACGTGTTGCACATGTCCTTAGGATCGATTCCTCTTTCTGCTATAAACCTGCTGCACCTCATACAAGGATCGTTCCCCTTTGTGATGTATCGCACCTCTTACTAGGATCGGTTCCCCTTTTCCCAGTTTTGGTCAGACATAAAATCACAAACCTGATCATACCATCTCAGGTGATTACTTCAGATCGGTTTCACTAATAAAAGTCATACCAATACATAAGTCAGGCCTTTGTGAATAGTTTTACCAAGAACACAAACAAGTCATGAGCGGTTCTACTAATCACACATATTGGTTGGTTGTTCATAAGATAAGCAATGAATAAAAAAACCAATAACACCTGGCAATTTCCTTTTCGGTTCACAAACAAGTTTATGAACTTACTTCCTTAGAACACATGTAAACATTGTTCCCTAGGATGAAATCCTCACCTCATACCCATACATAATCACAATAACATTCAAATGATTATGGTGATGTCTTATCTACAAAGTTTAATGGTTAAGGAATAAACCTCGTATTGTATTCCTTAATACTATGTCTATCTAGAGTTCAAACATGCTTCGCAGTTTTGTTTTCAATATGCACGACTTGAAAGATACGTTAGGGAATGAAACAGTTCAAGTCAAATATCACTAACCTCAAGTGGAAGGATGATTGTTGTCGTTGTAGCTCCTTGGTTCTTCACATCTTCAAGTCTTCACGATACTTTTAATGTCTCATATCCTGATACTTTTAAGCTAACCTATACGAAGTTGAATCTAGTATAATCAAGCGACTCTTAACATGAGTTTTGATTCACTAAAAAATATGACAACCAAACTTGACATACCAACGCTTGGTGGGTTCAACCGATCTATGCTCTAACAAAACACCGACGAAAAAGATACACCACCGATTTGAAACTAATGCCTTAAGATTTAATCCAAAAAGAAATAAATACAAAGTCATTTACATATCAAAGAATTCAAAAGAACACACTCGGGTTATTGAAGTCTCCAATCTTGACCGAGGTATGGGTGGAAAAGATTAGGTATAATTAGAATGCATTCACTTATCCATCATGATGTAATGTGGGATGAGATTGTTGATGATCCTTTTTATGTAAATGGTGTTATACATAGGCAGTTAATGCAAATTGGTATTGGATGAAAAGAATGAAGCGTGGTGTGTGTGTGGGGTGGGGTGGGGGGGTGGGAAGGGGTGGGGGGTGGGGAGGGAGGGTGTGATCTTAGGGATTTTTGGAACGAAATCAAGGAAGAGAATTTGCAAGAGGGAGGTCCTAGATTAATGCTATCTATGAAAATACTAAGATCTAATGAAAGTTATACCACTATGAAGTTAAGAAATTTAGGAGGAGGAAGTATCCAATTCACGATTGCTTCACCTCATACAGGATGATGATATCATACTAAGAAGATACTAGTAGATCGTGGTCCTTTTGAATTACCCAGGAAATTACTGAATTATTTGATATGTATTCCCGTCAATGGGTAATTTCTGGTTTATAATCCTGTTACTGGATACACTTCACCGTGGATTGAAACGCCGACGAAAAAGAGACGACGCCGAGTTGAAACTATTTCCTTAGGATTTAGTCCAAAAAGCAATAAATACAAAGTCATTTGCATAATAAAAACTTCAAAAATACACACTCGGGTTATTGAAGTCTCCACTCTTGACCGAGGTAGGAGGTTGAAAATATTAGGTACAATTAGAATGCACCCACTTATCCATCGTGATGGAATGTGGGATGAGATTGTCGATGATTCTTTTTTATGCAAATGGTGTTATACATTGGCGGTTCAGGAAAATTGGAAATGTTGAAAGCATATTGACATTTGATGTTAATAGTGAAGATTTTATTACAATTCTAATCCCTGGTTCACTTTCACCAGTAGGTTTTCGGTTGCTAGAAGTCAATGGAAGTGTAGATGTACTTAAAGCTACATCCGATTATGAAGCTTCTTTATGGGTACTTCGTGTGTGTAACGATAATGTGGTTAACTGGTCTGACGAGAAGATCACAATTACTTATGTCTGGACTGTAGAACAAGAATTTTCTATTGAATCTCTTGCCGTGACATATCTGATTCTTATACAACAAGAAAGCCAAAACTGTATTCTTTGTTACTACCGAAAAATAAAGAAGTGGCAAAAGTTTCAAATCTTACCTGATTATGGTTTTCCCCATGATTGGGGAAGGATGATACAACTTTAGGATGAGACAAGCTTAAGTATTGGAGAAATTCGTCTTTTCTTTTAATGCAATAAAACGGGTTTATTGTGTCATGTTCTAAGTTTTCTTGATTGACTGATTTTTGTTTGTAATGTACAACAATGTTTGAATATATTATGGGATGCATTTGAAGTAAAAAGAAGAGAAAGAAGACTAAAGACTTCCATTGCAAACTGTGAGTGCATTCATTGATAATGAAAACTTTTTTTTTTTTTGTAAGTTAAAAGCATTCAAAAGACCAACTTGGGGAGTTAGTAACCCTTACAACATTTTGAGTAGAGCTATCGAATGTTGGGCTAGTGATGTCCACCCTAACATTTGATTTATCTACTTCTAAAACATGAATAATACAAAAAGGCGGTTTCTTCCTCCAGTTGACATTCTAAAGGATTTGGCTTCCTTGGCCATTACATCAGCTACATTGTTTGTTGTTCTTGGTACAAAATAAAAACCCAAAAATGTATGACACCGGTTGAGTTCTCTTCTTACTTCTTCCATTATGGACTAATTCTGCCAGGATATTTGAGACTCCTTCCCATTTAGATAATCAAAGAGGTTCTTGCAGTCACCTTCCACTGTAAAATTGGACAGTCCTCTTTCGACAGCCCATTTTGCTCCTTGTAACAGACCTAAGGCTTCCGCTTCTTCAGAGGTACTAGCTGAGAATGGTCATGCACATCCTTTTTCACAGTCCCCTGCATTATTCCTAAGAATTAAAGAGAAACCTGCAGGTATATCAACAGAAATCCAAGCAGCATCTATATTGAGTTTAAGCTGGTTTTTCTTAGGAGGATTCCATGTATGAGTTTTCTGCTTGTCACTTGATAGTTTCCTAGTTGGGATGTTGTCCTTATACCAGAAGTCTAAAAATCTTTGTATTTCTAAACCTACTTGAGCACTAGTTTGTTGTTTGTTTTCAAAGGCTCTATTACATCTTTCCTTCCAAATGAACCAAGACTTTGTCAAGATAATGGGTTTGTTTTTCCTGTCATTCCTTACAGATATCCAAAAAGGTTACAGAATTGTCAAAGTTATGCTCTACTGGAGATGGCTCGGAAGCCCAAACAGACTTAGAAAAGGGAAAAATAACAAGAGATATTCTATGGATTCAGCAACATTACAACCCAATGAGCAATTAGGATGAACATCCTCCATAAATTTAGACAATTTCAGATTTGTAGAAATGGCATTGTGTAAGCATTTCCAAGCAATTTTTTTTATTCTTTGTGACACATTTAGATTCCATAAATGGTTCCAAAATAAATCTGGTTGTCCTAGGTGATGATATTTTTCAATGATGTTGTAGTAATAAGTTCGTTGAGACTTGTGAAAGCAAAAGATTTTAGACTTATAAAACTTAAAAATAGAAAACTTATTGCAAAATTGATTTCAAGATATTAAAAGTAACCAAGACATTAGATTCCACTATTACACATGAATGAATGACACCAAATATGTTTCAAAACTCTAACTATTCTTTAAGTCCTTTATTTCTTAATTCACACATAATCAAACATATTCCCAAATATTAATTGTATTCCCTAAGAATAGACTATCAATCAATTAAACAATGTATAATCTATCAAATTGAATCACAAGTAATTAAGAAAATTATGTGAACATTTAGAACTCCGCAAAAGCGGTGATTGAATGAATTATAAATTGTAAATTAGAGAAAATAAAATTGTTACCAATCATTCATGCATAGATAGCTTCATCCATTGCCTTGGTTGCGCGAGAATTAGCTCATCATCATGGAAACACGCTCAAAATTCATTTTTATTGCTCAAAGGGTGTTTACAAAGATGAAATGGGAGAAACAATGATAAAACAGTGATTTTCTTTTCTCGCCCAAAAACTCCCCCCAAATGTTCTCTCTAGCTCTCTATTTATACACACAAATACACGTCACTCAAATATATTCTTCCATAACTCCAAAATCTTCTTCTTTTTAATTAAAAATATCTTCAAAATTTTTTCTTCTCTTTATTCTATATATTTCTTTACTAAACCCGTATCTTCTTTAGTTCGCAGAATAAAATCCAAGATAAAATCTTCTAAGGATATCTTTCTTGTTTAATACAAGATAACTTCCTTTTTCTTTAAAACTTCATGTTTGTAAGGCAAGAAGATATTCTTATCTTAAAGATAATAAATCCTTTACCGTTGAAACCAAATTTCCCGCCAATTTTTTCTTTTCAAATCAAGGAAGAAGATGGATCCCCCTTAACCAGTAATGGGGTGCGATTAGCAGTTGGTTCCCTGGGGTGCCCCTTATCAGTTAGGTGCCCCTTGTCCAAAACTGAGAGTCCGAATAACATGTGTCCTCCGGGGCTCTAAATAGCACTTTTTGAGCAACTTTTTCCACACAAGTGTATTTCTCCAAAAACACCTACACAAACATAAAAACACCATAATAAGTACAAAATCAAGCACTAGCAATAGAGACACTGAGGACAATTCAGACACAAAAATGTGTCTATCAAATACCCCCAAACTTATTATTTGCTAGTCCTCGATCAAATCTAATATAAAATGTCTACACTTAGCACTTGCAGCAAGCCGTTAAACCGCTAGGTGGCCCTAGCGGAGGAGTGTTGTCTCCGGAGGGTTTACCAGAGGTGTACCCACAAAACCTTTACTCCAGACCCTAGCTATCTACGCTGAACCTTGGAAGGCACTAAAGAATCTCCTTGGTTCGCATACAATCATTGACTATAGGAGGAAATACCCTGATGCGAAATTCCAATTGATGTGCACGAGTTTGCACTCAGCATACTAAAATTCATATATAAGTGACAGAGCTCTACTCAGATAGTTTCTAGACATCATAACCGGAGTCAACCAATCACATGGAAAGATTAAGAGATGGAAAGAGAAAATAGATGGTTCAAAGTGAACGGTGTTTCCCATATCTGTCTGAAGGCCTCTGCCAAGATGAACCTATCCTAATGGACTGAGATACCGGTCTGACTAATATCAACACAACTGGCATATACAAGGGGACCAGTGGTCGATAAACCTAACTCTAGGTCAACACAACTGGCATATACAAGGGCACCAGTGGTCGACTTTATTGATTTATTCCGGTTGGTCTGATGGTCTGGTCTCAAACTTTTTTTTTTGTATCTCAATCACCCTATTTCACCTAGCAATGGTAACAACTTGAGTCGTGTGCCCCACCAAATCACTTAAAATAAAAACAGAAGGGATTAGGATTCAACGAGTTATGGCGAAACTACCATGTTTTTTTTTTAATTCTAACACCTGAGCTCTGTGCTTTTATGAATAGACTCTTTAGATGTTTCCATAATCAGATTGGTTCCTCAACTCCTACAACCAAGATGTTCCCATCCACTTAGATTGGTTAGTGCCAACCTTAATAAGCATAAATTTCTAGGCTCTGGAGTTTATTTATTGCAACTAAAAGCTAACAAAAAGTTTCTTCCCCACCCCAAACTTAAATCTAACATTGTCCTCAATGTTTCTAATGAAAGAGCAATACCAAAAAGTAAGTAACATGAGGAATCAGTAAAGAGAGAAGTCGGAAAGATAGTACCTGGGTGAAGAGAGAAATCAAAAACTAATATACAACATACAATCGCCTCGATGGTCAATCAAGGGTAAACAGGGTCCTCCAGGGACCTCCTCAACATCACCTGTAGGAAAGGGCTCTAAAAAGGGTTTCAATCTCTGACCGTTAACCTTCGAAGAACTACTACCATCTGGTGTCTCGATCTCAACAGCTCCATGAGGAAAGACAGTGCGAACAATAAAAGGACCCGTCCACCGAGAACGTAACTTCCCAGGGAAAAGATGCAAGCGGGTATCATACAGAAGAACTTTTTGACCTGGAGAAAATGACTTTCTTAAAATATTCTTATCATGCACAAGTTTCATTTTGTTCTTATACTCCTTCGCACTATCGTAAGCATCTATACGAATCTCTTCCAACTCATTGAGCTGGAGTTTCCTATGGGCTCCTGCCTTGTCAAGTGAAAAATTTAGCTGCTTAACAGCCCAATAAGCTCTATGTTCTAACTCAACAGGTAAATGACATGCCTTCCATACACAAGCCGATAAGGCGACATTCCAATGGGGGTCTTAAACGCAGTACGGTAAGCCCATAAGGCATCAGTAAGCCTAGACGACCAGTCTTTCCGATTAGGATTAACTTTTCTCTAATATACGCTTTATCTCCCTATTGGAAACCTCTACCTGACCACTAGTCTGTGGATGATATGGGGTAGCTATCTTATGTGTAATACCATATTTCTTCATCAAAAGCCTAAAAGGTCCATTACAAAAGTGCGACCCTCCATCACTAATTATAGCTCGCGGTGTACCAAAACGTGTAAGTATATTATTTTTCAAGAACTCTCACAACCCTATGGTCATTAGTTACACGCAATCGCCTCAATCCACTTAGAGACATAGTCTACAGCGACAAGGATGTATAAGTTACCAAAAGAATTAGGAAACGGACCCATAAAGTCAATACCCCACACATCAAAGACCTCAACAACTAAAATAGGGTTCAAGGGCATCATGTTCCTACGGGAAATGTTCCTAATTTCTGGCAACGCTCACAAGTAACACAGTGACTATGGGAGTCTTTAAACAACGAAGGCCAATAGAATCCACACTGCAATATCTTAGCAGCAGTCTTCTTAGCACTAAAGTGACCCCACAAGCATGATCATGACAAAAGGAAATAATACTGGACTGGTCACTCTCAGGTATACATCTCCTAATAATCTGGTCTGGACAATACTTAAACAAATAAGGATCATCCCAAAAGAAGTGCTTCACCTCGGCTAAAAACCTAGAACGATCTTGTTTACCCCAATGTTGGGGCATTCGACCAGTAACAAGATAATTCACTATATTCGCATACCAAGGTGCTTGGGTAACAAAGAACAGTTGTTCATCAGGAAAACTATCCCTAACAGGAGGAGAATCATTAAGGGTATCCACAACAAGCCTAGACAAGTGGTCTGCTACTACATTTTCTGCACCTTTTTTATCTCTAATGTCTAAGGAAAATTCCTGCAACAATAGGATCCATCTAATCAATCTAGGTTTAGTATCCTTCTTGGAAAGAAGATACTTCAAAGCAGCATGATCAGTAAAGATTATGACCTTAGAACCTAAGAGGTAGGATCTAAACTTGTCTAAGGCAAACACAATAGCTAATAGTTCCTTCTCCGTAGTGGTATAGTTCAACTGGGCATCATTCAGAGTTTTGCTAGCATAGTAAATCACATGAAGTAACTTATTTTCTCGCTGACCTAGCACAACACCAATAGCATAATCTGAAGCATCACACATGATCTCAAAGGGTAGGTTCCAGTTGGTGTGCCTGGACTATGGGGGCGGTAGTGAGTAAATTCTTAAGCTTCTCAAAAGCCTCTAAACAAGCATCATCAAAGACAAACTTAACGTCTTTTGCAAGCAAATTGCAAAGAGGTCTAGAAATTAAGCTAAAATCCTTAATGAATCGACGATAAAAACCTGCATGCCCTAAGAATGACCTAATATCTCTTACGGTTTTTGGGACCTGTAAAGTTTTAATGAGGTCAACTTTGGCTCTATCTACCTCTATACCCTTCGAAGATACGATATGCCCTAGAACAATTCCTGAACGAACCATGAAGTGACATTTCTCCCAATTAAGCACTAAATTCTTTTCCTTACACCTAGTCAAAACTAATGACAAATGATGCAAGCACTCATCGAAAGACGAACCAAACACTGAAAAATCATCCATAAAGACCTCTAAGAACCGTTCTACCATGTCAGAAAATATGCTCAACATACAACGCTGAAAGGTCGCAGGGGCATTACATAGCCCGAAAGGCATGCGTCTATACGCAAAGGTACCAAAGGGACAGGTAAAAGTGGTTTTCTCTTGGTCTTCTGGGGCAATAAAAACCTGATTATAACCGCAGTATCCATCTAAAAAGCAATAATGGCTACGTCCAGCTAATCTCTCTAGCATTTGGTCGATGAAGGGAAGGGGAAAGTGGTCCTTCCTAGTGACCTTGTTCAATTTCCTATAGTCAATACAGACACGCCAACCCGTGGTCACCCGGGTTGGGATTAACTCATTCTTATCATTCTGGACTACAATAATACCGGATTTCTTGGGAACAGCCTGAACGGGGCTGACCCACTGTCTGAAATGGGGTAGATAATGCCTGCATCTAACAGCTTAAGAACCTCGGTTCGAACTACTTCTTTCATATTAGGGTTCAGTCGACGTTGCATCTCCCTAGAAGGTTTGGTGTCACTCTCTAAATAGATATGATGCATACAATCAGTAGGACTTATACCCTTAATGTCTGCTATGGTCCACCCTAAAGCTTCCTTGTTATTCTGAAGGACAGTCACTAGCCTACTTTCCTGATCACTATCCAAGTCGGATGCTATAATTGCAGGTAAAGTTTCAGATGGGCCTAAAAACACATACTTCAGGGAATCTGGTAATGGTTTAAGGTCCAACTTAGGAGGCTTTTCTAACGAAGGAACTAGGGTAGACTCAGAAACGGGTAGAGGTTCGAACTTAGGTTTCCATCCATTACTAGTGTCTATCAAAGGGGTTGAATCTAACAAAGCATTCACCTCATTAATCACATCGTCATCATCAAAATCAATCCCAAAGTGGGCTAGGCATTTCTCTAATGGATCTTCTAACAAAGTGTTTGGTAATGACTCCTCGACTAATGTTCCTATCATGTTCACCTCTTCTATGTTCGAGTCATCTAGTTCAGAGGGTAGCTTACTAATATTAAAAATGTTCAGCTCAATAGTCATATTACCAAAAGACAAATTCATAATACCATTTCGACAGTTAATGATCGCATTGGATGTAGCTAAAAACGGGCGACCTAAAATCACTGGTATTTGGTTCTCTGGGTCAGGGACAGGTTGGGTATCTAGGATAACAAAATCCACTGGATAAATAAACTTGTCGACCTCAATAAGAACGTCCTCGATCACACCACGAGGAATTTTAACGGACCTATCAGCTAACTGAAGTGTCATCTGGGTAGGTTTCATCTCACCAAGTCCTAGCTTAAGGTACACATGGTATGGCAGTAAGTTCACACTGGCTCCTAAGTCAAGCAAAGCTTTCTCGACACGGTATTTACCTATTGTGCAAGAAATAGTAGGGGACCCTGGGTCTTTATACTTAGGAGTAGTGGTATTCTGAATAATAGAACTCACATGACTAGCTAGGAAGGCTTTCTTCTGGACACTAAGTTTTCGCTTTCGCGTACACATATCCTTAAGAAACTTGGCATAAGCGGGAATCTGCTTAATCGCATCTAACAATGGGAGGTTGATAGTAACCTGCTTAAAAACCTCCAATATATCATTAAAGTTGGACTCCCTCTTAGTTGGAACTAGCAGCTGGGGGAACGGGGCTCTGGGAACAAAGCCGGGCTCAGCAGGACCCTCATTGGTCTCTTTGGAGACTCTATCAGTCTCCTCATTTTCTGGCTCAGAAGGGTGAACTACAACATGTTCACTATCAGGCATGGCAACCTTATTGTCAACTTTCTTTCCACTCCTAAGGGTTGTTATAGAATTCACATGATTGTACGATTTCTCTCCTTTAGGGTTAGGATCAGTTTGACTAGGGAACTTCCATCTTCTCTTTCACTAAGAAACTTAGCTATTTGGCCGACTTGAAGTTCTAAGTTAGCAAGAGACTGGGAATTATTCTTAAAATTCTGCCTGGTTTCTTCTTGAAAACCACAGTGGTTCTTTGATAACATCTCATGGTTCTTTGCTAACATAGTAAGGGTTTCTTCTAAGGTGGAGATCTTTTTCTCATTCTGAAACTGGGGTTGACCTGAAGAGTTCTTAGCATAACCAAAACCTGGGGAGGCTGAGAATTACTAGACTGTCCTTGATTCTGACCCTTAGACCAAGAAAAATTAGGATGGTTTCTCCAACCAGGGTTGTAAGTCTCTGAGTATGGGTCAAACTTCTGACGGTTCTCAAACCTAGCATTGTTATAGACAATGGGCTTGCTCTTCACTAACCTGACCTTCCCAAAACGAGTTATTGGGTTCTACTCCACAACTAGACACTTGAGAGGCTCTAAACCTATCATCAGGTTCAACAAGAGACCTATGTTTAGGATGATTCAATTCCAAAGCTTCTAACCTTCTAGACAAAGCAGCAAACTTAGCATCAGACCCGAAGCTTGTATCTACCACATTGGTGCTACTTCTATTGACCAAGAGTCTTTTGGGGGGTTCAACACAAGACTCCCACTGTTGGGATTTTTCAGCGACAGCTCCTAAGAAGGTGAAAGCATCATCAACACTTTTACTAGTGAACTCACCAGCGCACATAGACTCAACCATGGCTTTGGTTGAATAGTCTAAACCATCATAAATAATCTCTACGAGTTTCATCTTATCAAATCCATGGTGAGGACACTGGGATAGGAGATCATTGAATCTCTCTAAGAACCTATAAAGAGACTCTCCCTCTTGTTGCACACTAGCACTAATTTTCTGCCTAACAGACGCAGTTTTATGCTTAGGGTAGAATTTCATATAGAAAGCAGCAATAAGTTCCTGCCATGTTTCAATGGATTCAGATGGTAGGTTGTTCAGCCAGGTCTTGGCTTTATCTCTCAAGGAAAAGGGAAACATCTTAAGTTTCAAGACTTCATCAGTAAGGTCTTTTATTCTAATTGTCCCACAAATTTCCTCAAAGTCCCTAATATGAAAATAAGGGTTCTCATCATCTTTTCCTAAGAATATAGGGATCATCTGCAGAATACTAGGTTTTATCTCGAAATTAGCCGTAGTGGCTGGCAATTTAATGCACGAAGCTCGGGTGGACCTAGTTGGGAACATGTAATCTTTGAAAGTTGCCATTGCTGGCACAACTGAAGTACTAGGGGTATTTTCTTCACGAAGAGACAGATTCTCAAAACTGAACTTTCCAAAAACAGGGCTCTCAAAAGAAGAGTCTTCGAGCTCCCCGTCTTCACAAGAAGAACTACTAGGTTTATCACTAATCAAACGACCTAGAGTGTTTCTTTTCCAAGACCGCTCTTTAATAACCTTGGGCATACACTAGAAAAACAAAATATAAATAAAGAAATCATAAAAGGAAGGGAAGTTCTATGCAAACACAAAGCAGGCTGACTCCAACAAAGCAAACCTAAAGATTTCTAGCAAACAAAAAGCATGATGGCTCCACTTAGATTGTTTCTAGACCGGTTTCTAATCCTTCGAAAGGGATTTCGTTACAATTTAAGCAAACCCCTCTGGAATCAATCCGAGTTTAAGTAAGTTGAATCAAAACGAGGGAAGCTCAATGGATCTTTGATACCCAAGGCCTCACCGGCGTTACCAGGCGGCGTATTCAACTCGCAGAAACCATCATGAACTTTGAAGCATGCTTAAAATAGTAACCAATATTTTTCGAATGACTTTCCTATTAAGCTCGTTACCCTATAGGTCTCGTTCTAGTCAAATTTTAGGCTTAGGTTCGTGTTTGGTTTCGTTTTCCTAAGGCGGGCAAGAAGGGAACGGTGATGAAATCCGAACCTTTATATTTTATGGCCAGTCCTTGCCCTTTACTAGGAAATTAAAGCAGCCGTTTTCAAATCCTCAGCATATATGCAAACGAAGGAATACAATAACTCGCTGACAGGAGATTCGCGAGTGTTTCGAAAAACTTACCTCCCGTACCAGACGGGGGATGAACCGCTGAAGTCGGCTCGGGCCACGACTCCTATGTCATGTACGAACCCGAGGGGCCGAGGCGATATCGTAATCGCCGTCCTTCTCTGCAAACAGTTTATATTTAAACTACCCTTTCGTAGGGTTTAAAAAAAATAAAGTCCCAAAGTCCAAAAATAAAGTGCAAAAGAAAAAGATAATCTAAAAAAAAAATCTAAAATAAATGAATAAATTGTCTCTCTCTCTCTCTCTCTCTCTTTTTTTAATTAATTTTTATTCTCCTTTTCTTTCGCTCCTTTCGCTTTGCTTTTACTCCAAATCTTTAAGTATTCACCAAAAGCTTTGGCAAATTTTTCTTTCGCTCCAAATTCCAAAATCTGTAAGGAAAAGACAAAAACCCAGAAACGTAAAGAAGAACAAATAAAATAAAAATGAAAAACAAATAAAAACCTAAAAAAAATCTAAAAACTCTAGCCTAAAGACAAGTCCGCGTCGGAGGCGCCAAAAATTGATGATATTTTTCAATGATGTTGTAGTAATAAGTTCGTTGAGACTTGTGAAAGCAAAATATTTTAGACTTATAAAACTTAAAAATAGCAAACTTATTGCAAAATTGATTTCAAGATATTAAAAGTAACCAAGACACTAGATTCCACTATTACACATGAATGAATGATACCAAATATGTTTCAAAACTCTAACTATCCTTTAAGTCCTTTATTTCTTAATTCACACATATTCCCAAATATTAATTGTATTCCCTAAGAATAGACTATCAATCAATTAAACAAAGTATAATCTATCAAATCGAATCACAAGTAATTAAGAAAATTATGTGAACATTTAGAACTCGGCAAAAGCGGTGATTGAATGAATTATAAATTGTAAATTAGAGAAAATAAAATTGTTACCAATCATTCATGCATAGATAGCTTCATCCATTGCCTTGGTTGCGCGAGAATTAGCTCATCATCATGGAAACACGCTCAAAATTCATTTTTATTGCTCAAAGGGTGTTTACAAAGATGAAATGGGAGAAACAATGATAAAACAGTGATTTTCTTTTCTCGCCCAAAAACTCCCCCCAAATGTTCTCTCTAGCTCTCTATTTATACACACAAATACACATCACTCAAATATATACTTCCATAACTCCAAAATCTTCTTCTTTTTAATTAAAAATATCTTCAGAATTTTTCCTTCTCTTTATTCTATATATTTCTTTACTAAACCCATATCTTCTTTAATTTCGCTGAATAAAATCCAAGATAAAATCTTCTAAGGATATCTTTCTTGTTTAATACAAGATAACTTCCTTTTTCTTCAAAACTTCATGTTTGTAAGGCAAGAAGATATTCTTATCTTAAAGATAATAAATCCTTTACCGTTGAAACCAAATTTCCCGCCAATTTTTTCTTTTCAAATCAAGGAAGAAGATGGATCCCCCTTAACAAGTAATGGGGTGCGATTAGCAGTTGGTTCCCTGGGGTGCCCCTTATCAGTTAGGTGCCCCTTGTCCAAAACTGAGAGTCCGAATAACATGTGTCCTCCGGGGCTCCAAATAGCACTTTTTGAGCAACTTTTTCCACACAAGTGTATTTCTCCAAAAACACCTACACAAACATAAAAACACCATAATAAGTACAAAATCAAGCACTAGCAATAGAGACACTAAGGACAATTCAGACACAAAAATGTGTCTATCACTAGGTTGTAATAATTCGCAGTTCTTTCGATGAGTTTGTTATACATAGACTTCACTGTGAAAACTAGAGATTTAGTCAAAAGCCATCTAAGTGTGTCTGGTTTATCTCTATCTATTCTAGTGTTGATAATTGGCCTGACAATGTGTTCTGGAAACATTTCAACGACTAAGATTGAGTTCCATTTCTGAGTGATTGGATTAATTAGATCCTTCACAAGTGTTAGATGAGTGTTAGTAGTTGTCCTAAAACTACTAAGGTTATTTTCCATGTTGGGTATCCATCTATCATCCCAAATATTGGTATTATTACCATTACCTATTTCCCAAATGCTATTTTGTTCTACAAGTGAAATCCCCTTACTTATACATTTCCAGATCCATGAGCTAGTTGTTGAGGTTTTAGCTTTTAAAGGAGAAGAGTTTCTGAAATATCTAGGCTTAAGTTGAGATACCCATAAGGCTTGTGGTTCAGTTAATAATCTCCAGGCTAATTTATTTATCATTGCTAAGTTAAACTTTTGAGCATTTATGAAACCTAATCCACCTTTATTTTTAGGTTTACATAGACAAGAATAGGATTTTGGGTAATATCCCTTATAATCATTTTCCTTTCCCCACTAAAAAAAATCTCTTTGCAGAGCATCTATTTTGTTTGTAATTTTCTTTGGTAAGATGAAACAACTCATCTGATAGCTGGCCATACTTGCCAAAGTTGCCTTATTAAGAACCAATTTACTAGTCTGTGGTAGAATTTTTCCAATCCAATTTTGTATTTTATGTTCCATATTTTCCACCAATCCTTCAAAAAGTTTTAGTTTGGCCTTACTAATGAAAAAAGGGGTTCCTAGATAAGAGTCTAGAGGATATTTTTTTTTTTTATTTTCAGTAATTTGCTAATCATTCACTGATGCTTCGGCTGAGCTTTTATACTAAAAAAGACTCCTGATTTGTCAAAGTTTATTAGTTGACCTAATGCTTTACCAAAGGATTCAATTAGAGAAAGAATATTATGACACTCTTTAAGGTCATCTCTAACGAAAAGGAGGCAATCATCAGCAAAAAAAGAGATGGGAAATGCGGCTATTCTTAGGGATTATCTTAATTCCATTGACTAACTTTCCTTCTTCACTGGTTAATAGCAGTCTGGATAAAATCTCCATGCAAATGATGAATAAGTAAGGGGAGAGAGGATCTCATTGCCTTAGTCCTCTAGTTGGTTTGAAATACTCCCCTGGGCTACAATTAAGCAAAACTGCTATGGAAGAAGTTGATATACATTGATGAATGAGTTTGCAAAAACAGTTTTCAAACCCAAATGCTTTCATTGTAGTGATCAAGAACCCCCAGTCTACTCTATCAAAGGACTTGGACATGTCAATTTTGATTCCCATTCCAGCATGTTTAACTTTTTTCTTTTTAAATGAGTGAATTATCTCTTGAATAATAATGATATTGTCAGAGATTTGCCTTTGAGAGAGGAAAACAACTTGGAATGGAGAAATCAAAGAGTTAACTAAATGTTTTATCCTATTTGTTAAAATTTTAGCTATTATTTTGTAAATTGTGTTACACAGACCAATTGGTCTAAATCCACTAGCATCCTTAGGATGTCTACTCTTAGGGATAAGAAAGAGAAAAGTTTTATTGAACTCAGGATGTAGCTCACCAGATTCAAAGAATTGCTCAAAAATAGAAACTACTTGTTCCCCTACTGGTTCCCAATTTAGTTTAAAAAAAGCTAGTTGGGAAACCATCTGGACCTGGGGATTTGTTTGGCTTAAGTTTTTTGATGACTTGCCAAATTTCCTCAGCAAAGGGGACATAGTTAAAGATAAAATTTTCTTCAGAAGAGATGCAAGATTGTATATTTTGAAAAAGCAAGGGATTAGGACAGGGTGGAGGGGAAGGGGCTGAAAAAAGCTTCAAGAAATAGTCAGACAAAGTTTCTTGAATTTCAGTTCTTTTGAAAGTTATTCCATTATCACTCCTCTTAATGCATTCTATGTTATTCCATTTTCTTTTTTTCATTGTCTTAGTGTGAAAAAATTTAGTGTTTTTTTCTCCTAATTGAACAAGATTATCTCTAGATTGTTGTTCGGCTATGGCTTCTTGGGTGGCATAAAGATTTTCTAATTGTGAGAGTTTTTCCTTAATTTTATCCTTTTTTCTATACACAAAATTGGAATGTTCAAGTTATCAATTTGTGACAGAATTATTTTGATTTGTTTTGAGGGAAGTCCAAAAATATTTTTCTTCCAAAAGTCTAGATTGGTTTGTAAGGTTTGAAGATTCAAGATCAAAGGATTTGAGGGATTCTACCTGATAACATGGTCCCAAGATTCTTTAATGGTTTGGACACAAGAACTCTCTTTTTGCCAAGTATCATAAAACTTAAAGGTATGAGAAGTTTTAATGCTGGTAGTGTCTAAATTTAAAGCTATAGGGCAGTGGTCTGATCCAGCTGCCACTAGATGGGAGAGCTCAGCATTAGGGAATTTAGAATTCCATTCTATGTTAGTTACAACTCTATCCAGTCTCTCTTGGATATTGGCTACACCTTCTCTATGATTATTCCAAGTATAATCATATCCTTTAAATCCTAAGTCTAAAAGTCCAGCTTTAGACAAAATGTTTTGATAGTATTCACAGTCATTTTTCTTGAAGGGTATACCTCCAATTTTGTCTTCCAGACTGAAAATCATATTGAGATCACCTAGAAAAACCCATGGAATTGAGTGCTTATCTACTTGTTCAGCTATGTCAGTAAGAAAATCCCAAGCTAAGTTTCTGTTAGAAGGATAAGGGCTGCCATAAAAGCAGGTTAACAACTATTTCTTGGATTCAGAATTGGTTTGAACTATAATGTTTATCATGTTTAAGTTCCATTGTACAATTTCAAAGTAGGAGCCATCAACCCATCCTAGAGTTAAATCACCAGCTAATCCAACAGGGTCAACAATATGAGTATTTGGGTAATCCTTAAGAAGATTTTTAACAAAATGTTTCTTGGATTTAGTTTCTGAAAGAAATAAAATTTCAGGTTTATCACTTTGAATCAACTGATTTAAGTGATTTTGGGTAAAGGGGTTTCCACACCCCTGCACATTCCATGCAATGATTTCCATGGTAGGTATTATAACATCTCAACTACTAAGGATAACTTAAGAAAATTTCTAAAACATAGTACTAATAAATCAATAAATTTAGCTAGGCAGATTCAAATTGAGCAGAAATATATGGATTTAGATAAAACAAGTTTAGGGGATGAGGGTTACCTGAATTTCGACCAATTGCTCAGATGGGGAGTCTAGAATGAAAGGAACTGGTAAATAATCATCTGTTGCCTGATTCTGTTGTTTGAGATTACAGCCATATTGATCAATGCTAAATAAGCCATCTGAATCCGTAACCAAGATTTTTGGTCCTTCAGACGATGAAGAGGATGGGAAATCCGGGACTGATAATTTGAATGCAGATTTTGGAAGAGGTTTTGGGGATGCAAATGATGAACGCTAGGAGTTCAAATTAGGATGTACGGTGATGTCATGAGATACAATGTTATCATGGGATGCAACAATGGAAGAAGTAGTAGATTCAGAGGAAATTGGAGAAGCAAGGGTCTCGTGAGCATCTTCAAAAGGAGGAGAAGGGAATGATAGTCTTCAATTGACTGAAAGAGGTTCTGTTTCTAATCTAGGACTCATAGAAGCACTAATGACTTATTCTTGCTCAGTTACATGTTCCAAGTTGTTATCCATCTGAACCATTGAGTTGATCACTCGGTGAGTCTCCGAGTTACCAGATCCAGCAGACTCTGATCGTGAACCATGTAGAGAGGATAAAATTTTCAGGGAGATTGAAGGGGAAAGTTCTTTTTCCCAAGATAGAACTAGAGGCCAATGGCATCTCTTCGTCATATGTTACTGGTCCTAGCACTTCATAGTCACGATCTGCAGTATAAGGAATGGCATTAGTTTGTTCAACCGAAGGGTGCTCTTCTCTGTATAGTTCATACAAAGTTTCTCTATTTTCTGGAATAGCCAAGAAATGTTCCACAGATTCCATATTACCATGTGCATCAGTATTATCATGTGGGTTCCAAATTTGGATCGGAGTATCATCTAACCAGAAAATATCATCAACAGTACCCGTTGATGGCATTGAGATATCATCGATATTCTCTAAAGGTCGATGCTAAAGAATTGCACATTGGTTGAGCTTATGGCCAAAACGATGACAGTGCGAACAGAATTTTGTAGGGAGATTCAGATAGGTGAAAGCAAGCTCTCTTACAGGATATCGTTCCACTTTAACTAGAATTTCATCACTAATGGTTTTTCAATATTAACTCAAACAAGGACTCTTGGTTCGCAATCAAAGCTTCCCTTCTCTACTCGGCTAACAACTCCTATCCTACTTGCAATTAGACCAATACGTTCTCCTACTCTATGTTCATATCTAGTATTTGAGATACAAGACAAAAGAGGGATTTCCTTAACAGATTCAGTTGATATTTGCATACCAGGGAAAACAGATCTAGCTGAGAGAACATTACCATATGGATACCACAGACCATTTAAGGAAATTCATTTTAGATCATCCGCCGTACGAAAAGTAATGATGAACAGGTTTGGGTCGACTTCTCGGATCTGAAAGCCAATATTAAGACCCCAAAAGTGTCGCAGTACTCCTCTTATGTCTTCGGTGTTGTAAACTTCTGTTGAGAATAATCTGGCTAAATGTTGTTGTCTTTAATGCCAAATTCTCTCATTAAAGCTGGTGGGGTTGGTAGAATACCGGTATTGGTGTAATTAGCATATCTTTGAGCAACAGAGAGACCGCTAAGGTGTTTGTATATGTTATTACTACTCACTATGGAAGATAAGGGTAAACTAAGATCATTCAGAAGGGGGGAAGCACTACCGTAAGAAAAGAAAGAGAGGAGATGGGAGGAGCACTGAAGGAGAAAAATATCCACAACATTATAAATAAACTAAATTGACTGTTTTAATTCAGCAACAAATCTCAAAAATCTCACCTTAAAGTAGTGAAAGAACTTAATTATAGAATAAACCTCGACCAATCAAATTGCGACAACCAAAAATATAGAGAGATACAAGCAGAGAGGTACCGGTTGCAATAACTTCTTAGGATTAGACAAAAGAGTAGCTCCCTAACTAGAAACCGTGAACTACACAGTAGGCTTTAGCAACATCAAGAGTTAATGCTGAGACAGATTGACTATACTCGTACACTTTCAAAAACTAAAGGGGATGCAGACTATAAGGTAGGTTGAAGGTTTCCTAGAAAAATTTTATTCATCAAGATGCACTTAAACGATGGGGCAAAGGGCAGGGGTCTAAATCGAAGGATTGCCATGAATAGTCTAGGTATGCCTGCATCTTATTAATGAAGAAACCTCACACTGACTAGATTAGCCTGCATCTTATTAATGCATAAATCCACTAATCAAAAAATTTCAGAGCGATTGAGAATTTGAGAAGCACAAGAAGATAAGACGTCTAAAATTTTCCAAGCATAACGTAAAGCAAAGCCAAAGGGTTAAAAGCGGTGAGAAAACCAAGCGTTTGAATTGACTAAAACTAGGCTATAAAAGCCACCATCTGGTACCGTAATGACCTAAATAGAGAAAAGAAGAAAGTCATAGAAAAACAAAATGGCTTGCAATCACTTTAGAATTCCTTTAGTAGCACCAATTTCATCAACAAAGGTAATAAGATCTCAAGAGGGGCAGCTGCATCGAATGCAGTATTATCGGTGTGTGGTCTTCCAAAGAGAAGCATTCTTGTACCCTGCCCAAGCACAAAGATTGTACCTGTGCAATTTAAGCCAAGCAGAAAAGGAGAGATTGGGAAAACATGATATCAAAGATCTGCATACTAGATCGACCACCGGTGTTCCGGTGACGACCAACTATTTTTTAACCGAGTATCCTCCAGGGATGGACTATGCCTATGTGCATGAGAAATCTGGAATGTACCAGCAGTAGTGAGCAGGAGGCTTGATAGAGGTGGACGAATCAGGAGATGAAGAATGAAGCGACGAGAGAGAGATGAAACATGGGTTAGAAACTAAAAACTATTATCCATTAATTCTCCTATGATTGAGGTTTCATGAAGCTATGTTATGGGTTGTTTCTATTTTCTTTTAATTCCTATGTAAAGATCTTGCTCTCTATGGTTTAGTATTACTGTTTGTTCAAGGTTTAAAGTTTATTAGATGAATTTCCTTAATAAAATGTATTCAATACGTTGCCAACTACAGATCAGAACCACCCATTCAATCCAAAGACAAAAAGAATTACAAAAAAAAAAAAAAAAATTATAAAAAAGTAATCAAAAGAGCAAGAGTGCAGTCCCTCCAAAAATAAGAGGAAGGAGAATCATAAAGAAACATGAAAGAATGATCAGACATATGCATAAATTGAAGAAATTGCAGGCAGAGGATTGAGCCTAAGAAACCAAAATAAAGGATGCAACATAGCAGTGCAATGAATGAATGAAAAACTTAGGAACAGAGCATTAATGGCAACTGCAAGATGAAACTTAGCTTATATAAAGACAACTCTCTTTATTGATGTTTAGAAAATCTCTCAAAACTAAACACAAGCTCTAATCTTGCTCATATGTGATCAACCAAAACTTTGGTGATCATATATATATAGAACTATGAATTCCTTTTCCTAGTCCTATTACCTTATTACATGTCTTTCCTTTTCTTAGAACTAGATGACTTCTAATTCCCTTAGGATTACATCAATTTCCTAATCTTTTCCTAACCAGCTTGTTAGTGACTTCTATGTTGAAGTTTAACCAACATTCTCCCCGTTAAGCTTCAACCTTACCCGTGACATATCTTGTACTCCAATCAATTGTCTCATTTCTTCAAACTTGATCCGAGCTAATTCCTTTGTCAATATATATGCTTTCTGCTCAGTTCCTGGTATGTGTTCCACGTTAATGACCTCCTTCTCGATGCATTCTCGTATGAAATGATACCTTTTGTGAATGTGTTTCGTCTTCCCATGAAACACTGGATTTTTAGTGAGTGCAATTGCAGACTTATTATCAATCTTGATGAGAACTTTTTCAGGTTCTCTTCCTTTGATTTCACCCAACAGTTCTTGAAGCCATATTGATTGTTTAGCTGCTTCTGTTGCAGCCATAAACTCAGCTTCACAGGATGAGAGGGCTACAGTGTCTTGCTTCCGTGAACATCATGTAATAGGTGCTTCACCTAGATAAAATATATGACTAGTTGTACCTTTTCCATCATCTTGGTCAATATTATGAATGCTGTCACTATACCCAACAATTCCTTTTGATCCTCCTCAACCATACTTCAATCCATAGTTGATTGTTCCTCTTAGATATCTTAATATCTGCTTTATTACATCACCATGAGACTTGCGTGGACTCTGCATATAACGTCTTGCTACTCCCACAGAGAAAGCCAAGTCTGGTCTTGTGTGTAACAAGTATCTAAGACATCCAACATTTCTTCTATAACTCGTTGGATCAATCTCAGCTTCTTCTTGTGCCTTTGAAACTTTAAGTCCGAACTCCATTGGTATATTCGTTGGATTACAAGTTTCAAGTCCTGCTTCTTTCAGAATTTTCCTTGCATAAGCTTCTTGTTTAATCTGAATCCCACTACTCCTTGATGGACTTCTATGCCAAGGTAATAAGTGAGTTTTCCGAGGTCTGACATCTCAAACTTTGATGACATTTCTCTCTTGAACTCATTAATCACCTTAAGGGAGTTGCCAGTCAAAAATAGATCATCTACATAGACTGCAATCACAAGAAGCGTTCCCTTTTCTTCTCTTCTGTATACAGATGTTTCTTTAGATCACTTAACAAATCTGATTTCTCTTAAGATTTGATCTAACTTTGTATTCCAGTCTCGAGGAGATTTTCTTAGACCATATAGAGCTTTCGATAACTTATAAAACTTATGCTCTTGTCCTTTTACTTCAAAACCTTCTGGTTGTTCAACATACACATCTTCTCGCAATTCACCATGTAAGAATGTTGTCTTAACGTCTAAGTGGTGAATTTCCCATGAGTTTGATGCTGCTTCTGCTATTAAGAGACGAATTGTCTCTAGTCTAGCAACTGGTGCGAAAACTTCATCAAAGTCTATGCCTGATTCTTGAACGTATCCCTTAGCTACAAGTCTTGCCTTATATTTGTTGACAGTACCATCAGCATTCCGTTTTATTTTGAAGATCCACTTAAGACCAATCACTTCTATCCCACCTTTCTTATTAAATAGAAACCAAGTCTTGTTTCTGTTGATTGAAATAATTTCTTCTCTACATGCTTGTGTCCATTTAGTCGAGACCTTTGCTTCCTGAAAATTCCTTGGTTCATCATTAACAGAAAGTAGCATATCTCACATTCTTCTGCAGCTTGAAGAACATAATCCTCCAGATATGTGGCTTTTATCTGTCTTGTTGATTTTCGCAGGAATGGTTGAGTTATTTCATCGATCTCTTTTCTTCTTCTTCTTCTTCGTTATTCTCAGTGTTTTCATTATTCTCTTCTTCTTCTTGATTAACATCATTGTTTCCATTGGTATTGATGATGGGTCCTTCGCCTTCATCAATTACTTGACCCCATCTCATGTGAAACATTCCTGGATCCCTACTTGGTCCATCATTAGTTTCTTTCCAGTTCCAGTTTGCTTTTTATCGAATACCACATCTCGACTCACTATCACTCTTTTCGTTGTTGGATTGAATAATCTGTAAGCTTTGGATCCAGGCTCAATTCCTAGATTCACAAGAGTCTGAGATCGATCATCCAGTTTCTTAAAGTTGCATAATTTTTGCGTATGCTTTGCAACCAAACACTCTTAAATGATCTATATTTGGTTTTCTCTTTCGCAAACTTTCATATGGATCATGTCTTTCAGAGCTTTCGTAGGTATCCTGTTTATTAGGTATGTGGAGTGTCGTACAACTTCTCCCCATAGATAATAGGTACCTGCATATCCTTTAAAGAACTTCTTGTCATCTCCATTAGAGTCCTGTTTCTCCTCTCCACCACTCCGTTTTTTGTGGTGTATATGGTGCGTGAGTTTCCTTTTGATTCCATTTGACTCACAGAACTTGTTGAACTCTAAGGAAGTGAACTCTCCTCCTCTATCAGTTCTAAGCATTTTGACCTCCTCTTTTAACTCTTTTTCTATCAGATTTCTGAAAGCTTTGAATCTGTCAAATGCTTCACTCTTTTCTTTCATAAGAATAGACCACATATATCTTGAGAAGTCATCTATAATAACAAATATGTATTTGTTATTTGCAAGGGTTTGTGGTGTAATAGGACCACATAAATCAGCATGAAGAAGCTCTAATGGCTTTGAGGCTCTGAATGTTGTTGCTTTTGGAAAACCTTGACGAGTTTGTTTCCCAACTAAACATGATTCACAGATTTTTGCTTCATCATTTATCTGTGGTAGTCCTCGAACCATCTTGTTCTGAGACATTGCCTTTAAGTTCTAAACTTATGTGTCCTAACTTGTGTGCCACTTCCATGTTGATCTTCCAGTCTCATATTCAGACACAATGGCCTTCCAATCATGAGACTTATCTTGTAGAGTCTATTCTGTGAGCGTGAGACTCTAACTAAAAGTCTTCCACTTGGGTCATGAACTGTTAGATAATCTTGTCGCATTCTAACATCACATCCAACTTCTGTAGCTTGTCCTAAACTTAGAATGTTGCTTTGTAAGTTTGGGATGAAGTAGATGTTTGTGACAAGCTTCTGTTCTCCGGTCTTGCTCTGAAATAGAATTGATCCTTTCCCTTCAATTTCTACAGAAGATCCATCCCCAAACTTCACTTGTCCTTTGATTTTCTCATTGAGTTCAGAAAAGTAGTGTCTCTTACCAGTCATGTGATTGCTGGCTCCATTATCTAAATACCAGATTCCTTCTTCTCCATCCTTTGATTCGTAGTTCTTTGGTATTAGTTTCCCTTCGTTTAAGAATACAACTTCGTGCATGAAAAGAGTTGTATCTGCTTCCCTTGTTTCATTCTTGTTTGTTTCTTCCATCTTTTGTATTCTTTCAGGGCATACAGAGGAGAAGTGTCCTGGTTTATCACATCTGTAACAAATAATGTTTGATCTATCCTTCTTTTCTTTCCCTTGGTTTTGATCATTCTGACTTGTTGTTCTATCTTGTGAGTTAAACCTTCCTCCCCTTCCTCGGCCTCTGTTTCCTCTACCACCTCTTCCACGACCTCTTCCTCTTGTCGCAGAGTTTTGTTGGTAAGAGTTGTGTACAAGAGTTTTCCTTGAGTTTCTCCATTGTTTTCTTCATCAAGGATTCTTCTTCATATGCTTTCAATCTTCCAATTATATCTTCATAGCTAGTCTTCTTTAAATCTAAGACTTGTTCGAGAGAAGCTATGATATGAATACTTGGATCTTGGTAAACTATTGAGAAACTTCTTTACCAGTTTATCTTCATCAATGGATTGTCCAAGTGACGCAGCTTTTGAGGCTATCTCTGATAGCTTTCCTGCAAAGCTATCAATAGTATCAGTGTCTTTCATCTTCACTCTTTCAAATTCAGACATTAAGGTTTGCACGGGCTTCTTTAACTCGATCAGCTCCGAGATTACGTGCCTTTATTGCATCCCAAATTTTCTTTGAAGTTTCCTGTTCACCAACTTGTAGAACAAGACATTCTGGTATTGCTTGAAAGAGTAATCCATACATGTGTTTTTCTGCAATGTTCCGGTCAATTGTTCCCAACTTGTAGATTTTCATCAGTACCTTCATTCTCATGGCCCATACTGTGTAGTTTGTGGCGTTGAGGATTGGAACTTGTATTGATGGTGGCGTGAACTGTTTTGCACCCACAATGGTGGTTTCGCTTTCCATGGCTCAGATTCAAGCTCTGATACCAATTAATGGCAACTGCAAGATGAAACTTAGCTTATATAAAGACAACTCTCTTTATTGATGTTTAGAAAATCTCTCAAAACTAAACACAAGCTCTAATCTTGCTCATATGTGATCAACCAAAACTTTGGTGATCATATATATATAGAACTATGAATTCCTTTTCCTAGTCCTGTTACCTTATTACATGTCTTTCCTTTTCTTAGAACTAGATGACTTCTAATTCCCTTAGGATTACATCAATTTCCTAATCTTGTCCTAACCAGCTTGTTAGTGACTTATATGTTGAAGTTTAACCAACAAGCATAAAGTTTAGAAGAAAAAATGAACCGAATTATGCTTTATGCAGAAATACCAATGCAAAGGAGTAAAAATATTAAGATTCAGCCTATGTAAGGAACGTCTTGAATAGATGCAAATGATGCAAAAGGTGCCTAAATGATTAGAATAAAAATATTCAGAACCCGGATTTCATGACTAAATGAAGAGATCGAACATAACCATGACGCTTGATAATATTCACCCCTTTCCTAGATCCCCATCTGGCTTAGGATCGAAATCCAGATGGGGGAGTTACTCAGCAAACATTAGAGAAGAGGGAGAGAGGAATACAAAGAAGGAGAAAGATGAAGAAAAAACTAGCCGTTGGCAGGAGAGAGGGCAGAGCATTTTGATTGAAAATAAGACTTCACGACAACAACAATTTGCTGATTTATAATTAGAACTTGAAATTTTATTCTTACACACATTTTGGTATACCCCAAATTATAAAAAAACTACAGTTGCTCAAGATATCTTTTTGTTGACAACTTGTAATTGGTTGAACCTTAAACACATAATTGCTACTTAAGTTTGTGTCATATCAACATATTGTATTGTACATCTAAAAATGCAAATCCATATTAAATGGGACAGTTCAGAAAAAAATACAAAAAATTCATATGCGACGGTTCAAGTTTTTTCTTTTAAATAGGATAAACAATTTTGTTGCATTAAGGGAATGCAAATCACCCAACCATTTGAGAGTCAATCAATTAAATAACCCTAGGAATAAAATTATAGGAAACTAAAAGAGGATCTGTTTGTGTTGTTTCAGAATGATTTAAACATTCCATTCCTCGAACTCATTCATTACTTCTCAAAAACTAAACCAAATAACCTTCTATCGAAGTCAAGTTTATAATTACAACTTTTTATCAATTACAAAAGAATAAATTGAAATCAACAGAGAAAGACAAAGTTATCTGAATTCATGAGCAGCGGTATGATAGCCTCAATCGATTCAGTTTCAGATTTATTATCTAAAGTCTTGAAATTTGAGCCTGAAAGTGAACGAATCAAAGAATGAGAAATACAAAACACTGGAAAACTACAGTAAAAGTTGAGATTAGGGTTTAGTTTATGAAACCTAAGGAGAGTTAAAAAAAAGGGGATTGAAAATCATATATCCTAGGCTGGGCCACAAAGATTGAAGAGGGGATAGAAGGAAGGAACTTTTATAAGTAAAAACACCATTATTTTTGTTTTCCATAAGATACAACGAAAAATTAATACTGAAAACAAGAAACGAAACAAACACACACGTTATTAAGAAAGAGAAAACCGAAACCTGTGAAAAGTGTTGCCACGTCATCCAATGGGATTATATGGTGCGCTGAAAAGAATTATTGAATAATTTGTTAGTATATCTATCCATGCATTTTGGAAAATATCTACAATATTAGTATTAAGATAGTATCTATATTATTATTATTTTTGGTTAATTATGTTAAAGCTTTTATATACATATATATATACTCATGGAAAATATCAATATCTATAATATTATTATGTTTGGTTAATTGTATTAAAAGTTATTAAACACTCTCATTTAATAATCTTTTATTTGAAGAACAAATAAATTACAAACTTTGTATTAAAGTCTTTGATATTCATCGAATATTTTTTTGTCAATAGAATGGATAATACTAAAAAAAAAATGTACACAAAATTGAATTTTCCGTTTTCTTTTTTGCACTCTCAAAAGGATATTTTCTATCTTTGGTTTGTTATTGTCTTCATGATTTATTTTTTGTGTTTTTAACCTGCTTAAGAATCCAAAGTTTTTCTCGACTATAATTCTTCTAGTAAGGAAGAAGTATACCCTGATCAACGGGTAATCAACCATAAACCCAGGTATTTTTATTTTAAATTTTCAATTATTGATAGTTTTGATCAACAATTCACTAATTTCATCTAGACTTAAATTGTTATTCTAATATACTTTTTTTTATCTTGATTAAAATTATAATTATAAGATTGTAATTAGGATTAGTTTAATTATTAATAGCTTGGAATTGTAATTAGGATTATTTGATTTTGAGAAGTGTAATCGGACATTGGACTTTTTTTTAACGTTATGATTGTTTTAATCATGTGATGATAAAACAGTGATATGTTTTATTTTAACTTTTTTATTTATGTATTTTAATTGTTAGGATTTAATTAGGATTTAGTTTTTTTTTGTTAATTTGTCTTTTAGGTAATACATTTTTTCCTTAATATGATTAGCCGGGAAATATATTGTGGAGCACAGAAATATATTTCTCAAATTTTATTAGCTAAAATCTTAAATCATTACTAAAAATAAATAATGGTGGAGCCAGAATCAACCAGAATCTCTGGTTAATGAGAGCGCTCGAAAAAACTCTGTTTTTATATAGAGAATGGTGTTATACATTGGCGGATCCGGGGTTGGGCGTGACCAGGAAGATATAATGTGGTTTCATGTTGAAAGTGAAAATTCCAAAATTTTGCGATTTCACCAAGTTTTCGGCTCATGGAAGTGGAGGGACGTCTAGCTGTATTGAAAAGCATATCCGATCATGAAGCTTCTACATAGGTAATTCAGGTGTGTAACAATGGTACAGTTAAGTGGCTTGAAGAGAAGATCACAATGTCGTATGTCTGGACTGTAGATCCAAAACTTTCTATTGAATCTCTTGCGGGGACAAATCTAATTTTCGTACTACAAAAACGTCAAAACTGTATTTTTTGTTACAATCAAAAAACTAAGAAGTTCCAAAAGTTCCCAATTTCGCCTGATCTTGGTCCTCCCCATGATTGGGAGAGGATCATACAATTGTAGGTTAAAGAACATGCTTCAATTGGTAGTGTTTGATACCTGTTATCTTGTATTTGTGGAAAATGCCTATTGAAACTTTATCCTTCCAACTTTTCCGTTTGGTTTTGGCTTTTTAGTGAGTTTATGTTTCTTAGTTCTTGTTGAACTACAACTTGAAGGAAATAAAACTGAACTGGTTAGGAATTGAGAGAGAGAGATAGAGAGAGGGGTAGAAAATAGAATTGCATAAGACTTTTTCTTCCTTTTGTGAAAGTATCTAAATTATCCATGACGTGTTGCAGTTATCGAGTAACAATCTGGACAGTTTCCAAAGAAAGCTTAGATCTAGTTCTGTTAATTCTGGGTTACAGTCTAGCTATTATGTAACTAAACTAGGTATCACTGTGGCCTTACGGCCCCGGCTTAACCTCTTCTTTTAGTCTTAAGTGGCATACTTTATGTATTTTTTTCTGTAAAAATATATTAAGAAATATTACAACTTAGTTAATGTGTCCAAAACCTATTAAAAAAACTACAAATTAATCAATTATACTTAAAAAAAATAAAATAGGTATAGTATTTCGAACAGAAAAAGTTATACCTAAGAGAGGGACTACATCATACTTAAAAATGTAAAAATGATAGGACAATGTGTTGAATTGAGTTTGAACAATACATTATATTCCTTCAACAAACAAACAGGGTTAAAAGGATTAATTACAAAACAATACGACAACAAGTAAGCATGAAAAAAACTCATTGAGTAATATGATTATATATATATATATATATATATATATATATATATATATATATATATATAAGTTTGTAGAAACTCATTGACAAAATTGATGAAAAGATTTTAACCTATAAAAAAATAAAATTAATGATCCCAAACAAAAAAAAAAATTAGGATCCCTAGATAAGTACATATTCATACCCATCGTAGTCTGCATTTTTGTACATATATTACGTTTAACTAAAACAAGAAAGCATTAATACATATTTATTAAAGAACGACATGAGAAAAACCATAAGGTAGCATAACATTACCTTTTAATCTTATTTGACGTTTGCTAGTCATTTAACCCGAAACCGAATCTATATGTTTTTGAATTGCGTCCGACTTCCCATATTCTTTCTTCAGTTTTATACACCATAAGACCTTCGTAGCATATTTTCATTCTTTCCCGATCCCAAATTCTCTCCATTTATATGTTGTGTTTATGTTATATATGTTCATTGAACGTTAACATCATACGTTCTTGTTCTTCTTTTTACTTTTTGTTCATCTTTGTAATAATATTTCCCAAATTTTTATATTTGCTTTTCTGATCCATGATTTGGGAAAAGACTCATGTTGTCATGCTTTTTTTTAGTATTTTTTCTTCAAAATGGAAAACATAAATTGTCTATTTTTTAATGCTGCAATGATGTATTTGTAGTTCTCTTGCATCCGGATCTTCTCTGAGAGTTTTCCCCAGCAATTAAGCTTCAAACATTTTACTGTCACACAACAATTGAAGAGTTGTAAAAAAAAATTCCTGCATTGTTGATTTCGTCAGTGTCATCCAATTCTAAAAATTGGATAAATGTGATGTTGTTCCAGTCTTTTCCTAATTTTTGATATTGTTTAATCTTTGTCAGGGTGTGTTTTTGTCTTCTCTTTTCGTTGTACATATATATGATCTTGTTGTATTGATCTTAAATCCAATCTTTTATAGATTCATAGAACACAATCAGATAATACTGCGAAAACGTGGTCGTGTACCTATATCGTTCTACATGTATATATTGTTCCAACTCATATTTCTCATCAGAATCCATCGATTTCCAATTAAGGAAATAAGGGAGCCATGTGTAGGGTTTCTTTTGTTGTGTCATACCTAACATTCGTTGTTTGATAACGATCTGTTCTTAATCCATTGGAATATTTTGATCTAAAGTTTGAACTATATTGTTGTGGAGAGATATATTTCTCTTTATGTAATTTTGTGAAACTATATTATTTATTATTCTCAAACTTCATCTGTTGTCGGGATTACATAGCAGTAAACCTTGTTATTTTGTTGGTTTATATATCCGATTTTTGATGCTAGCTTGTGAATCGTATGCTTGAGTATATACGAAATTCTAATTGATTTTGGAAATCATCTAGTTTCAGGAAACTATGTAAATTATTTGTACATTTTTGTACGTTTTCAGGTATTTTGGAATTAGTGTGTCCGTTTGGTTTTAAACCAACAAACTCGCCAGTACATTTGTGTTTTGCACATATTATTGTGAACCTTGCTTTTGCATCTCAATAAGCCAGTTTTTTCATTGGAAGTACTAACCCTACAACTTGATTTTAATCATCGAAATTTAAACAATTTTATAAGGTAAATAGTTAATCGATAAATCCTTGAAAAAGTTTTTCATCGAGACCTAGAAATTGTGTTTGTCTTGGAGTCAAAAAAACAAACGAACTATAGATTGATTCAGTTGTGTTGGCTGTGAATTAGCTTCTTACCTTTAGTGCATAATTCTTGTGCCCCATAAGTGTCGGAACTTTAAAAGAAAATACAGATATTTGGTAGGTATTGTCCTGAGAAAAAACGAAAGCTAATAAAAGAAAAGAAGGTCTTTAATTCACGACGTAAAAATTACCTTACAAAGTCAAATTAAATTAAATACCAAAGCTAACACCTTTTGTATGCCCTTGCAACTGCGCTTGTTTTTGTTTTATAATTTCTTCCAACCGCCAAGACTTAGTTTTGTCCCACGACAGGTGATCCATCTTACATAGAACTGTCTCTCAGCGTGCCATTATCCTATGCGCTCTTCTCTTACTTGCTTTTAGTAGTTTCCATTTTTGCTCCTATTGTTTGTTGACTTTTATAGGAAAATGATTCATGTGTAGCATGAAATGCAATGATTCAAAATATGTGCAAACTGGTTTTCTTTATATTAAACCATTTCACCACCTCCCTGTAATTTATTAGCTTTGATATAGTTGTCGGTCAATATTTCACCACTGAAAGTATTATATCTACTTCGTTTATTGGTTCATCTAGGTAAACTGTGACATAATTTATAACTCAAATTATCAATATTCTCGCTCCAATATGTAATCTGATTTTGCGATGCCATACACCTTCAACTTATTCGTCGTCTAAGAATTCAATAGGAAAACCTATATTAGGTAATATCTTAGGGAGTTTTATCTTCAGTATATCTTCGCAGTAGTATGTTTGTCACTTTAATTCTACGATACCATCTTGTTTGAAGTTATATTACAAATCTAGTATGGTTGATATCCAATTTCCATCAAATATTCCATGGTTGGCCTCCGATTTCGCGGGGAAAGTTCTTACATATTAGATATAGGAGTACAATTAGTTCAAAACAAAGTTACAGTTCTTTAAACCTGCATGAGTACTTAGAAGGGTCTTACATATTAGATAACCATTATAACTCGAGTATGATGCAAACCCAAAATCAGATAACCGTTCTAAAACTTTAAACATTCATCGACCAGCCACCATTCACGCATAAAACCAACGACATCAACATTAGTTCCTGACTGATTGTTAGGTTCAAGAAACTCCACACAAACCAATAAATTCTCATCCGAGTTATAAATTCCATAATAACCTATTCTTATTAAGCTTCTCTAATTAAACTCAAAAATACTTTTTAAGCCTCCCCACTCATCACCAAATAGATGACAACAACTCCTTTTGCTGCAACTGTTTTCTCATTTGAAAACACAAACCAATCAACAAAAAATCGCATCAAAATCTTCAGTAACTCCTCGCTTCAAATATCTGGCCAAACCCTTTAAATACGAGCTCATAATCACTTTCAATCTCCTTTGTTCATCAACGAAAATCAATGGCGGCAACCAAGTTCTTCAACTATTTTATCGTTTTTAGTATATATATTTTAAAATTGGTATTTACAGCTGATGTTTTTTTAAGAGTGAAAATAGTAAAATTACAATTTTTGGCTTTCCCTACCTTTTTGATATGTCCAGGGCCGTCGTTGAGCATAGACGAACTAGGCGACGACGTAGACCCCTGAGTCTCAAGGCCCCCAAATTTGTGTTCTTTTTTCATATGTGTGTTTAGGGGTGAGCATGGGCCGGTATGGACCGGTTTTCACCTCATCCGCATCCAATCCAATTCACTACGAATTTCAAATTTGGCATCCAATCCAACATCCAACAGATTTGCATCCTTTGGATGCACGGATGAACGGATTGGGTGCGGATAATCCAGACTTGTATTAGTTAAGATTTATAATGAAAAATAAAGCCAATATAGATGACTTCTCATAGAACCTACACATTTTATATATGTATATAAATATAGAAATGCCATGGACAACACTCCAAGCAAACACTTAAAAGTTCCAAAACTATCCATATATTTTCTAAAAACTATATAAATACCCTTAATCTAACGGGTATGGATGTCCAACGGATTTTCAAGGTTGCATCCGGGTCCAATCCGTAATCCGTTGGATCTCAAAAATCTCATCCGCGTCCAACCTATTAGCGAATGGTCCGGGCATCCATCCACACAAATACGGTTGGTCCCGATTAAATCCGCGGATAACGGATAAAATGCTCACCCATATGTGTATTAGTTTCAATTTAAAAAATAGATGTTATAGTCCAAAATTTATTCTAGTGCGATGGCGAAATCCCTTTTCTGGGCCGTGTTCAAAACTTCAAATCCGCTAAAGATTATAAGAAAACCAAAGAATTGATGTTGATCCTGTTCCTGACTTCCTGGTTGGGTATTTGTGCAGAGGATTTAGTAGTCATTTAGCTAAAACAACAAAAATTCAAAATTAAACCAAAAAAGCCTAACGAAAATTTCTCTGGAACTGTCCAACATCTAAAAACCAAAATCAGTCAAAGCTGGTTTACAATTCCCAGTTGGTAGAATCATTCGTTTCTTAAAGAAAGGTCGTTATGCTCAACGTGTTGGTTCAGGTGCTCCAGTTTATCTCGCCGCTGTTCTTGAATATCTAGCCGCTGAGGTATAAACAAAATTCCATTATTTTCAGTTTGTAAGTTTTGATTTTGAGATATTGGATTGAAACCCTTGATTTACGATCTGGGTTTTGTTTAATTTTTGATTTTGGATCTGGGTTTTTGTTTAATTTGATTCTGATTGTGTTTTAGGTTTTGGAGTTGGCTGGAAATGCTGCCAGGGATAACAAGAAATCAAGGATTACACCAAGGCATGTGCTTTTGGCAGTAAGGAACGATGAAGAATTAGGAAAGTTGCTTGCTGGTGTTACTATTGCTAGTGGTGGAGTTCTTCCAAATATTAACTCCGTTTTGTTGCCAAAGAAGGGTCTTGAGAAAGAAACAACACCCAAGTCTCCTGGACAATCTCCCGCTGGAAAGTCTCCAAAGAAAGCTTAGATCTAGTTTCTGTTAACTCTGGGTACAGTCTAGCCTATTATGTAACTAAATGTGCAATGAAATGAAATCTAGAAACTCTGGGATGGGATTATTTTGGTGGTCCGAATGATCTGTTTTCTTTTTGGGGATTAGTTTTTACAGATTTAAATCTGATTCGGTCTTTCAATGTTCATAAGCTTCTTCGGAATAAATTGATCTGCTTTCTTGACAAATTGACTGTTAAATCCTTCATAAGCTGCTAGCAGTCTATCAAACATTGCGTCTACTCTCACAATTTCTTAAATGTTGTTTGATTTGTTTCCTTGGCTTTTCAATAGTATGAGCAGCTCAAAAGTGTTCCCTTCTTAAATCTCATGGTCAAGCCACATACTACAGTAACTTAAGTGACTAGAGAACAGACACTTGATGGTTCTTTGACCTATTTCATCTATTCCAATAAAAGTATTTGATGTTTATAACTGCTGAATTCACTTATAACACTTATATAGATATTTGAATGTAGCAGGAGCTTTTAATTCTCAATAGTTGCAAACATGAGGGCAGCTGCTGGAGCTACTACCGTTGTCGCATATCCTTTCTGGTTTGCTAAGATAACTAGACAAGATTTCTGGCATGTAGGGAATCATAATTGTTTTTCATGTACTGGCTGCTTAGCATGCCTTGTTTATTGCAGACAGATTATTTTGGTTTGATTGCGCTTCTGATCTGAGAACTTATATCAATGCCTTGACTTACTATTGATAAACAAGATATCTAGTAATTTTTCTCTGTAATGACTAATGGGGTTCTTATTGCAACACAATGGGTTACTCACTCAATTGACTATGCATAGTTATGGGAGACAATAAGTGGAGTTAAAAAGTAAATTAGAGCCAATAGATACTATAAAAAGAGACAATTTTGGTTATGGATTCATCTATCAAAAGAAGGGTGGTACGCGCTGTATCATGGCATGGCTTCTGTCAAAGGGGTCGAGCGCGGCATCCATAATAGGGATCCAGACAACGGTGTAATTGGTCTTGTTGGGTTGTCCCATGAATTCTTGTAATTGGACAGTTGAAAGCTCTGAGTGGGATATTTCATGATCAGTAATGAACAGTGAACATTCTTTTCCTGTAGTTGCAGGAAATCCCACAACCACACAAATATAAGAATCTATGAATTATTAAGTGATCATGGTAGAAATTATCTTTTTATTATATCAAGATCTCAAGATCAATTACAAGAAGATACGAAACTCTAAGTTTCTTTTACACAGACTTTCTCTCCTAATTTCTTGACCAAGGATCCTAAAAAGAACTCTCTCTCTCACAAGGCCAATCTACCCTTTATATAGAATATCACATAGTGGATGACAGCTAAGATATCCCCTTATTTCGGAATGACCGTGCGCTATTATCGCACATTTATACCTGCCTACATAGCAGATCTTCCATACTTCTCACAGATCCTCACATTTTACTCGTGATTATGCTGACTTCATCTGATACGTCATCTTGACTTAACTATGTGCGATCATATTCACTCTCATTATATCTTCTTTTCTTCGCATAATTTGTATGTGCGATACTTTATTCCTACATTTTGCCTCTTCTCATATCGTTCTTTCCGTGAAATGAGCGAAATGAGAACCTTTTAATCTTTGTTATCGCACATGTTCAACTTTTCAAATTCGAACCCACCGACACACCTCTGGATTTTAAGATTTCTTTTTTAATGCGTATCTTTTCAACCATACATTTCTTGACACATCTTTTTAACCGCCTCTTTCTATCCGTTTATTTCTCGCATTAATAAAATAAAGCCTCGGGAACGGTGAATAACTTCCCATTTTAAGTCTTTCTTTTTATTTTTCTTCTTCTTTCTCTCTACTACTGTATCCTTTCTGTACTATTATTTACAGTTCAGTTTCTCTTTCATACTGTTCTTCACGTCCAGATTTAATCTTATTGTTTTTCATCATTCTCATTCTCATTCTGAAAATGGTTATATCAATTGCTAAAAAGAATGACTTGGCCTTCACAGCTTTCAAAGAAGAACTCGGCAAAGAGGTTATTCACTCACTCTTCCCCCTGGATGTAATTATTCATCCAAACTCACTCTTGATTTGATCAACTCAGAACAATGGACAAATCAAAGAATCATTGTTTCCTTAGAGCAACTTCAGAATGGTCTTCTTATTCCGTTGTATAATCCTAACATCCCTTTATTCTATGAAATCCTTGCTGACAAGCGATTTGCTCGAGTCGTTTTTCAATTGAGTGGTGATGCAATTAGAATAATTCTTGAGTATGCTCGTCGCGCAGCAGGATTGGGAACTTCTTATGAATATGCAGTGGAAATGAACTGTATCGTGATAGAGTTATTGACCCCCGTGAATATAATCTTGATAACTTCTTTCAGCATTACTACGTGGCACTTATGAAAAATGAATCTACAAAATGGGCCATTCGCATAAGAAGAAATGAGAATATCGATGAAGATAAGAGAATAATGCGAGATGTCGATTGGAATAGTAACTCCAACAAGACTTGTCGTAGATCCAATGATTTGGGTTGGGTGAATTGTCCTGTTACTGTAACGGGTCCTTATGTAGCTGGCAGAGCTGTTGATAACTCGGATCTTCCTATTCTTGAGAAATTTTCTCATTATCATCCTTGGGAATTCATCTTGTCCGAAGAAGAGAAAAAGGTATGTAAGATCTTCGCACTGGTATTTTGACCTTCACATTTTTGTTATTTTCGCACTAACATTTAAATTCTCATATATTAGACTATAAAGGGGAAAGATAAAATCAAGCAAGCTAAGAAATCCATTGAAGACTCTCCTTCGCGGAATAATAAGGTAAGGAATATTCCATCTTTCGTTTTAACAATATTATTGCCTCTATTTCTTATCATTATTATTCGCATATGTGAGTTCTTCTGGTGTCAAGACTAAGAAGAGGATCAAAGTCAAATCTAAAAGAACTCAGTCTTCTTCTTCTCCCTCAAAACTTGAAAAGAAGCGTAAGAGAGTATATGATTCCACTTCAAATACTGAATCCACCGACGATGATATCCTCGCATCTGAAGACTCATCAATTGATTCTTCAATGAAAGTCTTATCTAGTGCGTTTTTGGATTCCATGACTTCTATGGGTAATGATGAGTTAACTCATACCCTTGAAATGGTATCAAAAATTTGTGATGCTCCTCGCTTAGATGATTCTTCACTTCGCAGAGCTTCATCTTTTTTAAGTCCCATCTTTCAATTTTCTTTTGGTATTCTGGTAATTTCTATCCCTTTTTTAGTTTTTTTTAACAAGTTTTAATCTTCCCATCATCGTATCATTTTCTTATTCTATATCATTAATTTTTTTTCTTCGCAGATGTCTCGCATGTCATATGCAGTATCCTCTGATTATGAAAGAAGACTTCAATCTCTTTCAACTAAGAATTCCAAGCTTGAAGCTGAAGCTTCTACTTCTGCGAATAAGATATCAGAGCTTCACAAAAGGAATGATCAACTGACTGGTATTTTATTCTATAACCATTTCTCTGTCTTATGCCCACCTTTTTTTTTATATATTCGCTTTTCTTGAATTATGTATTCTTGTAGAAATTTATCGACTCTCCGATGAAGAAGCCTCTTTATTTTGCTCTGCCCATCATCCTGTTGATGATGACAATCTTTTGAACTACCTTAATTCTTCTTTAAATAATCTCACTGAAGATAGAATAAACTCCCTTTCTTTTGAAAAACTCAAATCAGAATACCAACTCCCCAGTATTGATCATAGAAGTGCCCTAACCTCTTGTAACGGCTTCAAACGTCGTTTCTGGGAATCCAAAGATAGAATTAAAGTTTTATAAACAAAAAATAATTCCCTTATTGATGAGAAAGATAAAGCTATTCTTAAGGGTGCGAAAGAATTAGGAAATTTTCAAAAAAATTTACTTGAAGTCCAAGTCGAGCGAGATTTAGCTTTACGCGATAAGGAAGCACTCATGGAGGAAAGAAATCTTACCCGATCTCAGCTCCTTATAGAAAGTGAAGATGAATTTAAATGGGCTGCTAGGGTTTTGAATGATGCTAGAACTGATTTAGTTGTAAAAGTGAGCCTTGAATCCGAATACACTGCTTTACTTAAAGACATTATTTCCAATAATGAAGGTCATTTACTGCTCTTTTGTACTTGCGATTTCTTCTGAAAGAGAAAATATCTTTTTTCCAATTCTAACCCCACTTTATATTTCGCAGAGAAAGAGAAGAGCTATGTTGAAGAAATTAAAAAATTGAAGAAGCAACTAGAAGAATCCCAAAGGCTATCAGAAGATTTGGGTGCGAAGTATACTGTCCGTGATTCCAAATATCGCAAGCTCAAGAAGAATTATATTGTTACCATCTCAAATAATAACAAAGATGTTATTCGCGGTCGCAACGCAGCAGTTAAGATAGTGTGCGAAGAAAATAATATTCCCATTTCCAATTATCCTATTGAATATGTTCCTCCCAATGAAGATATTCCTTTTATTTCTGATAGTGAGGCTGAGTATGAAGAATACGAAGAAGGCGAAGAAGAAATTCACGATTCTGACGTTGAGTGAAGCAATAATGATAATTATAATCAGAATAATAAAAATAATCTGCACGAAGACTGATTGTTTTTTGTCGTTGTAGATTATTCTTTCTGCTTCTTGTATATCCTTGTGTCTTTTTGAATTTTTCCCTTTTAGTGTTCTTCTTGAATATACATTAGACTTCTTAAATATATTGATCATTTTATTCCCTTTATTTTTATATTTGTATTTGTCAAATACCAACTTTTCTCATGTGATCATGAGTTTATTATATGGGGAAAGTAACATCTTTTTTGATGCTTGCATTCCCATTCTTACCTCTGTTAGTTGACGCAGAATGATATACTCATGATCTTGTATGTTTTGCATATCTCAGTCATGTACTTGTGCGAATGTTTTCGCAACGTATGATAATAGATCATAACTCTTATGATTCGCAACATATATCTCTAGAGGTATTATTGTGCCTTCCTAAGTAAAGGTCTTATTTTTCCTGTCTCCATTTTTCTGTGCGACGAAATCGCAGTTGTATTGTTACCTCTTCATGTTTTCTTGTACGACGAAATCGCAGGACGTCTTTACATTTTACTGTATCGACCCATTGATCTCGTCTTAACTTATTCTTGTATAATTACCTCTTCAGGTTTTCTCGTGCGTAAATGCGATAAGTTTTACTACTCCCGTGAGTAAAAAACCTCATGACATTTACGTCTTTGACACAATTCAGCTCCCTAACAGAGGGTGACGTCCTTATGTTCCTCCTAGTTTCCTCTTCAAGGAGGCTTACCTCTACCGGGTTAAGGTTGGCTCCTCCCATCTGGTAATTCAACAACCAGTTGATTTCGCAATCTCTTTCCTTCCACCGATGAGGTTTACGGTTACGAGATTTCACCCTAAGTGGGGTATCTTCGGACCGAGTGCATCATAGTCAGGACTTGTCAAGAGTGGTAAAGTAGGCTCCAACGCCCCTCGCACTCTTGAATCAACCGTGTACCTCGACGCCCTGATCGAGTTTCTGCACTCCTTGGGAGTTATCCCCAATCTTTCGATTTAGAAGTCCCTCCCAGATGGGATTTCTCGTTTTTCTCACCCCAAAATCTCCATGACTCAAGTTCCAGGGTTGGTATAGCTTTCCCTTGAGTCATGATTAACTAGCTTGCAAATTATGACGTGCTTTAGGTCTTAATTTTTGCCTCTTGCATATATGCGAACTAGGGTGCACGCCACAATCGCATAGCTAGGCTCCCTAATTGGAGTCTTTATCTCTGATGCCTTTTACTAAGGTCTTATTTCTGTCTCTTAGTTATAAGAGAATCTCTGTAGAAGAAAGTAAATATTCAATCTTATTCATTCCACCGAACAGTACATTCAAATTCAAGCAAATAATATTTCATGCTTATATCTTTCATATATCTGTCTTTCTGCAAATAACATCGCAAGCTTTTATGACTTTTGAGTAATATAACTCTTAGTACATATAACTTTTATTATATAGTTACTCATAAAAGAAACAATTTTTTTTTCTTCAGACTGCTTGTGCAATATTCTTAGGTTCGCAGATACTTTTTTCTCTTAAGGTGTAATATTTCTATGTTTCATGGTGCGAACATTCTCAGAAGATTCTGCCTAAGTATCATTCTTTCCAGCTGTTTCAACTCTAGACACTACGTCCACCATTAGTCTTTCACTCCTTTGATTGTCTTTAACATGTTTCTTCCAATTTCTTCGCTTATTCTCTCTTTTTTCGCACTTATCCACATCAATTTCTTGGAAGCTTTTTCCCACGTTTGGATCTACCCTTATTATTCCAATTCCTTGAGGTACCGGAAATTTTATGCATTGATGAAATGTCGAGGCAACCCCCAAAATACCGTGCATCCATGGTCTTCCAATTAGAGCATTGTAAGGGGACTCTACATCAACAACACAGAATGTGATTTTTGTAGATAGACTATTCAAGGGGATTCACATTGTCACCCCTCATTTAGGCTTATTAGCAGTACCGTTGAATCCATAAATCTTATAAGTGGACAGAATTAGTTCGTTATCTTTTCCTCCTATGGTCTTATATGTGTGATAAAAGAGGATGTCAACCAAACTCCCTGGATCTATAAGTATTATGTCAATTTCCCATACGTTTGCATCATCTTCTTCCTCCTCATCATCGTCTTCTAATTTTGCTTTGGGATTAATGCCAAGCTTTACCACTAATGGACTCTCATGTGATTCTCCTCCTCTTGGTGTGTCTTCAGCGCTGAACGAAATGACTTGTTTTTGCCAATCTTTTAATGGCGATATCTTCGCAAGGTTAAGTATTTCTCTTCCATCATTATCTCTCGCATGCACTCGACTTAAGATATTATCATGAAAGTCTTTGATTTTTTCGAAAGAGTGAATAATTGAATTGCAATATAAATTCTTGGCTTTCGCATCCAATTCAATCACATATGTGTTTTTTCCTTTCTATGCATTGTATGCGTTGCCTCCAAGTGGTGGTGGTGGTGAATTCTGTTGTTGTTGTACTAAGAAGTGGTTTAATTTTCCTTGTTCTATCATTTGCATTATAATATTTCTCACACTTCTATAATTATGCGTTGTATGCCCATGAAAGTGATGATACGCACATAAATCCTTACTTCTTCTTCTTGATGGTGGCTCATTTCCCATATTGAAGGGCTCAGGAATATCTTCCATTAAAATAACAGCTTCCCAGACTTTCTCTATTGTTGTATTCAATGGCGGAAGTTTTATTTGTTCCCAAACTATCTTTTGGTTTCCTTGTTTCTTATTATAATATGGTTGCTGCTGTTGTTGACCCCCATAAATTTCTTGTTGGTTATCCATTCTTTGAATTTTATTATTTCCTCCCCGATTTTGAAATTGTTTTTCTTTGTATTCTCTTTCAAGCTCTTCTTGATCTGTACTTCCCATGGCTACTAACTTTTGTTCTACCTCAGTTCTTTTCTTTCCCTGACTTCCTTGAGATGGATTCGCAACTGCATTCGTTATCCTTGGAAGTAAACTCGCACCCCCATTCGCATGGCTCATCGCAACCGGGTAAGACTCCATATCTCTTTGCTTTTCTTCTAAAGCTATATATTCTTCTTGAAATTCGCGCAGCTCTGACATAGTGCTGGTATCTTTTATTCTGAAGATTTGTGTATGTAATAAGTCTGTGGGGAAGAGAGCATTGATAAAAGATAATATAAGATTCTGTTCATCTACTCGTCTACCCAGTTCACTACACATAGTTCTCCAACGTGTTGTTAAATGTCGCAGACTCTCATTAATCCTTCTGCGAAGCCCAAATGTTGTTTCAATTCCCGGTCTTGTCATTTTATTGCTAATATATTGCCCCAAGAATATGTTCTGTAGGTGATGAAAATATCTTATGGCTCCTACTGGAAGCCCCTCAAACCATTGTAATGCTTCTCCAGTTAAGATGGCTGGGAAATATTTACACAATACTGTATCATTCCCTTCCCACTGCAATAAAGATCGGCTATAAGCCTTAATATGTTGTATTGCGCACGTGGTTCCATCAAAAATATGAATAAATGTGGGTAAAGTACACTTGAGTGGTATTATTGCAGTTTGTATGTGTCTTGCGAAAGGTGTTTTCCCAGCTTCCTGTACTGCTTCTTCTAATTGTCTTCTTCCACCAGTTTTTCGCACACAAATCATTTCTCGTAACTCTTCCATTTCTTTAAGAATTTCCTCACTTGTAGATTGATCTAAATCGTACTTCATAGGCCTTTTTAATCTCACTTGTCGCAATCTATTCTCACGATTATTCTGTCGTATGACTTCCTGTATCTCTCTCTCTTCGGTCTCCTCTCTTCTTCGTCTACGCTTTTCTCTTTCATCTCTTTTTCGTTCACGGAGTTCATTACTTCTTTCGTCTTCTTCTTCGCGTGCATATTGATCTCTTAATATTTCTTCACCATGCAATAAGATTCTTCCTTGTTCTGGATCATACTCCTCATCATTATCTCTCTCATGATGTATGCGATGATGTTCTCCAGTATTTTGATAATTGTCAGTCCTTTGACCTTCTTGTCTACGATGATGTTCTCATGGCTGCTCATATCGATCATATCCCAATTACAAGTTGTCATCTAAATTTCGTTCCCTTCGAGCATGTCCTTGATTAGATTGACTTTGTCTTAATAAACTTCTACTGGTTCTTGACCTTGATCTTGTGCGTGTTGCACTTCTGTATCTCTGATCTTGCAGTCTAAGGTTCTCTTCTCGCAGATTATCATTTTTTCGTATCAAATTCGCACGTATTTCATCTTCTCTTCATCTTTCTGTAATCAATCTTTGCCTTAATTCTGCGTCATATTTCCTTCATCTCCTTCTATCATTCCCGATCTTGCAGTTCTTTGGTCCTTTTCTTCAGTAGAATCAGTTTGTGAAGTATGCATGCTTACTCTATCATGATCGATAGGATTGTTCTGTTCTTGTGTACGTTGAGGTCCAATTGGATCTTCGTCTCTTTGAATATTTCTTTCTTCCATTTCTGGTTGATCTTGAATTTCACCTCTTCTTCTCTCAGCAATTCTTGTACTCCTTCTCGTTGCCGTTTGTTCGATAGTTGATCCAATTCTCACCATCACTCTTTCTTTTTGAGATTGAATTTCTAAACAAATTCACCAACAGGATTTATCACTCCGAGCTGTTTTCTAGCGCAAAATGTAGTTGCAGGAAATCCCACAACCACACAAATATAAGAATCTATGAATTATTAAGTGATCATGGTAGAAATTATCTTTTTGTTATATCAAGATCTCAATATCAATTACAAGAAGATACGAAACCCTAAGTTTCTTTTACACAGAATTTATCTCTCATAATTTCTTGACCAAATGATCCTAAAAAGAACTCTCTCTCTCACAAGGCCAATCTACCCTTTATATAGGATATGACATAGTGGATGATAGCTAAGATATCCCCTTATTTCGGAATGAACGTGCGCTATTATCGCACAGTTATACCTGCCTACATCGCATATCTGCACAGATCCTCACATTTTACTCGTGATTATGCTGATTTCATCTGATACGTCATCTTGACTTAACTCTGTACGATCATATTCGCTATCATTATATCGTATTTTCTTCGCATAACTTGTATGTGCGATACTTTATTCCTACATTTCCTTCAGCAGATCAAGAGTAACTTAAAATGCGTAAGTTAAAACAGAACAAGTTGTAAAACAGATCAAGAGTAACGTAACTTAAACAGATCAAGAGTAACTTGTTCTGTTTTTGTACAGATAAAACAGAACAAGTTGTCATACAACTAGCTAGTAACTTAAAATGCGTAAGTTAGTGAAGTTGCCAATTCAAGTGTTCACAATTTGACCCTTGTCTTGTTGGAACCATCAATATTTGAATAATATCATCTTTTGCACAAACCAAGTATGTTCACAATTTTGCTCAAAAATATCAAGCTGCAAATCAGAGTTTGGAACAAGGAGGTATATGGAAACATCAAAACCAACATTGAAGAGTGCAAGCAACATTTAACTTGGTTACACACTCATTATTTCAGAACTGATAGAGGACAAGCTCTAGCTGATGCTAGAAAGCAGCTCAAAAAATGACATGACATAGAAGAGAAATTCTGGAAAACTAAGAACAGGGATCAATTCATTAAGCTGGGAGATCAAATCACAAGTTACTTCCACAAAGACACAAAGAGTAGAACAAGAAGGAACAAGATAAAATCTATTCAAACTGAGGAAGGAAGTTGGATTACTAAACAACAAGAGATAAAGACTGCTTCACCAACCACTTCTCTCATATGGCTACAGCTGAAACAATACAACCCTCTACTGAAATCATCAATCTCATTCCCCAAACCATAACTATTGAAGATAATCTCACCCTCAACAGAAAACCTGAGCTTGCTGAAATCAAAGCCATTTTATTCAGTATGGAAAACGACAAAGCACCAGGCCCAGATGGCTTCCCACCAAATTTTTTTAAACTCAATTGGGACATTATTGGGAAGGACATTGTCTCCATGGTTCAACATTTCTTCTTATCTGGTCATCTGTTAAAGGAGATGAATGCCACTTTCATAGTTCTCATACCCAAAATTGATAACCCTTCTTCTCCTAGCCATTTCAGACCTATCAGTCTTTGCAACACAACCTACAAAATCATCTCAAATCTCATATCTCAAAGAATGAAACCTCTCCTAAAAAAAATCATATCTCCATACCAATCAAATTTTACCCCTAGAAGGCAAATATCTGACAATATTGCTATTTCCCATGAAATCATCCACTCTATGAGGTCTAAAAGAGAAAAAAAAAGAAACTCTGGCACTATGGGCATAAAAAATTGACATGGCAGAGGCTTTTGACAGAGTAGACTGGGGATTCCTAATGACAATTATGAAAAAAATTGGATTTGATGATGAATGGTGCCACAAGATCAACCAATGCATATCCACACCTACATCAGCTGTTCTAATTAATGGGTCCCCTGATAAATTCTTCAAACCCTCAAGAGGTATTAGGCATGGTGACCCCCTTTCACCTTATCTGTTTTTGTTTTGCATGGAATCTCTATCAAGGACTCTTCTGCATGCTGAGGAAATGGGTATCATCAATGGAATCAAAATCTGCAAAGCTGCTCCTCCTATCAGTCACCTTCCGTTTGCTGATGACTGTATGATATTCTGCAAAACAACCCCAACAGAAGCACACAATATTATGCAACTCATTCAGATTTTTGGCAGTATCTCTGGGCAACTAATCAACTTCCACAAATCTGGAGTTTTCTTCAGCAAAAATACTAATCCTGAGCTCATTCCTCAAATCAGTAATAATATGGGAGTTCAAGTACTTCAACTAGATGATAATACTTTGGATCATCTCTGTTTACTTATAGAAGCAAAATCAATTCTTTCAAGACTGGAGTTGACAACCTGAAGGTAAGACTCAATGAATGGAAACACACACCCCTAAATCCTGCAGGCAGAGAAGTAATCATCAAATCTGTCACCTCATCTGCTTGTATCTACCAAATGAATTGCTTTAATGTTCCAAAGAAAACTTGCAAGGATATCAACAACTTACAAAGAGATTTCTTCTGGGGAAAAAATATAGAAAACCCCTCTGGGTGTTACCCAAAGGCCTGGACTGCAGTTTGTAAGCTAAAAGATTTGGGAGGTCTAGGATTTATGAATGTGGAATTATTTAACAGCTCTATGATCACCAAGATAGGTTGGAGACTTGAGCAAGATGAGGATTCTCTTTGGTACAAACTTATGGATGCAAGATACCTTCTAGGCAGAAATGTTCTTAGCATGGATACAAAATCAAAAGATGGAGATTCTTGCATATGGAAAGGAATACTAGAAGGGATAAGCAACATTCAACATCACTGCTCCTGGAGAATTGGTAATGGCAGAAGAATTTAAATCCGGGAAGATATTTGGATACCAAACACTAATACAAGACTTCAAAAACCTCAACACTGCCTTCATCACATCAACAAGCTAGATTCCCTACTTTTACCAGATGGAAACTGGGATGAAGCTCAAGTATCAAATCTATTTCGTATTGAGGAAGCATCTATGATTTTCACCCTGAAGACTCACCCAAATAAAGAGGATAAAATTAACTGGAATTTCAATGACACGGGAGCCTTCTCTGTCAAGGAGTTGTACAAGGCAAAAACTAACCATCTATACAGAAATGACCCTCCAACTGGAAATTGGGATGCACTCTGGAACATGGATGTAGCCCCAGTTATCAAAATCTTCATCTGGAAATGTTCTCATGGAATCCTCTCCACAAATGCCAAAACAGCTAGCATACTTCACTACATTAATCCTATATGCATTGTATGCAATAGTGGGGAAGAAGAAAACATGTCCCACATGTTTCTTAATTGATCCACTGCTAAACTGGTGTGGCAGGAAATTCTTGGCAATTCTCACACTCTATTTGATAACAACACTATCTTTATAGACTGGCTGAATTCCTGGTTTCAACTGGGAAATATTGATTGCAGTATACATGGTACGACTTGTTGGTATATCTGGAAAGCCAGATGTGACTTTACTTTCAAACAAACTCAGCCTAATGTGGGAGCTATTTTTCTCAGAATTAAGCACCACTTGTGCACTCATAACAGAATACATGCTATTCCTGATCACATTCTGAACAACTTTCCCCTTTTACCAGAGGAAGCTGCCATTGACCTGCAAAATGGCAACTCCAGTTACAATTGGAATGTTGAAACATGATTTGGAAAGCATATAAGTATATGCACAATATACGACTTTGAGAACTCTATTTATCATGCGGCACTAGCTATGACAGATTTTGCAGGAAACATCATTGGCTCTAGAGGACATACAAGATACTGTGGAGAAAGGGGAGTCACAGGAGGACCAGACCTAGCTTTTCAGTGGGCCAAAGAGATGCAGCATACAAACATAGCCGTATCAGCTGAATCAATGGACATTTTAGATAGATTCAAGTTCCTCTACAATGAAGCTGTTCAAGGAAGATTTCACCTCTCCTACTATGAAAGAAGCAACATCCAAGAAGACCACAATGGAAATATGGTTATCAATCTCATATCTTTTGTTTTACTGAACCTTAGTCCTGTTAATCGTAATCAAAACATGGAAACTTTCAATTTAGCTATTTTGTGTAAAAACAAAGTTGGCAGGCTGAGTGGTTCCTCCACGGCCATTGCCAACAACAACTCTGTGTACTTCACTTAGTGCCTTTCTAGGCCTAAGTTTTTCCTATAAAAAAAAAGCACAAACCAAATCCTGTAGATCTTTCATATTGTCAAGGTGGACTGTTTCGGAGGGACTGGAATTTGGCTGATAAGCAGCTTCAAAGCACATTTTGCCATCTATCTGCATATTGAGTTCCATGCATACATATTTTATATTTATTTTGTGAATATATATGGGAACTTCATTGATTAACGTAACAATACATGATTAATATCTGCATATGACTTTATCTGTATGTTTAAGTTGTGCGGCTGCTGAGTATAACTTCATCTGTATGTTCCGCCAGTTATCTACTGGCGGCGCTATAAATAGCCTTTTGGGGTTGAATGGCCTCCAACTGCTTTATAAGGTGGCCATGTATTTAATTTAGCCGAGGTAATAAAATTGAAAGCTCTGTCAGAGCGTACCTGTAACTTATACAAGAATACACACATACATATATAAACAGTATTTTCTGAAAAAGTTGAATCAATGTGCATATAAATGCCGCTTAGAGCATTTGTACTGCTGGCATACGTACACATGACCAAAGCCTGTGATCCTGTGGCTAATGCTTTCATTCAGACATGCATATCACAGATGCTTCTCATGATCTGATAATAAACAGATATAGGGATATGACCAGTTAGAAGCCCGCACCAGATACATGAACATCAAATTGTGATGTTCAAAGTAACAAGACATTTGGAAGCTCAGTTTCGAGATTGTTTGTTTGTATTGTACATTCCTAAAGATTGAAACATCATTATATTTTCCTCAAATGAAATGTTCATTAAAAATAGCTTATATCACACCAATATAGCAATTTAGCACTTTCACATGCCAGGAACTAAAAACCACACACACGAAAACAAAAACAGAAAAAAAAATAAAGACAGAAAACTCAACACACTAAAAACACACAGACATGTTTCCCCTAATATCCACTATTAATTCTCCTGAACTTCTTCCTGATCTCGCCATTTGATCCGGTTAATGGTGAGAGGTTTCCCATTTTAACCATTGATTGTGCGAAATGCTCGAAAAATAGATTGTTGTTTTCAGCATATTGTTTAACTAAATCCATTGACGACTCATCTTTTTTTAAAAGAACTTGATAAGAGTTAAAAAGTCCCTTTGAAGCTAAAATGTTCTTGTAGTAGTAATTATCAAATTTGGCAGGAGAAACCAAGTCCATGGAAAACAGGTTATTGTCACCACCGGATCTTGGACAATGGCTTCGCAATTGATTGGCGTACACTTGTTGAAGAGTGTAATCAGCATGGCCGTTCCCTGATTGGTCGTACAACCTTTGCCTAAAACTAGTGCACCTAGCGTTTACAATGGTGTGGCTTCCTGAACCCATTAGATTGTTGTACCAAGCGAAGTTTTAAAATTCAATAAGCAGATATTGAAGTTTTTCACTTTCAACTATTCATTCAAAAATTTCACGTCTTCATTACTCACCAGAAGGTGCAACGAGATCGACAATATTAAGGCCTTGAATCTTGAACTTAGTAAGAATTGTTTGGAAGGTATTGTTTGGTTGAAGAATGTTTCTGTTAGAACCACTTAAGCTTGCAGTCTTGGAGTCTCTCCTTCCGAGTTGAACCGCCTGATAAACATGAGCATAGAAATTCTAATGTAGTTGTGAGAATAATTCTTTGTATCTTCATTGATAGGCAAAAGCCTGATTTATACATGTTTACACAACTAGATAAGGCAAATAGAAGATACACCTAACAACTAGATAAGGCAAATAAAAGATACACCTAACAATATCTAGGATATATACAGAAAGAATATATATGCAGTTACAACCAAATAACAAACACAATAATGTCAAGTTGAAGGGAGATATTGACACAGGTGCAGTGGGAGTAGCATCTACGACATGACTTTTAGATTCCGCTGAGAGAGCAAGAGATTGAAGGAGATACAACCGACCAACTCTACGGCCTATCCCAACTAGCTTCCCGGTTTTGAGATCCTGTATAACACAACCAAAAGGAAAACAATATGTGTTATAACCTTGATCACACAGTTGACCAACTGAAATAAGATTCATTGTAATATTTGGAACAAGAAGCACATCTGGTACATATAAGTTATTTGAATTGTTGACCAAGCCTATATGACTTGCAGTTACTGTTGATCCATCAACAGCATGAATCTTAGGGGTGATGACAGGATGGAGACTTTCAAAAAACTTTTGATTAAAAGTCATATGGTTTGATGCTCCTGAGTCGAGAAACCTTTTGTTGAATAAATACCTGAGGAGATAGAGAAGGCAGATGCAGTTGTAGGGTTGTTACCAATTGAGAGTGCTTGTTTAATCATCTCTTGAATATCAACAAGGTTTGATGCTGAACCACCACTAGGTACAACTAATGCAGATGAGGTTGTCGATGTTGCATATGGATCTGTTGCAGATGAAACTGGAGCTGCCGTAAATCTGGTAGGTGTATTGAATTTGTTTCCTCCATTAGCATTGATCCTTCTCATGTTTCTTGAGGTTGGTGAGGTGCAGAATCTAGATGAGTGACCAAATTCCTTACAATACCCACACTGTGTTGTGGGTGTGTCAGGTATTGAGGCAGCAGGTGATGTATTGGCCGATGGGAGATTGCAGTTCTTTGCCAAGTGTCCAAAGGTCTTGCAGTTATACTGTACTTGAGACATATCACGTTGCACTTGAGCATTTGAGTTTCTTGGAAAATTGTTAGGGCTGGATCGTGAGGGCACAACAAATACTCCTGATATCTCCGGTGTGATTCTTTTCCTTGTTTCTTCTATAATAAGTTCAGACAAAGCAACTTCCACCGTGGGAAGAGGTGAACGATGAAGGAATGATGCCCTAACAGACTCAAACTCATCACGCAAAGCCATTTGAAACTGAACTAAACGTGTTTCCTCTCTATACTTCTGCCCCAATTCCAAATCTACGGTCCATATTGGTTCCATGAGTGTTAATTGATTCCAGATTAAAGACATCTCAGAATGAAAAATAGAAATAGACTGATCATGTGATTGTTTCATAGATCTAATATCTTGTTCGAGTTTATACCTCTGAGCAAAGTTGATTTGGGTATACCTTTTCGAAAGAAAATCCCATGCATCTTTGGCTACCTCAAAACTTGTGAGTTGCATGCTTATGGAAGGAATGACTGTGTTTCCAATCCAAGTGAGAATCCTGTGATTGTTAATCTCCCATTCTTCTTTTGGATCCTTTTTCTGTGTTTCATTTTCTTTCCCCTTTTCAACAGAACTGCTTGCTGTAGGTTTCTTTTCTATACCATCGACATACTTCCACATACTATTTCCTTTAAGAAAACTCCTCATGAGGAATGACCAGTGATTGTAATTGGTTCCATCAAAACGGACAGTGATAGGTTGAGAATCTTCTCTTGACATGATTACTATGTTTTCTCTGGGTTGTATTTTCTCTGGATTGTATTGCAGTGGAAACTGGTTCTCAGATCTTTCCTAGCTCTAATTCCATGATAAACATGAGCATAGAGATTTTAATGTAGTTGTGAGAATAATTCTTTGTATCTTCATTGATAGGAAAAAGCCTGATTTATACATGTTTACACAACTAGATAAGGCAAATAGAAGATACACCTAACAACTAGATAAGGAAAATAAAAGATAACACCTAACAATATCTAGGATATATACAGAAAGAATATATATGCAGTTACAACCAAATAACAAACACAATAATGTCAAGATATATCATATCTTGATCATATCTTAACACCGCCCAGTTTGGACCACCAGCCTGCACCATATGCACAGTACATATACAGTTCATCAAATCCTATCATTTCGTCTTAGCATCACATCAGCCATATAGGGGGGTATTATGATGACGCCATGTATAATAACACCAAAGTTTATATATTGAACTGATAGATCATGGATAGCATTGTGGGTCAAAGTTGTAACGAGTTTTATACCAATACGTTTGAATCTCTTGCTGCTAGAGCTAAGACATCGGCACATGAGATAGTTTGTGGATATGCCTTATCCAATGCAGATTTAATGTCTTCGATGACTTCAAATCCTCGATCTGAGTTTCTGTTTGCGTTCGACTGCTTCTCGCTTCTTATGTTTCTACTATTGTCTAACAAAAGCGAGGCATCACAACCCTTCAAGGGAAGCAAGGAAAAAGTTAAAACAAAATACACTCACATATATTAATGAAAAGAGGAAAAGTACGATAGTTTAGTACTTTGTATCAGAAGTTAATGTCAATATTTTCTTAGGGAATCACTGAAAACCGCGGAATAACGGATCTTGAGATATTATGATGAATAATAACTAAACCAAGCACAAGCAACTATAATAATACGAGAAAGATAAATCAACTCACAAGACACAAGATTTATAGTGGTTCGACCAATACATACAACTTGTATATATTGTCTACGTTCACTTTGAGCCGCACCAACTCAAATCCACTATGAAGAAAAACGATTACAACGTCGTGTGAATCCCAGCAAATCCTTGGTTACACCGCAACAATTAACCGAGACGATAACCTTGTCCCTTGTTCCTCACCAATATGCTCTGAAAACGAAACCCTAACTTTATCCCTAAAATCTATACAAGAAATCTTTCACCGATCTCTTAATCGTTTTCTACACAATACAATTCTACAAGGCCTAATTACCTATTTATATAGGTTACAAACTTGGACACCAAGAATTCTAGCCGTTTTAGGAAACCCCTTTCCCAAAACAGTCACAGCTAACTTAGGAAATAATTAGTCTTCAATTAACTAACAATCTCCCACTTTGAAGACTCATTTATTGTCTTCAATTCTACTTTTTTTCAACTTTGGATTTGACGGTGCTAAAACATTTTCATGTCAGTGCGGCTCCCCTCCCAGATCCTCATTCTGAGAGACCAATTAAATCCTTGCAGAGCTTTAGCTTGTCTGATGTAACTCCCTTGGAAAACATATCTGCCGGATTCTTCGAACCAAGAATCTTCTCGAGTTTCAACTCTCCTTCTTCTAAGAGATCCCGAATGAAATGATAACGAATATCTATATGCTTTATCCTAGCATGATAGACTGAGTTGTTGGCTAAATGTATAGCACGTTGACTGTTGCTAAACCGAACACTATCTTTTTGTTCCTTTCCCAACTCATCTGACAAACCTCGTAACCAAATCATCTCCTTGCTCGCTTCTGTTATTGCTACGTACTCCGCTTCCGTAACATACAATGTTACCAACTTATGTAACCGTGAGTTCCAACTCACTGCAACTGACCCCATAGTATAAACATAACCGGTCGTACTTCGCCTTTTATCTATATCACCTGCGAAGTCTGCATCCACATAACCCTTCAAGATAGAACCACCTTTTCCATAACACAATGGTATGTTTGTGTTACCTCTCAAATACCTGAGAATCCACTTCACATCTTCCCAATGTTGTTTTCCTGGGTTGCTTGCATATCTACTCACTACTCCCATTGCATGTGCAATATCCGGTCTCGTGCACACCATAGCATACATTAGACTCCCAATTTCCGAAGAATATGGTACGTTAGCCATGTACTCCTTTTCTTCATTTGTCTTCGCACACTGCATACTTGAAAGACGAATTTGACTTCCAAGTGGAGAACTAACTGGTTTAGCATTCTCCATATTGAACCTTTTCAACACTCGTTCAATATATTCAGCCTGACTAAGCATAAGTACACCCTTAGCTCTGTCTCTTATGATCCTCATACCAAGAATCTGCTTTGTTTCACCAAGATCTTTCATAGAAAACTCACTTGCTAATTGTTTCTTCAAATTCTCAACTTCTTGTAGAGATGTTCCGGCAACCAACATATCATCCACATACATTAATAATATGATGTAGTCAGAACCGCACCTTTTGAAGTAACAACAATGATCTGCATTACACCGTGAGTAACCACCTCTACGCATGAAGTTATCAAACTTCCTGTACCACTGTCTCGGGGCTTGTTTTAAACCATACAAACTCTTCTTTAGCTTGCACACCATCTCTTCCCTTCTGGATGCTTCATGTAAATTTCTTCATCTAGGTCACCATGAAGAAAAGTTGTCTTTACATCCAAATGTTCAAGGTAGAGATCTTCAGAATCCGCTAGACTTAACACTACTCGAATAGTAGTCATCTTCACAACCAGAGAAAATATCTCGTTGTAATCAACACCAGGTTTTTGCTGGAAACCTTTCACAACCAACCTCGCCTTGTAGCTAATTTCTCCATTTGCTTCAGATTTCATCCGATTAACCCACTTGTTATGCAACGCCTTCTTACCTTTTGGTAATTTTACTAACACCCAAGTGTCATTCTACTCAAGTAATTTCATCTCATCTTCCATACCAAGTTGCAACTTGCCTGAATCATCAGCCGCTAGTGCTTCTTTAATATCTTCAGGTTCACCTCCATCCGTAAGTAGTGGATAATTCAGAGCATACCTTGGGTTCGGTTTTGGAGTTCTTGACGATCTTAGTACTTCTTGTAGAACTGTAGGAGTAACTCCCACTGCAGCAGAAGTCCCTTCTTGTAATTCTCCTCCATCAACAACATCGTGCTCTTCCTGTACCACACTTTTTCCAGAAACATCATCAATATCGATATACAACTCCTTATCGACCTTGCTTGATCCGACATCTTCAACATGTGATTTATTCCTGTCCGTGTACATCTCATTCTCATTAAAAGTGATGTCTCTACTTCTAATAAATTTGTGACCCTCGTAGTCCCAAAGTTTTTACCCATAAGCGTCATTTCCGTAACCAAGAAATATACACTTCTTTGCTTGAGCACCTATCTTAGACCTCTCACTGGGACTAAGATGAACATAACCAACATAACCAAAAACTTTTAAATATGAAAGATTTACCTTTTTTCCGGTCCAAACCTCCTCTGGTATCTTCATATCTAATGGACTACTAGGTGTCATATTGATTAGATAAGCAGCCATCTCTGTTGCATGTGCCCAGAAGGTCTCGGGAAAACCAGACTGCAACTCATGCACCTAGCACGTGCATTCAACGCCCAATTCATACGTTATGCTACTCCATTCTCCTGTGGCGTCCTTGGCCTCTCCAAACGAATTCCATTTGTAGCACATAACTGTAAGAATTCTGTTTTGTCATACTCACCACCGTTGTCTGACCTTAGACACTTCAACTTCAAACCATTTTCTGTTTCAACCAAAGCTTTCCACTTCTTAAACACTTCATACACCTCGAACTTATTCTTCATGAAGTAAAGCCACACCTTCCTTGAGTGATCATCAATAAAGGTGACATAATATTGGAACCCGCTGTGAGATGCAACATCAATTAGTCCCCATACATCAGTATGAACCAAATCAAGTTTCTCACTTTTCAAGGCTCTACCGCCTCTGTTGAAACTAACCCGTTTCTTTTTTCCAAGAACACAGTCTTCACAAAAACTCATATCAACAGACTTCACCTTAGGTAGATATCCTCATGAACATAGAATCTTCATGTTCTTCTCACTCATGTGCCCTAATCTTCTATGCCATAAGTTAGTGTCTTCACCACTGCTAGCCACTGCTAAAGTAGTTCCATCTGAAGTCCGATATAGAGTACCGACTATAACTCCACGAGCTAATACCATAGCTCCTTTTTTCACTTTCCAAATGTGTTTCGTAAGCACAACTTCACAGTCATCATCACAAACTTGGCCCACAGACACCAAGTTCTTCTTCAAAATTGGAACGTGTCGTACATCTTTCAATTTCCATGTCGAACCATTGACTTTCAAGATCACATCACCCAAACCAATGATGTTGCATGCTTCACCGTCACCTAAGAATACTTGGCCATAATATCCTTCTTTATAAGAGATCATAATACTCTTATCACCCGTTGCATGGAAAGAAGCTTCCGAGTCTATAATCCAAGACTCATCTTACTTGTCCTCAGAGAGTAGTAGAAAACCTTTCGTAATCACCTTCTTGTTATCAACAAGGATCTTCACCGGTTCCGAAGATGCAACTACGTTGACCTCTTCTTGATTACCTTTGTTTCCACCATTATTAACACCTTTGTTTTCTGGACAATCGCGCTTGAAGTGTCCTACTTTCTTACACGCCCAACACTTAACAACACCTCTAGTCCGGGATTAAGATCTCCCTCTAGACTTTCCTCTAGACTTCCATATAGATTTGTTGTTGTTGTTCCGATTTGAACTCTTGCCTCTATCTTCTTCCTGCAAACTTAAGGCCGAGCTTGAAGTACTAGAACCATAACCTTGTTCTATTCTTCTCTCCTCTTCAGCGATCAACCTTTGCTGCACATCATCAATCTTCAACTTCTCGCTCCCTGTGGATTTGCTAATGGTAGTCCTTGCATTCTCCCAACTCTTTGGTAATGACGACAACAACCGTAAAGCTTGAACTTCATCATCAAAAGTAATACTAACTTTTGAAAGATGAGAAATAATCGATTTAAACTTCCCAAGATGTGCTGAAATCGCTTCTCTTTCTTGCATCTTCAGGTTAAATAATTGTTCACATAACATGATCTTCCCCGAGGCTGATGACTTTTGATACAACTTTTCAAGTTTATCCATAAGATCCTTCGTACTAGTTTCCTCTTGTACGTTATTGTAGACTTCCTCCATTAGACATCTACGGATCACGGCTACACACTTGCGATCAAGAGTTGTCCATTCATCGTCTTTGTGTGCTCCATTTTTCGCAACTCCACCCAATGGATCAGCAAGGTATTTCTCATATAGGTAGTCTTCCATTTGAGACTTCGAAAACGCAAAGTTCTTCGCATTAAAAACTTTAACCCTAGCTACCGTACTTTCGTTATTATCACCCATAACTCCCACTCCAATCGTACTACGATAAACCCTAAAGTTCTAACCTGGCTCTGGTACCAGTTGTCAGGATTTTCTTAGGGAATCACTGACAACCGCGGAATAACGGATCTTGAGATATTATGATGAATAATAACTAAACCAAGCACAAGCAACTATCATAATACGAAAAAGATAAATCAATTCACAAGACACAAGATTTATAGTGGTTCGACCAATACATACAACTTGTATATATTGTCCACGTCCACTTTGAACCGCACCAACTCAAATGGACTATGAAAAAAAAACATTACAACGTCCTGTGAATCCCGTCAAATCCTTGGTTACACTGCAACAATTACCCGAGACGATAACCTTGTCCCTTGTTTCTCACCAATATGCTCTCACAACGAAATCCTAGATTTAGCCCTAAAAGCTATACAAGAAATCTCTCACCGATCTGTTAATCATTTTCTACACAATACAATTCTACAAGGCCTAATTACCTATTTATATAGGTTACAAACTTGACCACCAAGAATTCTAGCCATTTTAGGAAACCCCTTTCCCAAAACAGTCACGGCTAACTTAGGAAATAATTAGTCTTCAATTAACTAATAGTTAAAACATATACTGCGCTAAATATTATGTTAACCTGAACAAAACAATCATGGAAATGAAGCCTGAGCAACGAAGCATCCATTCGAGTCTCTTTTTGGACAGCTTTCGCAACAACATACCTCACAATTTCTTCATATTTTGGGCAAGATTTCTCATAAAAATTGGGGTTAAGATATAAAGAGTAAACTGGAGAAAATGCATGATATAAAAATAGTGAAAGAACCATGAGATGACTAATTTTAGTTTGAGCCATTTTTAGACCTTGCTATAAATTCACTCACTACTACTTGTCTAGTTTTTGTTTTCCTTAAGCGAAGTATATATATATATATGATGAATGAAATTGAGAACTAGGTTTTCATTATTTATAGAGTGAACAAAGATGCTGGCATGCAGAGTTGATAGGGGAGATATGAACAAAAAAAAGTAAGGTGGGAGTTGGTTGCAAGTTCTCTCCATTATCAACATATACATATATAGTTATTTGACTAATCAGTCAATCACTACATATGCATCATCTTTAACTAATTAACCCTAAAGGATAAAGTTACTTTCTTCTAGTCTGAACTAGTCTTCTTTACATTAAACTAAAAAAAAAAAAAAAACTGAATTAGTCTTAAAGTGTGCTCGGAGAAAAGCAGAGAAGAAAAAGAAACACAGGGTGGTATAGTACATCCAATTATTGGTTGTATTCAATGTAGTTAATATCGGATACCGGTTTGTCTCGGCCGAGGACCGGTACACTGGGACAACATTGTATCGGGGAAATCTCGGTTTCAAATATCGGTGTAATATCGGTTCTAAATATATATATATATATATATAATTTATATTGTTTCACAAAAAATTAGACAAGATAAAAATGTATCAATTTTAGAAAAACAAAACAAATTCATTCAAAACATAAGAGCCGACATGTGAAGTTCAAATTGGGAAAAGGGGAGCAACTTCATAACTTTAAAGTTCACTATATAGAATGATAATTAAACAGGGACATTACATTTTTAATCAAATTCATTTGATTCATCATAGATATCATAATCTTCCGTAGCTCCATCATCTCCACCAAATAGTCCATAATTAGAGTCGCACATCAAATCATCAGTATCATATCCATCATATTAAGAACATAGGATTGGACAAGTAAAAGAATTTGTAGTACCCCAACAGGGACTTGCTAAACCACCTCCAAGTGAGCTGCCAGCCCACATGATATACTCTTAAAGGATGCAAAAGTTGAATCTTAGTCAAAATGTGCTAGAAAGTGACTATCAATAACATAAGGCAGTAAAAGGATGTCACAATAATCAACTCTGCTAATCCCAAATCCTGAGTGAAACGAAAAATTGCTACTGCAGTGTGTAATGCCCAGTGTAAAGGAACAAAATCAAACCACAGAGAAGGAAATCTAAAGAAAAAATGTATCAAGATTTAACAAATAATTCATCAAAGAATAATTAGATACAAATCACGGCAAAAGAAGAAATTAACTATCAAAACCCTAACCTCTTGTTAACAGATCGACCATCAATTGAATCTCGCCATTGACATTAAGAAGAAAAAAAAACGGCTGCCAAGAAGGGTTTCTGAAGATTTTTCTGCCAAAAATTTCGATGAGATTTAGGGATTTTATCCTTCCCTTCATTTAAAATTCCTAAATTGACCTGACGTTCACAAAAAAATTCGAAACTGTCCCATATCGGGAAAACCGGACTGTATCGTTTCATATATATCGGCCGATATTATCGGCTAAATATCGTACCGCGATATTTGTGTTTTCGTTTCGCTCTAACACCGGTACACGAAATTCCGCCGATATTTCGGCCGGTACAAGCGAAATTGACTACATTGGTTGTATTATACTGTTTGGTGGCCTGTGTTCTTTTGCATTTTTAACTTTTTTCCCATTTTCTAGAGGATTAATTGTTATAGCTGTTAATTTTCAGAAATTAGGACAAAGGAAAGTTTTAAAATTGGGTCTTGGTTATCATACCCAATGACTTTAACTGGTATGTTAGACAGATGTGTGCAAGTTTACTTTATTTAACTTTGGTTGGCATTTGGCTCCTTGGACGGAAGATGAAGTTGATGTTGAGCCTAAGAGAAGTAAAACAATTAGACTTGAGACTTCTTATGAAACAAACTTCATAATATGCCTAGCTTAGTCTGAGCCCCAGACTTGTAAAGAATCCTTAATATTTACTAAAACCCCATTCTGCTAACAAGCTTCATTTAGTGAAATGGACTCAGTCTGTCGGAACCAGACTTGAGAGCTTGCTAGTTTACCTCCAGGGAGTAAGACCATGGAATGTAAATGAGTCTTTAATAGGAAACGATAGGTATATGGAACTGTGGAAAAATATTAAGCTAAGTTGGTAGCTAAAAGCTATAAACACAAGGAGGTAATAGCTAAACGCTATAAACTCAAGGGAGTATAGTACATCCAATTATTGGTTGTATTATACTGCTTGGTTGCCTGGTCTTTGCATTTTATAACTTTCCCCCCATCTTTCAGAAATTAGTACGAAGGAAAGTTTTAAAATTAGGTCTTGGTTATCATATCCAATGACTTAAACTGGTATGTTAGACAGATGTGTGCAAGTTTAATTTATTTAACCTTGGTTGGCATTTGGCTCCTTGGACGGAAGCTGTCACCAAATATCTATATCCAACAGTTGGTATCGGAACCCAAAATCAAAAGTAACAGACAATGTTAACCTGGTAGATGATAAGAAATTGTCTTCTTTACTCTAAACGCGAGTCTTAGTTACTATCGTCTCTAGAACAGAAATTTATCTTTATGTTGCATGAGGGAATTAGTAAGTTATATTTGGACCTTAAGATCTGCCCCTCAACTTCTTGTCAGGCAAAGATTTGACTTTCCCATTCTCATTTTTGGTACCATGAATGACGTCTTTATTTTATTACTCAGTCGTATCTTTTTGACCTTTGGTCTTTGGCGTAGGTATTTTGTGCCCCATGTGGCATCGGCATACTGGGGTTCTGTACTTTGGGAGTCATAATCGGCGTAGGTACATAGTGTAGCATGATCCGCTCAAAGAAACAAGAATTAGTCATATAATTATTGCAGTGAGTTTTTCGAGGAACGGCTAGTTCTCAAAAACTAGCAGTTGGATCATTCTTTGCTATAAAATGACCTATTTTCAACAAAGGATTTGCACAAAAACTCCCAAACTCTCAAACTGTTGTAACGAAAAAGAAGAAAAATGACATCCCGATACACTATACCGAAGAAGATGTTGCAATCGTAAGACCGTCACTCACGGTGAGAAAGCATGACGAAGATCAAAGTATTAACATGGGCGAAAATGATGATTCTCAATAGAACTACGTATTTATGGTCTTTGTTCCATAGGCGGTAATGAAAATAGAAGATCAATGAATCAAATAAAGGAAAGGTTCGAGGAGATCTACCTAGAAATGGAAGTTTTGAGGGGCAACTTGGAACTGGTGAGGCAATAAGTCCTAATATGTCCTTTTTTCAAAAGGGTGGGTATGTGCAAAATTTGTTGATCAAGTAAGTTCTGAATGAAATACTAACTTAACCTTGATTTGGTTTTTTCAGAAAGCCCAGGCATTTTCCCGATGCCAAGCTATTCGTGGCAAAGAATTTGAGCATGAGAAATGCTATTGGATCACGAAAGAGTTTATTGAGAATTTCAACAAAGCTTCACTATATATTTAAGTGTAATACTCTAAGTTTTTTTTCCTCTCCATTTGGGTATAATTATGTATTGAATGTAACGCGGTCTAATTATGTAATGGTTACATTATCAATTGATGAATGAAAGTGAAAAATTTGATGGATTACGACAATAAAATTTGCAAAACCAACCAAACTACGGCTAGGTAAAACAACCATAATTCTGGGAATCATAATCAACGGCCAGAATATCCTGCCGTAACTTGTTAAATCCCAGCCGAGAAATAAAATTCCATTATATGTGCTTCTGGAAGAGTTGGTACGGCCTGGAAACTATAAAAACCCAGCCGATTCTTGTTTACGGTTTGGCCATGAACCGTTATCCAAATCGTAAATCGTAAATCTGAATTTTTTGGTCAAAACAGCTAGTTCATTTGTGGTTAAAACCTAGCCGAAAATACTTAACTCTTTTTTAAACTATTCAGTTTTTCTTTTTAAGAAATTGAGCAAACATAAAACTCAATAGATCAAAATGGTTTTTCATTTGTTGAATCGGAAAAGCATACATCTTTCATTATATTGATAAGGTAGATCATAACATTTGAAATGAACGTTTATTCGTATAGGTTAAAATCATAGGTAGTATTTTCCAAAATTTGATAGATATCATCTTGGTCAAACTATTTCCCATGAACTGCCTCATACTGGCGGTGATCCCTCGTCCACTATAGAAACAAATCCGTTATGTTAGATAGTTTTATTCAAAACGATTCATAATGAAACAACTTATTAAAATCCTTACCCTTATAGCACTCGGCATTAGTGGGATTGGCTTAATTCATGGAATTCATTTCATTTTTGAAATCTTTACATTCTTCAAGGACTTCTCGAATCTTTCCTTAGCGATTGCCAAAGTTCTTCCGTTACGATTTACGTTTATTGCCACAAAAACTATGAAAACACGGTTAAAAAAAAAGGATGGATGTTTGATCTACGTCAATGACAATAACAAAATCTTCGTAATAAGGGTAGGAGTCACCATAGCGTTTTTCTTTCTTTTATTGGATGGGAAATAGATGAGAATGATTGTGGGAGCTTATAACTAGAATTTGGGTGAGGAAGAAATGATAGAATGACCTCCTTTTATAGGGTTTAACAACCTAACATTTTTTTTTTTTTTTGAAAACTAGCCGTTTAGGTCATCAACCGTATTTGTGAAAGTTAAGAAACGCAATAAATGCATTGGTTGAGAGTGTTCAGGCCCAAAAATAACTGGGTATCCCAGTCATTTATGCTGTTTACGGCTGAGCGGTGATTAAGACACTTGTTAACCTGGATAAGGATTCGGCCAAGAGTTCATCCTCATCCAGGCGTAATGGTTGATTACAACAAGGAGTTCTTAAATGTCAAACCGTAAATCCTGTAAACGGCTTGGAAAAAGATCTTTTCCAAGCCGTTATCACGTATTACAGTTGGGACACAAACTTTTCCCCAGCCGTAACTGTTAAAAAAACTCATATTTTTTTTTACGATTTCAAACGGATTTGAATCAATCAAAATTTCTAATGGGTGTTATGTTACAAGATTTTCTTGACTAGTTTCAGGATAAGTTTCTTCAGTTTTTCTTCAAAGTTTTCAAAAAAGTTCATCAAAATCATCCTTCTTCTTCTTCTAAATCAAAAACAAAAGAAAAAAAAGTTCTAATTCTCAAGAAATTAACCATTCGATTAGTCTAATCCGTTGGCTAATCGTGATTAGTTTACTTGATCATTATAATTATCACTTATCAATTCGAGGGTACATTAGGTATTAATGAAAATAGTATGATAAGGGGTTATAAGAATTATTATTTCATGACCCATGAAGCCCCAAAAGACCCATAAAGTTTGCATCCCAATAGTAGAGTTCAACTAACATATTACGAGGACTTATAACATCTCTCCAAATACCCAGTTTCGGGAACATTGTACCTTAGGGCGGAAATAATAAGGGCATTAAATAAAGTAGTAGAAATAATCATTTAGTCCCAAAGTTAGTAGGTTTGGGAAGCTTTAGTCCTGTCCCCCAAGCCTGATGTGATTTCAATAACGATGTAGTAAGATAGTTCGTTCCAGGCTTGTGAAAGCAATAGATTTTAGATTTAATAAAACTTAAAAATAAAGAAAATTTAATTCAAAATTTGGTTTCAAGATATTAAAAATAACCAAGACACTATATTCCACTATTACACATGAATGAATGATGGTTGAAAATCCAAAACTCTAATTATCTTTTAAGTCATTTATTTATAATTCAAAAATAATCAGGCATATTCTCAATTATTAATTGTATTCCCTAATCATAGATTACCAATGGTTTAAACAAAGGTATAACCTATCAAATTGAATCACAAGTAATTAAGAAAACTATGCAAACAATTTAGAACTCTGCAAAAGCAGTGATTGAGTGAATTATAAATTATAGAAAATAAAATAGTAACTAATTATTCATGCGTAAATAGCTTCCTCCATTGTCTTGGTCACGCGATAATTAGCTCATCATCATGGAAACTCACTCAAAATATGAATTTATTGCTCGAAGGATGTTCACAAATAATGAAATGGGAGAAAAAATATGATAAAACTGGGTTTGTAACACTTATTATCTGTTACAAACTCAATTATTACAGAGAACTATAAAAGTAAACTGTCGCTGTCATTGTATCTAAACAAATGTCCTATGAAGCACTTTGTTCATCGTGTTCTTCACAGCAGCAGCATAAAAGTTTTCTCTGCAACTTGATTTATCACCTCAATTGTGGCTCTAAACTCTCCCAAACTCTTCGTCCCTCCTTTAATCACCTTCAACACCTTATATATGCCTTAGTAACTAGCCCAAAATCATGCGTCAACATCTCTGAAAAATCTTCATTTACTCCCTGTCAGTTCATGAGAATAATTATTCGTATTCATCTTCTTACGCGTTAACTGGTGACTCAAACACTCCAAACACGTTGATTTCTTGTCCAAGAATGAGTCTAGCTAACTCACTTCCACCACATGTCAACTACCAAAAATAACTCAGAAGATACACGGGAATAAGTATTAGACTGTTTTATCGTGTATGCATGTAATCCTTCCTTACTTTTCGTTTCCAGGACACATACCTTTCATCTTATTGCGTAATAGGATTATTCCAAGTCAAATCAGCAACCAAATCCGTGTAAAACTCATGCAAACCAAATCCAGGGCATACTGCAGAAATAACTCTCTCTATTTTATTCGAATCTGAGTATCCATCCCAACAGGATCGAAACCAACACATATATCATCCCTGTCTAGCCCAGAGTGATAAACCCAATTAATTACATCCTTGTAATTTCACTGAAACAAGCTCAAATCGCAAACCCTAATTATGTTTTTCCGCTTCAATTATTTTCCGCCAAAAGTGAAATTCAAAATGAAGAGGATGAAGTGCCCTGATTTAAATTAAAACAAGGGCGCCTTTAACAGGTGAGGGTGCCTGGGTGCCCTTATCCAAAATGAGGGTGCCTTTAGCACTTTTTCTGGGGTATTTCCAACATATTTCTGGGGCGCCTTTAACACTCCTCCGGGATGCCTTTAATACTTTTTCACTGAGGGTCCAAATACCACTTTTGAGCAACTTTTTCAATTTTATTTCTCCAAAAACACCTATACACACATAAAAACACCATAATTAATACAAAAATCGAGCACTAACGATACAGACATTGAGGAAAATTCAGACACAAAAATATGTCTATCAAATACCCCCAAACTTATTATTTGCTAGTCCTTGAGAAAACCTAATCTAGAAAATAAAATCCTAACTCAGTGTCGCAGGCAACACGATTGCACTTAGCGTGTGCAGCCTTTGAACCCCTAGGTGTCCCTCGTGGCCGAGTTATAGTCTCGGGATGGTTTACAAGAGGTGTACCCACAAAATAGTTTACTCCAATCCTTAACTACCTATGCAAAACCTTGGAATAACACTAAAGAACCTCCTTCGTTGGCATTCTCTCATTGACTACAGGAGGAAGTACCCTGATACGAAATTCCAATTGTTGTACACAAGTTTTCACTCACATACTAAAAGTCATATATAAGTCACGGAGCTCTACTCAGATATTTGCACTATGGACATCAATATCCAGATTCAAACAAATCACATGAATATATTAAGAAGATGGAAATAGAAAAAAAGGTAGATGGTTTTAGATGTTGACTAAGGTGAACGGTGTTTCCCATATCTGTCTGAAGGCCACTGCCAAGAAGAACCTATCCTAATGGACTGAGATACCAGTCTGACTAATATCAACACAACTGGCATATACAAGGTAACCAATGGTCCACAAACCCAACTCTAGATCAACTCAGCTGGCATATACAAGGGAACCAATGACCGATTTTATTGAATTTATTCCGGTTGGTCTAATGGTCTGGTCTAACTTTTTTCTTCATGGTAACTCAATCACTATATTTCACCCTAGCAGTGGTAACAATTCAATGCGTGTGCCCCATCAAATCACTTAGAGAAACATATTTAAAAAAATTAAAAGAAAAACAGAAGGTGAAAATGAGTCAACGATATATGGAGAAACTACCACGTTATTTCTAACACCTGAGATCTGTGCTTTTATGAATAAACTCTATTTTTGGGTTCCTCAACTCCTACAACTAAGATGCTTCCATCCACTTAGATTGGTTAGTGCTATCCTTAATTGGCACAAATTTTTAGGCTTTGAAGTTTATTTATTGCAACTAAAGCTAACAAAAAGTTCATTTCCCACCCCCAAACTTAAACCTAACATTGTCCTCAATGTTTGTAATGAAAGAGCAGTACCAAAAGTATAGTAACACGAGGAAAAAGTAAAGACAGAAGTCAGAAAGATAGTACCTCGGTAAAGTGTAACAATACTTCTACGGAGATTAAGGAAGAAAATAATATACAACATACAAACCGCCTCGATGGTCAATCAAGGGTAAACAGGGTCCTCCAGAGGGACCACCTCAAAATCACATGTACGAAAGGGCTCTAAAAAGGGTTTCAATCTCTGACTGTTAACCTTCGAAGAACTACTACCATCCGGTGTCTCGATCTCAACAGCTCCATGAGGAAAGACAGTGCGAACTATAAAAAGGACCCGCCCACCGAGAACGTAACTTTCCAGGAAGAGACGCAAGCATGCATCATACAGAAGAAATTTTTGACATGGATAAAATGACTTTCTTAAAATATTTCTATCATGCACAAGTTTCATTTTGTTCTTATACTCCTTAGCACTATCGTGAGCATCTCTATGAATCTCTTCCAACTCATTGTGATTGAGTTTCCTGCGGGGTCCTGCCTTGTCAAGTGAAAAGTTTAGCTGCTTAACAGGCCAATATGCTCTTTGTTCTAACTCAACAGGTAGGTGACATGCCTTTCCATACAAAAGTATATAATGTGATATTCCAATGAGGGTCTTAAACGCAGTACGGTAGGCCCATAAGGCATTAGTAAGCCTAGACGACCAGTCTTTCCGATTAGGATTAACTTTTTTCTCTAATATACGTTTTATAACCCTATTGGAAACCTCTACCTGACCACTAGTCTGCGTATGATACAAGGTAGATACTTTATGTGTAATACCATATTTCTTCATCAAGAGCCTAAAAGGTCCATTACAAAAGTGCGACCCTCTATCACTAATTATATCTCTCGGTGTACCAAAACATATAAGTATATTATCTTTCAAGAACTCAATCACAACTCTATGGTCATTGGTTTTACACGAAACCGCCTCAATTCACTTATAGACATAGTCTACAACGACAAGGATGTAAGGTTTACCAAAATAATTAGGAAACAGAACCATAAAGTCAATACCCCACACATCAAAGACCTCAATAACTAAAATAGGGTTCAGGGGCATCATGTTCCTACGAGAAATGGTTCCTAATTTCTGGAAACGTTCAAAAGCAACACAATAACTATGGGAGTCTTTAAAAAATGAAGGCCAATAGAATCGACACTGCAATATCTTAGCAACAGTCTTCTTAGCACTAAAGTGACCCCCACAAGCATGATCATGACAAAAAGAAATAATACTGGACTGGTCATTCTTAGGCATACATCTCCTAATAATCTGGTCTGTACGATACTTCAACAAGCACGGATCATCCCAAAAGAAGTGCTTAACCTGATCTGAAAACCTAGAACGATCTTGTTTACCCCAATGTTGGGGAATTCAACCAGTAACAAGATAGTTCACTATATTCGCATACCAAGATAATTGGGTAACAAAGAACAGTTGTTCATCAGGAAAACTATCCCTAACAGGAGGAGAATCATCAGGGGTATCCACAACAAGCCTAGACAAGTGATCTGCTGCCACATTTTCTGCATCCTTTTTGTCTTTAATGTCTAAGGAAAATTCCTGTAACAAGAGTATCCATCTAATCAATATAGGTTTAGTATCCTTATTGGAAAGAATATACTTCAAAGCAGCATGATCAGTGAAGATTATGACCTTGGAACCTAAGAGCTAGGGTCTAAACTTGTCTAAGGCAAACACAATGGCTAACAGTTCTATCTATGTAGTGGTATAGTTCAATTGGGCACCATTCAGAGTTTTGCTAGCATAGTAAATCACATAAAGTAATTTGTTGTCTCGCTGACCTAGCACAACACCAATAGCATAATCTGAAGCATCACATATGATCTCAAAGGGTAGGTTCCAGTTGGGTGCCTGGACTATGGGGGTGGTAGTGAGTAAAGTCTTAATCTTCTCAAAAGCCTCTAAACATGCATCATCTAAGACAAACTTAACATTTTTTGCAGGCAAATTGCAAATAAGTCTAGAAATCAAGCTAAAATCCTTAATGAATCGACGATATAAACCCGCATGCCCTAAGAATGACCTAGTATCTCTTACGATTTTTGGGAACTGTAAAGTCTTAATAAGGTAAATTTTGGATTTATCTACATCTATACCCTTAGAAGAAGATATGGTATGCCCTAAAACAATTCCTGAATGAACCATGAAATGACATTTCTTTAGATTAAGCACTAAATTATTTTCCTTACACATAGTCAACACTAATGACAAATGATGCAAGCACTCATCGAAAGACGAACCAAACACTGAAAAACAATCCATAAAGACCTCTAAGAACCGTTCTAACATATCAGAAAATATGTTCATCATACAACGCTGGAAAGTCACAGGGGCATTACATAGTCCGAAAGGCATGCGTCTATACGCAAAGGTACCAGAGGGACAAGTAAAAGTGGTTTTCTCTTGGTCTTTTGGGGCAATAAAAATCTGATTATAACCAGAGTAGCCATCTAAAAAGCAATAGTGACTATGACCTGATAATCACTCTAGGATTTGGTCGATGAAGGGAAGGGGAAAGTGATCCTTCCTAGTGACCTTGTTCAATTTCCTATAGTCAATACAAACACGTCATCCCATCGTCACTCGAGTTTGGATTGATTCATTGGTATCATTATGGACTACAGTAATACCGGATTTCTTGGGAACAACCTGAACGGGGATGCCTCATTTACTATCTGAAATGGGGTAGATAATGCATGAATTTAACAACTTAAGAACCCCTTGGTTCGAACTACTTATTTCATATTAGTATTTAGTCGACTTTGCATCTCCCTAAAAGGTTTGGTGTCTTCCTCTAAATAAATCTGATGCATACAAATAATAAGACTTATACCCTTAATGTCTGCTATGGTCCACCCTAAAGCTTCCTTGTTATTTTGAATGACAGATACTAGCCTACTTTCCTGATCACTATCCAAGTTGGATGCTACAATCACAGGTAAAGTTTCAGATGGGCCTAAAAACATATACTACAGGATATCTGGTAATGGTTTAAGGTCCAACTTAGGAGGCTCTTCTAAATAAGGAACTAGGGTAGAAATTAGTAGTGGTTCGAACTTAGGTTTCCATCCATTACTAGTATCTAACAAAGGGGCTGAATCTAACAAAGCATTCACCTCATTAATCATACTATCACCATCAAAATCAATCCCAAAGTGAGCTAGGCATTTCTCCAACAGATCTTCTAACTAAGTGTTTGGTAATGACTCCTCAACTAATGTTCGTATCATGTTTACCTATTTTATGCCCGAGTCATCTAGTTCAGAGGGTAGTTTACTAATATAAAAAATTTCATCCCAATAGTCATGTTTACCAAAAGACAGATTCATAATACCGTTTTGACAGTTGATGATCATATTGGATGTATCTAATTAAAAACGGGCAACCTAAAATCATCGGTATCTGGTTCTCTAGGTTAGGGACAGGTTGGGTATCTAGGATAGCAAAATCCAATGGATAAATAAACTTGTAGACCTCAATAAGAACATCCTCGATCACACCACGAGGAATTTTAACGGACCTATCAGCTAACTGAAGTGTCATCTGGGTAGGTTAAGTCATAGCTTAAGGTACACATGGTATGGGAGTAAGTTCACACAGGATCCTAAGTCAAGCAATGCTTTCTCCACACGGTATTTACCTATTGTGCAAGAAATAATAGGAGACCATGGATCTTTATACGTAAGAGTAGTGGTATTCTGAATAATAGAACCCACGTGGCTAGCTAAAAATGCCTTCTTCCGGACAGTAACCTTTCTCTTTCGCGTACGCATATGCTTAAGGAACTTCACATAAGCGGGAATATGCTTAATTTCATCTAATAATGGAAGGTTGATAGTGACCTGCTTAAAAACCTCCAATATATCATTAAAGTTGGACTCCCTCTTAGTTGGAACTAGCAGCTGTGGGAATAGGGTTCTGGGAGCAAATCCGGGCTCATCAGGACCCTCGTTGGTCTCTTTAGAGACCCTATCAGTCTCTTCATTTTATGGCTCAGAAGGGTGAACTACAGCATGTTCACTGTCAGGCATGGCGACCTTATTGTCAACTTTCTTTATATTCCTAAGGTTTGTAACATAATTCACATGATTGTACAATTTCTCTCATTTGAGGTTAGGATCAGTATGACTAGGGAACCTTCCATTATATCTCTCACTTAGAGCATTAGCTATTTGATCAACTTGAAGTTCTAACTTAGCAAGAGTCTTGGCATTATTTTGAAAATTCTTCTTGGTTTCCTCTTGAAAACTAACCTGGCTCTTAATTTACTAGCATTTCATGGCTCTGTAGTAACATATCCTGGCTCTTTCTTAATATACTAAGAGATTCCAAGCTAGTTATTGTATTCTTAGAAGGGTTCTGAAACGGGGATTGACTTGAAGAGTTCTTATTATAACCAAAACCTGGTGGAACCTGAGAATTACTAGATTGACCTTGATTCTGGCCCTTAGACCAAGAGAAATTAAGATGGTTTATCCAACCAGGGTTGTAGGTCTCTGAGTATGGGTATGTTTGAGGGTGAAAACTATTTCTACTGGTTTTGGTAAATTTAGGTGTGTGTGGATGAGAAATGAATCTTAACCCTAAACAAATGCACTTCACGGGAGTACTTTATATTCGAGAGATCAATTTGTATATTTCTGGCTTAAACCAAGAAATGGTCGTTCCAGACTTGCTTCGGTCACAAAGTGAAGGAGATGGGGTTGATCTTAGGGAGGGAAGCGAATAAGGTGTTGAGATTGTGAAAAGGTGTTAGTTGTTTATGACTTGTATCAGAATGTTGAACTGGCTTTCATAATGTAAGATATCAGTTCTGGGTGTTTCTGGATACGGTGTTAACGATAACTTGGTTTTCTGTGTTGTTTGGATATAGGTTGGAAAACCTATTTATACAAGTCATTTGAACGCAATCCTCATCTTGTAGGAAGTGGAGGAAGTTGAGTGATGGAGTAGTGGGGTCGTGTAGGTGATTGTCACACGATCACGCCTTTGTCTACTTCCTTCATCATCGTTAACCGTCCATGCTTCCTGACACGTTCTCGTAATGGGCGTATTGCACGCCGCATGCTGTAAACCGCCAGACTAATACCCCAGTAAGTATCCCCCAGTTTGTGACGTGTTTGATTTCTCGAATGAGTGGGTCAAGTCATGGGACCTGCCGCAAGAAATAACATACGGTGCAATTAGGTTAAATAACTAAGTTATTTAAGGAATTGATATTCATGAAATATCATGTGTGCTCGATGCATGTAATGCATCATTTTCAAGCAAGCATCTCAAGGCAATCAATATGCATGAAGCATCATTGTTTTAAAGCTTGATTGAATAAGTCGCGGATTAAGTATCTTAAAATGGAAGCATGTCCAACCATCTTCGAGTGATCGTTTGGAGGTCGCATGGGCGGGCCACCATCTGGTCGATCACTCCATGTGACAGAATGGCGGACGGTGATCATTGAGGCGTTTCATTGATCGCCTAAATTTTAATCCAAGCCGTCCGACCAAGCTGGCAAAGTTGGACGGACGAGATGATTTACGACACATATTTGCTGTCGTTTAAGAATTTTAGGGTTTTTTAGAGGTGCGCGAACATCCCCTTTGGCTTGATCGAATCCAAGCATGGGTGCTAATTTTGGAGGGACCGACCAGGCATGCGTGGAGACGGCCCGCCAGCGTGCATGTCTACACCTCTCTGTCCCACAAAGATTCGATCTAGGCCACTCAATTTGACCGGCAAAGATGAGTGGTCGTGATCGATTTGCGACAGAAATATATTGCCGTAAAGGGTTTAAAATCCGTGTGGAATGCCACCTTTGGGCATGCGTTTCGAGGCACCAGTTCCAAGTCTGCATAGGTCGACCGGTCACACGCAAAGATGGGCCCACGGTGATCACGTTGACATCCTTGGGACCTCTTGAGTCTATATCTACACCATCCGTTTAGGATGGTGAAGATGGATGATCACGATCAATCTACAACAGATGTGCATTGCCACAAACCCTAATTAAGGTTTTGAAACAGTCACGCCCTCGTGACTTTGGCCAAGCGGTTTGGCGCGTTGTGAGCCTCCTCTTGGAAGATCGATCAAGTGGGCCCATGTTGGGTTGACAGTGAACGCATGTGCACCTTCCTGATTGTCCTAAATGCGATCTAAGCCATCTAAATAGGCTTTCTAAGTTGGATGGTTGTGATCGATTTAAGACACTAGTGTACTTCTGCGACCCTTAGAAGCATCACGCCTGCCATGGTTCGACCAAACGTTTCATTGCTCCATGGCCTTGCCGTGAGAAACTGATTGGGTGAAGGAAAAGTGGGCCCGCCAACGTGTGCGTTAGCGCTTCCATGATCATTCATGGGATGATATAATGCGTCCAACCAGGCTGGTGAAGTTGGACGGTTACGATAGTTTTAAGACTGCCCTGAACGGTCTATTCTCGTCGAGCTTCTCCTAAAACAGCGCGGCCACCCTGCTTTGGGTAGGCGTTTTGACGGTGCTGGGAGATGTATGTGTGGTGTTCGACCGGCTAGGGCACTCGTGGGCCCGCTGGTGATCACTATAGTGATTGCTTAGTTCTTCTAGGAATAGGCCATGCTTATTAAATCGCGCGACTAAACTGTGTGGTCGTGATTGTTTCTGAGACTGACATTAACAGTCTAGACTTTTTTTAAGAATAAATGTGTGTTCAGTCACGCTAAATTTTTAATTAAAAGTGTGTGAACGTATTGATCTCTTTGTCATAGAGAGATGTAGCCTGTATGAGTATTTTGTGCAGACTTCAATACTGACACTTCGGGAGATTCATGCTACTCTGCTGATAGTGAACATTAATCGTCATGTCATACCAGCATTGAGGGTTGTTTTGCGGAACATAGATTAGGAAAATACAAGGCGCACAATGCATTAAATGGATAATGCTACTAGGAAAATTCATAGAATATTCGGGATTGTTGCACCATTATGAATGAATTCCATACATATTGAATTGCTCAATGAGTGAAGAGGTTTTTTGCACTCATCACTTCTTAAATGGCTTTATCCCCTTGCAGGGCGTTAGCGCATTAAATACAGGGTTTTACAACTTTAGCCCTATTCGAAAAACCACCATCAACATTAAGTCCCCTGCTTAGTACGTAACAATGACATTGTTGCGGGGTAAGCAATGGATGGTGACGGTTAAATATAATACTTACGAGGCAAGATAGACAGATATTACCAGGATAGAGGCTGGCTAGGCCGTTGAGAAAGATACGCTTAACAAAGTATCAAGGCTTGTAGTGATCGTCCTCCTATCATACGTCAATTTCCTCCAGGTAGATTTCGAAATTTTCTAAACTCTATTGTGCTCGAGTGCGAGAGGCCTTGACGTAAGTTGCTTGGAGTCCGGACTGCTGAGTCGCAACGAAAATTTTCTTTAAACTCCTGAGCATTGACTGGAATGGAATTGCGTTCATTCTGACCCTTTATCTCATAGGCTCATTCTTTCCCTTCTGATTGCGATGGTGAAATGCTTGGGATGCTTGTATCGGAAAAATCTTTCGGAGTCTTTGAGTGAAGTAAACGAGCTGAGAGGCGTTCTGTTGCCGACGTGCTGCTATCAAGTCTCAAGGACTTTGTTCTAAGCGACATCTTTGAACCATCCTCTGAATCTTGGATTGTTGTATGGAACGGGATGCGATTGAGCAGTCTCCAGTTATATTTTAGATCCGATAGCGTGGCCGGATATGTGAAAATATCTCTGTGGTGTAATTTTGGATCCTTTGATGCACATGTACAACTTCATGTTGAGAAATTTCCGCGGCTCGTAAATCTTTGACAGTGATGATGATGATATCAGAAACAACCTGGTTGAGGGATGTGAAGGCATCCCATGCTGGCAGTCCCCAGGTGTAATTATCCTGAGCCTATTTTCTACTGAAACTGTAAAGTGGTAGACGAATTGATGAAGATGGAAATCTTTTGGATTCATCATTTGTTGATTAATGTGTGGGAGTCCTACTTGATAAACCTTTATTGTATCCAAACATTTGGCCGTCCATGTACCCTTTCCACATGAAATTGGAAACACCAAATCTTACTTTTTTGGCCGTTATGGAAGACATGATATGGTTGATCCGTGTGGCTTGCTGAGGCGTTGAAGCAGCTCCTAAAGGGAACGTTGAAGCGACGGCTTCTGGAGCGGACGTTGAAGCGGCTCCTGGAGGGAGCATTGAAACGCTTCTAGGGACAACTCCAGTGAGGGCGCCATTAACCCTTCGGTTTGATTTTCCCTTGCAAATTACATGCTTCTTGATTGATCGTCTCTCTTGTGTTGAAGATATCCTTGACTCTGTCCGTAGTGGTTGTTCCTATGGTGAAGCTCTGGCGAGCAACAACGATTCTTGGCAACAGCTGTGATCAGAGACCGGCAGGGAGAGGCGCGATAGATACTTGCACGAACTTGGTAGTCTTCATATAATGCACTACACCAAATTTTGCGAATAGCAACAGTAACTGGCAGTTGCAAATTCTGCTCTGTTACGAAAGTCGATGTTGCAATTTTTCGTAATGGCTACATTGCCGTTGCAAATTTTTGGTCACAATAGTTCTAAACTGTGGCAACGTCTAAAAGTCGCAACTATTTGAAACTGTTGCGAAATTAGGTGGACACAACTGTTTCAAGCAGTTGCGAATTTTTTGTATGGTAAAAAAAATATTGGTTTTGACTGGTCAAAATTATAGCTCCCCATTCATTTAAAGATCAAATTAAATCCAACAAAATCAAGATACCTATATATAGAACCAAATTTAGCTAAACAAGGTACTTTACAAAAATTGTTGATAAAAAAAATAAAACTAGAAATGAAAAGGACTTCTTTTCCATAAGATATTTCTATGTTTTGCAAGTGAAGCAATGCAAGAAAATATGACACTTAGCCAAAAAACTGAAGAGGAAAGAGTACACAACTTTGGGAATGAACTCGTTTCGTGCCTGATAATAATGCTGAGTGCACCAAAAGGAGTGATCACAATAGTTGGCCAAAATGCATAAGTTGCAAAGTCAGCAACTTCCGGACAACCAGTGCAAAAATGTAATCATCCCATTAGTAACGTAGTCTTGAAATAAAACATCCTGCAACTCAAATACATTCCTAACATAATATAGATGCATTAACTTCATAAGAGATATTCCATGTTATGAATGTTAATACTTTACTCAGCGGGTATTGAGTTAACCAAAAACACACAACCTTAAAGAAACCAACATGGTAACAGTGAAAAAGCGGGGGTCTAACAACACCACCCAATATTTCTCTTAGCAATCTGTATGGACTAACTCGAATATACTTTACTAAAGAATCAACTAGACAGTCAGACTCAATCTAGATTAAATTATATCGAGGAGTTAATATCTCTCTCGTGATTTGATCTTTACTCAAGCTAATAACAATCAGCGAGTCTTTATCAAATACAAGGAATAACTTGGATGATACCAAAGAACAATATCCAAGGATCAATCAATATCAATCAACAACCAAAGGTTGGATTTCCAATTGATGATCTAACGCACAACCTGTATTATTTCAATTATAAAGATAAAACAATATAATGCGGAAATTGAATTACACAGACACCAGAAATTTTGTTAACGAGAAACCACAAATGCAGAAAAACCCCGGGACCTAGTCCAGATTGAACACACACTATATTAAGCCGCTACAGACACTAGCCTACTCCAAACTAACTTCGGACTGGACTGTAGTTGAACCCCAATCAATCTCCCACTGATCCAGGGTACATTTATGCTCCTACGCCTCTGATCCCAACAGGATACTGCGCACTTGATTCCCTTAGCTGATCTCACCCACAACTAAGAGTTGCTACGACCAAAAATCGCAGGCTTTGACAATAAACAAATTTGTCTCACACAGACAAGTCTATCAAAGGATCAATTTGTCTCCCACAGATAAACCCTAAATTTTTTGTTCCGTCTTTTGATAATAATCAAGGTGAATAGGAACCAATTGATAATACGGTCTTATATTCCCGAAGAACAGCCTAGATTAATCAATCACCTCACAACAATCTTAATCGTATGGTAGCGAAACAAGATGTTGCGGAATCACAAACGATGAGACGAAGACGTTTGTGATTACTTTTTATATCTTTCCTATCGGAGATATCAATCTCAAGCCAATCAATCTGATTGTACTCGTACGATAGAAGATGCAAGATCATATCACACAACTACGATAAAAGTAGTATTGGTCTGGCTTCACAATCCCAATGAAGTCTTTAAGTCGTTAACCCGGTTTGAGAAAAGAAACCAGAGGTTAAAGGAGAATCGACTCTAGTATGCAAACTAGTATCACATGTTAGGTGTGGGGATTAGTTTTGCACAATACTAGATGTCTTCTTCATATAGTCTTTCAAATCAGGGTTTTGCCTTGGTCACAAAGAAAACAATATCCACCGTTAGATGGAGACCTTATTTAGATTCAAGCTAATATTTCTCAACCGTTAGATCGAAAACTTATCTTGTTACATACACTTGACAATGCACACTTCTAGGTTTGTTAACCGTACCCAAACGTATGCACTTGTTGGTTCAATAATAATCAACCAAAAGTTTAACCATATGAGCATCTCATATCAACCATGTTCTTCTTCACCATAACTAGTTCAAATGACTCAAATGAACTAGTTAGAGAGTTGTTCAATTGCAAGGAAATCTTATGTACTACACAAGACACAATTGAAGCAAAGATGATTTGATTCACTCGAATCGGTTCATGAACTTTATAGCCACGGTTTGCATACTGCATTCCTTAGTATTTATAAGTTTAAGTTCAGAAATCATCTTTAGATATATAACCTTTCTCAAGTTCGCAGACCAGGTTCGCGGACTTAAGCAACCGGTAGAGTTTACAAACTCAAGCAGAAAATCTCGGCAAAGACCTTCCGCCGGTTCGCGGACTGGTCTAGTTTGTCAACTCCAACAGAATTTCTCGGGATGAGAAGTTCGGCAGTTCGCGGACTTGTCAAATCCATTCTTCCGGTTTCTCTTGATCAACAAAGTTCGCAAACTTTGGTTCAAGGAATAGGACTTATACATAAATGTGTTTTCACAACAATGTTTATGTCCACCATTGGTTATGTAATCTAAACTCTCATTTCAATCATTGAAACATTCTTAGAGGATGTTATATAGTTGTTACACCATTTCTCGTCAAAGCAATTTTCAAAGTGATTGAAACATATCATGACTTTCGTCACTAGGTAAAGATAAACTTGATCGAATCCAAAAGCTTACCAACACATATTTCGAGATATAGATAGGCGAGGTATACTCGGATCGAAATACCAAATGTGTATAATCCAAGTCTATATATATAGCATACGACTTCTTGTCTCAAAGAGTAGGAGATAGAGTAGATAGACTTTTGAGTGACAGATAAGTTCAAGTCTTCACATACCCTTTTTGTCGAGAAGTTCCAACGGTTTCTTGAGTAGTTTTTCTTCTTGTACGATGAATTTCCATGAATTCCTTGAGCTCAACTACACTTTCTATCCTAATCCGAGACTTAGCTATAATAGAATAGAAATCAAGAATTATAGTTTTGATCACTAACATTGACAAACATGCTTGAGATAGCAACGCATGCGAGTTCGACCGAGCAATGCTCTAACAAACAGTACACAAATTCAAAAAAAATTGATACACAAAATAATTATGATGCATTTCCCAAGGCATTATTGCATAATTAGGTACAAATAGTGTTTCCAAGCCCAATGATCTCTACTCAATCTTGTTGTTGACTCTACATAAAAAAAAAATCAGTTCCATATTATTAACCATTTCAAACCAATGATTACAAAAGTTTTTAAGCTCACCTTCATGCCACCTGTTACAGAGCCTATCACAACGCCACATTTAGATTATTACAGGCAGCATCGGATGCAACTGACAATCAAAGTCTATGCCTGCCTCCACACCCTGCAAAACAAGTAGAATGAAAATAAATAATCAAGTCCCATAAATTAGACATTGAATCTGACTTTACAAGTCTATCCCCATCAAAAAGCTCACCATCAGCAAGGTAAATCCAGGTATAGTCTCGAATCCCATTGCATGTGAAATAATATCTACCTGCAAAACAAAATGCTTTTAGAATGCTATTATCAAAAGCAACCAGACAATGCCAATAAAATAGGAGGACAACATTGACTCGACATTATAGGATGACATTATCAAAAAAGATGAAAAGCTGAGAGACTCCCATAGGAAATGAACCGACAAAAACAAATGAAATTTTATTCTAAGGACACTTCTGCTCTAAGATTACTTACGAACTTATATCAAATTCCTAGTCCTGTACATGAAACCAGAATAAAATTTGTTTCTTCCCCGGTCCGCACATATTCCGCATTTATATCAAATAAGGATTGGATACATTTTTTTAGAGCACTATTTGGGATTATTGGGAGCCCAAATTGATAAGCATAGACAAGTAATAGCACAAGCATGAAATTTCTTTTGGTTTTTGTGCATCTACTTTTGGTCCTGAGAATTGACTTTGTAATTGCATACTTTGCGAGTTTCCTGGCTCAGCTGACGATAATTTTTATGAGAAGCTTCTAGTATCTGGTCTCAAAGTGGATGGGCTAGAATGAGAATCTTGTTTCCAACCTTCTCCAGTGGTTAGTAAATTTTCTATCTGCTGTTACACCTATGCTTGTTTGCATTTACTTGCTGCGTATTTTGAACACTATTTCTTCCAGTTTGCTTGTCATAATAATGCAACTTGTTGTATTATGCAGGATTTCCTACTTCCTACATCGAGTTTTTTGATGCCCAAGCTTTCAACAAAGCAAGCCTGCAAAGGATATATAGCTTAGTTGTAGTTAATCAAATGATGCTCTATTTGATCAGAAAGGGTGGAGAACAAAGCAGCTTCAAGATTTGTAAGTTGCAGTTATTCAAGTTTTATAGGCAGTTAGTAAGTTTTTGTGTTCCATCAGAAATTTGGAACCTTCCATGTATTCCCTTAGAAATCTGATACTTAACAAAAAAAATAAAATTGGTACTTAGAGAAACTTCAGTAAAATTTGGTACTTACAAAAATTTCAATTATGTTTTTTATATGAATATGATATGAATGTGATATGAACAGATTGTTGAGTGTGGCTGATGAATGTATTGAAAGGTGTATGCAGGGTATTGCATTTAGAATTCCGGCTTATTTCCGGCGGAAAATGAACTGCCCGTTAGCCTTGACCTGGTCAAAATTGGTCAATATTGACCTATTTTGACCAGGTCAATGTTGCCTGGCAGTAATTTTTTAATGTTACAATTAAGTTCGTAACGGCTAAAACCTGTTTCAACTTTCTGAGTCGTAACGGTTCTGGTCTGTTACTAAACTGCCACGTAGTAACGGCTCCTACATGTTACGACTGCGCTGTTACAAAAAATCGTAACGGCTCCCAGCTGTTACCACGTGGCACTTCGTAGCGGCTCAGCTCTGTTACGAACGCCGTTGCGACACAAAATTTGTAACGGCCCCATTGCCGTTGCGAAAAATATTGTAATACGCCCTTTTGAAACAGGCGAGGGCCGTTACAACCCCGATTCGTAACGGTTTCGTTCTATTTCTAATCCCAAAATTTGGAGTAGTGTAAGAAATATTTGGGTTTTAAGAAAACCCTAACCTTACAATATCGAATTTTTCCTCAACTGCAGTTTTCTTTGTGATTCAACATCCCTGTTAGGGTTTTTATTGATAAAGATCAGATCTACAGATTCAACAATATTTCCTTTAGAGAGAGTGAAAGAGAAGAGATTCAGTGGTGGTGGTGGCGAGTGAAGGCATCCGCAGAGCTAGGGTTTTGATGGAGAAAGAAAGAAGAAGAAAGAAAAGTGAAATGAGAGAGGTTTCTTTCGATAAGTAATAGTTAGCGAGTCAGTTTTGATCTGAATGGGCCGAATAGTTAACTGGACCGACTCAGCTAAAGTGTAGGCAGACACACTAATTTTGCTGCACGCGTACGACTCGATTTAGTTGTGAATCGCAACTGAAACAAACAATTGCGAATTTCGCAACTGAAACTAACTGTTGCGAATTTTTTGCAACTGAAATTAGCATTTGAAAATTCACAACAGTTCATAAGCTGTTGCGACTCTGAGTTGCTAATCCCTGAATTTGATGTAGTGATGGTAGATATCGTCTCGTTATTGGAGGGAGAAGCAGATGATGGAACCGATAGCTTCCTTGATGTTTCCTCATGGAATGGAGAAGGGAGACAGTCCCCTTCTCACGAGTACCAATTGAGCCTTCATCTTGTCTTGATAGATGTTGTCCCGCTGGGTTTCTGAAGAAATAATTTGGATGAGAGTTGGAGCTTAACCCAATGTTGGTGAAAATCGTACGAGTTGCTGATCATGAGGCCGTCTTTGTGTCTACGTTGTGTTTCATAGACATCCAGTCATATCGCTGGTCATTAAACAATACATCTGCTCGCTGGAATACATCTACGTCTTTGGGCATCTTGGAATCATAATGACAGTGGGCTTGCGTTTCTCCAAATTCAGCATCTTTGATATGGGTAGTGCTAAGCAGTCTCCAGGAGACGAAACTACTTCTTCTACGGGAGACGAAATTCTGAAAGTGTCCCTCATATATGTTGTTGTCGTCGAGCCAGATATGGAATATCTTGGACGTTATTTTATCATTGTGGCAGTCGTGCATGTGGTATTGGAGTTGAACTGGGCAATTTTGGACGCGCATGATGTTGTATCTCGGTGGTTTTTCTCTTGCTTCTTCAGTGAAACCGCTTACAGAAGGTTGAAGGTTGTATTTCCTGTTGGTCCGACGTGTCGAAGAAGCTTTATCCTCCATTCATTTCATGAGCAGCGTGACTGGGTGCACTGTTTCTGGGGAGGTGGTTTCAAACTGGGAGTTCCACCGAGATGTGTTTATGAAGTTTGAATTCAATGCTTCCCGGTTCTATGGAGGGTTTTCTAGAATCCAGAAGATGCAAGATGAAACAAAAGAAGTTCCCTCCGTGGACTTCATTGCTCGGAAAGAGTAGGAGATCGAAGAGCTATCCTTGGAATTGAAGGTGAAGCAGGCCGCAAAATGAAAGGCGCTCTTTCTAAAAAGAACGAGTTGTTGCTGAAAGACTTCCCTTGAATACTTGCGCATTTTCTGTTATATTTCCCTTTTAGGTGTTTTGAGTGATGTGAGAAATTCCTTTCACAGTTTGATTTTCTGGTTTTCGAACTAGTAGGTTATTGAATTTTTGAATTGGTTTATTTTTGAGATGATTTTATGAATAACTTTCTGAAAGGAATTATGTTTGAATCGGCTGAAAGCCGGCATTCTGGTTTTGAATTCGATCATTCTAAGTATCTCGTAAAATTGCAAATGTTGCATAAAAAGGGAAACATGTAAAAGGAAGACAATGTGGTGTCTAAGAACAACTGCATCATTGACTCCCTTCCTCGATGTGGGACACATGCGTCAAGTCCCCAGCAGGCTTTTAAAATGTAAAATTGTTTAACGAAACTTACTTGTTCACAAGATCTCGGTTGAACGAGACTTGAATTCTCCAAGGGTGATCGCTTCAAATCCAAGTTGTTATAGCGCGCCTCGAGAAACCCGCAGTTGGTTCGATCACTTCGATGAAACTGTGCACATTAATCTTCGGAAAAGGGGTAACTCTCCTAAGTTAATATTCCTTTGGAGAATATGCTTCAGGCCGTTGCATTCACTGGTAGAGCGATGAATGAATCGGTGGTAGTGGCAGTACCTCGGGTCCGTCATCTCTTGATCATTTGGAGGACGCCATATGGGAGGTAATTGAACTTCCTCGTCTCGCACCCAAACTTCTAGTAATTCCATAATCTTCTTTATTGGAAATGGGAAGTGCGGGTATTCAAGATATGGTTTCTCTTGAGTTAACGGATACCGTTGTGAGAACTCCGGCGGACTTCGGTACGAAGCTCGTTTCAAGGGCGGAGTAGAGACGCGAGCGTATGTTGACGCAAACGCAGACCTTTTAGATCAACGATCTTGTAGACGCATAAATGTTCTCAAGGACTCTGCATAGGTAACATTAGCACTATGAGGTGGTGGAACTAAACACCGTTCATTAGTGCAATCTTTGTTTTATTTAAGGCCTTGGTTGATTTCTCCTTCTTAAGGTGCTTCTGGCATAGTATGAGCAGTTGAGACTGCGCATTGTTGAATAACCCTCCGGAATTCTGCGAGGGTCTCTTGATATAGATTTTTAACAAATCTTCGTAAGCTGGGTGCTTATCTTTTATCTCGCCGGTACCATGACTATCTTGGCGAGTCTTTTCCCCGTGAAACTGTTTCGGCTCCTTGATGTTGATTGAATCTTGTGGATTGTTTCCTTTCTGCTCATGCCTGATGTTTGCATCATTGATGGCATTCGCTGGGTGGACGTTTTCCGATTCCTCCCACAATCGGTTTACATTCCTTAGAATATGAAGAATATCGTCTTGCTGCTCGGCGATGTTAGCTTGATTCGCGAGAACATCTTCTAACATCTTGGCCATGTCTTCCATAGTGATTGGATTCTGATCACTTGTGATATTAGGAGAATTCAACTGGTAGGGATATATCATGGAGCGGAAATCGATATTGGTGATTGGAATAAAATCAGGTTAAGGACTGATTTTTAAATTAAGATTGGTGATTGGAATGAAATCAGGTTAATGACTGAGTTTTAGAACTAAGATCTACCCGTTCTTAATTTAGGAAGATTGAAATGAAGATTGAAATCGATTTTTTGCAACCGAGAGATCAACCTGCCACCGTGGTCGCCAATTTTTTGAGAGTGAAAACTATTTCTGCTGGTTTTGGTAAATCTGGGTGTGTGTGGATGAGAAATGAATCTAAACCCTAAACAAATGCACTGCACGGGAGTACTTTAGGTTCGAGAGATCAATCTATATAATTCTGGCCTAAACCAAGAAATGGTCGTTCCAGACTTGCTTCGATCACAAAGTGAAGGAGATGGGGTTGATCTTAGGGAGGTAAGCGAAGAAGGTGTTGAGATTGTGAAGGTGTTGGTTGTTTATGACTTGTATCAGAATGTTGAACTGGATCGCATAATGTAAGCTATCAGTTCTGTGTGTTTCTGGATACAGTGTTAACAACAACTTGGTTTTCTGTGTTGTTTGGAAATAGGTTGGAGAACCTATTTATACAAGTCATTTGAGCGCAATCCTCATCTTGTAGGAAGTGGATGAAGTTGAATGATGGAGTAGTGGGGTCGTGTAGGTGATTTTCACACGATCACGCCTTTTCCCACTTCCTTCATCATCGTTAACCGTCCATGCTTCCTGACACGTTCTCGTAATGGGCGCGTTGCACGCCGCACGCTGTAAACCTCCAGACCAATACCCCAGTAAGTATCCCCCAGTTTGTGACATGTTTGATGTATCGAATGAGTGGGTCAAGTCGTGGGACCTTCCGCAAGAAATACCATATGGTGTTATTAGGTTAAATAACTAAGTTATTTAAGGAATTGATATTCATTAAATATCGTGTGTGCTCGATGCATGTAATGCATCGTTTTCAAGCAAGCATCTCAAGTAAATCGATATGCATGAAGCATCGAACTTTTTAAGGTTGATTGAATAAGTCGTGGATTAAGCTTCTTAAAATGGCAGCATGTCCAACCATCTTCGAGTAATCGTTTGGAGGTCGCATGGGCGGGCCACCATCTGGTCGATCACTCCCTGTGACAGAGTGGCAGACGATGATCATTGAGGCGCTTCAGTGATCGCCTAACTTTTAATCCAAAGCGTCCGACCAAGCTGGCAAAGTTGGACGGACGAGATGATTTACGACACATATTTGCTGTCGTTTAAGAATTTTATTATTTTTTAGAGGTGCGCGAACATCCCCTTTGGCTTGATCGAATACAAGCATGGGTGCTAATTTTGGAGGGACCAACCAGGCATGCGTGGAGACGGCGTGCATGTCTAAACCTCTCTGTCCCACAAATATTCGATCTAGGCCACTTAATTTGACCGGCAAAGATGAGTGGTCTTGATCGATTTGCGACAGAAATATATTGTCGCAAAGGGTTTAAAAGTCGTGTGGCATGCCACCTTTGGACGTGCGTCTCAAGGCGCCGGTTCCTAGTATGCATAGGTCGGACGGTCACACGTAAAGGTGGGCCCACGGTGATCACGTTGACATCCTTGGGACCTCTTGAGTCTATATCTACACCATCCGTTGAGGCTGGGGAAGATGGATGGTCACGATCAATCTACAACAGATGTGCATTGCCACAAACCCTAATTAAGGTTTTGAAACAGTCACTCCCTCGTGACTTTGGACAAGCGATTTGGCACGCTGTGAGCCTCCTATTGGGAGATCGATCAAGTGGGGCCCATGTTGGGATGACGGTGAACGCATGTGCACCTTCCTGATGGTCTTAAATGCGATCTAAGCCAACCAAATAGGCTGGCTAAGTGGGATGGTTGTGATCGATTTAAGACACTAGTGGACTTCCGAGACCCTTAGAAGCATCACGCCTGCCATGGTTCGAGAAAATGTTTCATTGCTCCATGGCCTTGCCGTGAGAAACCGATTAGATGAAGGAAAAGTGGGTCCGCCCACATGTGCGTTAGCGCTTTCCTGATCATTCATGAGATGATCTAATCCGTCCAACCAGGCTGGCGAAGTTGGACGGTTGAGATAGTTTTAAGACTTCCCTGAACAGTCTATGCTCGTCGAGCTTCTCCCAAAACAGCGCGGCCACCCTGCTTTGGGTAGGCGTTTTGACGGTGCTGGGAGATGTATGTGCGGTGTTCGACCGGCTAGGGCACTCGTGGGCCTGCTGGTGATCACTATAGTGATTGCCAAGTTTTGCTAGGAATATGACATGCTTATTAAATCGCCCGGCTAAACTGTGTCGCCGTGATTTTTTCTGAGACTGAAATTAACAGTATAGACTTTCTTTAAGAATATATGTGTGTTCAGTCACGCTAACTTTTAATTAAAAGTGTGTGAACGTATTGATCTCTTTGTCAGAGAGAGATGTAGCTTGTATGAGTATTTTGTGCAGACTTCAATACTGACACTTTGGGAGATTCATGCTACTCTGCTGAGAGTGAACATTAATCTTCATGTCATGCCATCATTGAGGGTTCTCTTATGGAACATACCGTAGGAAAATACAAGGCGCACAATGCATTAAATGGATAATGCTACTAGGAAAATTCATAGAATATTTGGGATTGTTGCACAATTCTGAATGAATTCCATACATAATGAATTGTTCAATGAGTGAAGAGGTTTTTTGTAATCATCACTTCTTAAATGGCTTTTTCCCCTTGCAGGGCGTCAACGCATTAAATACAGGGTTTAACAAGTTTATCCCTATTCGAAAAACTACCATCAACAGGGTCAAACTTATATCGGTTTTCAAACCTAAAGTTTTTATAGATAGCATGGACTTGATCTTCACTAACCTGACCTTCCCAAAACGAGTTATCGGGCTCTATTCCACAACCAGAGACTTGAGAATCTCTAATCCTACTATCAGGTTTAACAAGAGACCTATGTTTAGACAGATTCAATTCCAAAGCTTCTAACCTTATAGACAAAGCAGCAAACTTAACATATGATCCAAAGCTTGTATCTACCACATAGGTGCTATTTCTATTGACCAAGAGTCTTTTAGGTGGTTCAACACAAGACTCTCACTGTTGGGATTATTCAGTTATATCTTCTAAGAAGGTATATGCTTGATCAACAGTTTTACATGGATAAGAGATCATTGAATCTCTCTAAAAACCTATAAAGACATTCTCCTTCTTGTTGAACACTGGCACTAATTTTCTGTCTAATAGACGCGGATTTATGCTTAGGATAAAACTTTTGAAAGAAAGTATTAGTAAGTTCATCCCATGTTTCTATAGACTCATATGGTAGGTTATGAAACCAAGACTTAGCCTTAGCTCTCAAAGAAAAGGGAAACATCTTAAGTGTTAGATCATAGTTCGGTTAAACCCACCAAGCGTTGGTATGTCAAGTTTGGTTGTCATATTTTAGTGAGTCAAAACTCATTTTAAGAGTCGCCTGATTATGTACTAGAGTCAACTTCATATAGGTTAGCTTAAAAGTATTAGGATACGAGACATTACAAGTATTGCGAAGACTTAAAGAAGTGAAGAAGTAAGGAGCTACAACGACAACATCATCCTTCCACTTGAGGTTAGTGATATTGGACTTGAACAGTTTCATTCCCTGACGTATCTTTCAAGTCGTGCATATTGAAAACAAAACTTCGAAGCATGAATGATTATACTCTAGTTAGACATAGTATTAAGGAATACAATACGAGGTTTATTGCTTAATCATTAAACTTTGTAGATAAGACATCGACATAATCGTTTGAATGCTATTGTGATTATGTATAGGTATAAGGTGAAGATTTCATCCTAGGTAACAATTTTTACATTTGTTTTAAGGAAGTAAATTCATGAACTTGTTTTTTTGAATCGAAAGAGAAATCGCCAGGCATTATTTATATTGTTATTCATTGCATTTATTTTGAACTACCAATATGTGTGATTAGTATAACCTCCCATGACTTGTTTATGTTCTTGGTAAAATTATTCACAAAGGCCTGACTTTTGTATTGGTATGACTTTTATTAGTGAAACCGATCTTAAGTAATCACCTGAGATGGTATGATCGATTTAGTGTTATTGGTACGACCGACTCTGGGTAAAGGGGAACCGATCCTAGTAAGAGGTGCAACCTATCACAAAGGGGAACCGATCCTATGGACACGTGCAACACGTTTTTAGGCAGGGGGAACCGATCCTATTGACATGTGCAGCAAGTACAAGTTAGATACCATATATATGTGGGGAACCGATCCTAGTACCTAGTCAACCGAATTTTGGTAACTAGCGAGACTATGCAAAGTACTCACATGGGGGTAGAACCAAAACTTGTTTTGGTAGGACCGTGAAACCCATGTTTGGTGATTGAGTGTTCTTGATCAATCACGTAGTTCTTGAAAGTCAGATGAACCAATTCTAAACTTGTTTGAAAGTGTGGAAAATCGGTTTCAAGATTGTGAGTATGAAAGAGGACTTACAAAGTAAAGATATCGACATACTTTGAAAATGTGCAATAACGCTTATCTTTAATTGTTCAAAGTTATTCATTAATATCTAAAGGAAGAAAATCCCGGATCGAATAAAATAAATTGAGAATCTTTTATTTAAGGTTTTTAATTTTATTTTTGGAAAATGAAAATTAGCAATGTGCATTTGGTAGTTGGAAATTTTCTAAGAGATTTTCGGTCATTATTTGGACAAAGCATTTCCAGGAATTATGGAAATCGAATCTGGAATATATTGCATATCTTGAGAATATTTTCGGTTTTGGAAATTCCCTGGTGTTCAAACTTCCTTGGTATATAAATATCAAAGTTTGCCTTTCGAGAAAACTAATCCTCAGAGAAAACAAAACTATCTCAGTTGTGCTGTGATTAAGATTTTTGATGGGGTTGTAGTAAATAGGATTCGTTTCAGACTTGTGAAGGAAATGGAATTTTTAGATTTAATAAAAAAAAATATTTATACAAAAATATTAACAATGGGCGAGAGGTACTGGGACTAAGGATTTGGCCGAATTCACTACACAGGATTCATTCATAAATTCTTTGACAATTTAAAACTCAATAAAATTAACATGGACTCTGATTTTGCCAAGATAGATTCTCAAAGCATTGATTGTAAGTCCTAAGCATGATGTATCAAAACACCTAAGCTAAGCATACATCATCAAATTAAATAACAACCAATTAATTCAAATCACATTTCAATTTTAAATTAATGCAAAGGTCATAAAAAGAATAAAATAAATTTACCCGTGTATGAAATTCACCGTCCTCCATCGCCCCAGTGTTGGGTTTAGCTCATCATGATAAAAACACGCTCAAAATATATTTTTATAGCTCAAATGGTGTTTACAATGGAGAGAAAAGGAGAAAATGGTATAAAACTGTAATCTGCGATGCACAAAAAGCGTCACAGAATGAACGATAAAACACAAGTGCTGATGCTGTTTAGACTGCACTGCGACCCACGGATGTGCGTCTTAGACACTGTTGATAAACCACTGTCCTTGCGAGTCTGTTCTTCGTGTTCTTGGTGTTCTTCATCAGCTGCAGCATCAGAAACAGAGTTTCATCAACTCTTGATTTCTTCTTCTTTGGACCTCCTCTCGACCCCAAACTCTCGACACACCCTTCTCCTCAACCCCAGCAACCTATTTATACTCAACAGGTCGACCAAATCTTTGTAATAACTTCAATATAATCCGGCAGTGAAGAGAATATTTCCGATATATTTTTTTTATTCTTCTGACTTGTTACGGGATTTGTTTCCTGGTTTATCTCTTTCACGCGTCTTCTCTGAGCTGTAGAATTTGTTTCCAACCAATACAGTCGACCCATGCACGTATCTTCCATCCAAAAATTCCGAGAATAGAATATCTTCCCTGTTTTGAGAATATCTTCCATGTTTTTCATCCCACGATTATCCATCCCAAATAACTCGATTCGAACACCCATACCATCCCTGTTAGGCTATAACAGGTCCAACCCAATGAAAACTAGCCCTTGAATCTCCTTATATCACGTCCAAAATTTGCTTCAACAATTACGCAGGTGAAGAACTATTTTTCCCGCCAAAACTCGGTTCAAATGGGGAAGAAACTGGTAGCCCCCTATCCAGAGTAGGGGTGCGAATATCAGATGCCTTGGGGGTGACCTGGGGGTGTCCCTTAGTAATTAGGTTACCCCTTATCCAAAAGCGAGAGTCCGAATAACACTTGTCCTCCGGGTGCCAAAATCAACTTTTCTAGCCAAATTTTCCAAAAATGTTTATTTCCTAAAAATACATAAAAACACAATATTTGTACAAAAATAGAGTTCCAACCATACGGACATTGAGGACAAATTAGACACAAAAATGTGTCTATCAAACACCCCCAAACTTATTATTTGCTAGTCCTCGAGCAAAATTTATTTTTGAAAAGATAAAAAGACTACACATAGCACGTGCAGCAGGCCGTTAAACCGCTAGGTGGCCCTAGCGGCGGAGTGTTGTCTCCGGAGGGTTTACCAGAGGTGTACCCACAAAACCTTTACTCCTAATTGGTCACAAGTATCCAAAGAGCTATGAGGACATACATATTCTCAACCTATCTCCAGGTAAGTAGAATGCCAGAGAAATTAAAGGTGTCAGCTCTAAAGCTGACTGAAGAAAAGGGGAGACACATCCACACGACTGCTAGATAAAGAGATATCTGCTACACAGCTAGATAAACATTGTAAGATGCGTCCGCTGCTTTACAGCTGGATAAGATTAGGAGAGAGATAAAAATGAGAGGGACATCTGCTACACAGCTGGACTAATTAAGTGTGATGAGTTAAACCAGTGCTAGAAAGATTTTGTGCCAGATTGAAAGCAGACTAACAAAGCAACCAAAATGCATCTTTCTTCGACTCTCTCACAGTGCTCAGTAGAAACAACGCCTTCTTCGGTCTTCAACTGTTGATGATAAACTCTCGAACCTCATAGAACCTTGACAATTAACTCTTCTCTTCGATTTCTTGCTTGACTTATAAATTTCTTCTTCCCTATGGCCTTATTGAACAAAAAGAACGTAATGATGTTTCATTTTTTTTTTTTTCATTTTTTTTTTTAAAAACAAAAAATTACAAGACAAAAATTTACATGGCCATGAGAGAAGGACTTTAAAAACTTGGATCTTCGCAACTTGTGATGTCTTGGTATCATGGATTCTAACAACTTATATCATTTGCTCTTATAACTTCAACTTTGATTTTTGAATTATTCTCTTCTATTGTTGCTTCTAAACCTAAAATGTCTTCAACTTTCTTCATAGATTTTGATGTCGCTCCGCTTGTTGATGATGATAAGTTTCTACTGAGAGAGAGTCGCAATCCAGTAACTAAGACTACATTGTGAGGTTGCTTTGTCTTTCTGGCATTTCCCTGACCTACTTGCCTTTCCATCATGTATGGTTAGGTCCATCACGGTTACCCTCTAAAAGGAACAAGTTCTCTCCTGAATTTCAAGGATCTCAATGTCTTTTTCTCTAATGTCTCAAAAGGTTGTTATGCCTAGCATTCCAATTTCTATCTTTTCGGTGAGAAACAGTATGTAAACTTAGCTAACCGGATACCATGTGACGCTAGAAGTTTCAAAAGTGCAACTAAAAAGTTCTTCCCCACCCCCAAACTTAAGTCTAACATTGTCCTCAATTTCTAAAGATAAAATTTAAAGCATATGAACAAGGAGAAACTGTTACCATTTGAAGCAAAAGAGTTAAGGAAAGATATTACCGTGTCACATGAGATTGGGTTACCTCCCAAGAAGTGCTAAGTTTAAAGTCTTCAGCCAGACATCGAAAGGAATTAGTCACCTCATAGAATCATATAGAAGTAGTCGGAATAACTTTGGGTCATCTGGATCAAAAATTATTACCCACAAGAAGAGGAAACTACAACAAACCAAAAAGATAACGAACATACCCTTGTTTAAGACAACTACATCTAGTTGTGGCTCAGGTTCAGGTTCTATAACTGAGTCTAGATAACAGGTTTTCCTCGGTTGGATTTCCTCAAAGCTAAGATCCGGTTCAGGTATTAGAGTCTGGAAAAACTCAACTAAGAACTTAGAATCACATAACAACAACTTGAATAATTGGGGATCCTTTAAGTCAAGTAGATTTGACTCACACAGCTGACCACAATGAAAGAGGTGGTCTTCCTTAAAAAAATGTGTCGACCCTAATATCCTAAAGTGATTAGGTTTAGTCTCAAAACTTAATAACCGACACATCTTAAAATCAAAAGTTCCCACAATTGGAAGAAAAGTTTTTGGTGGGAAAACAAAGTCAATCTTGGTATCATAGCCTGGGTTAACCACATCAACCATAGGATGGGTTTCTAACAACTGAGCTTCTTTCTGGACATCATTAGGTTCGGGAAAACGTGTATGAAGATAATCTTGTAAGATGGTTGAGGCACAAATGTCAAGTCCTACAGGAGGGTACTTTCTAAGAGTTAAAGCACATGAAGAATGATAATCACCCCCAAACTTAGAGTTTTCTGTGTCTCTAGAAAGACTAGTCACAACTTCCCTAATTTCTATGTCATCAGATTCCTGGAAATGGTCAATAGATTCTTCTAAGTTGCGTTCATCCTCACTCATTTCTACGAGTTTATCATCTTCTAAGACTAGTGTTTCTAAATCTCTAGATTCTAAAACAGTATTCTCAGGGTAAACTCTTTCCTCTAAACCATCATCTCAACCATATAAAGGATTATCAGAGAAAGTTTCATATAAAGGCTCATCAACTAAGGTTTTAATCATAGTTACCTCCTCCGATTCACTGATAGGCACATCAAATAATGGATTATCCAACATATTGCAGGCTAAAGGATCATGAACTACGTCGTCTAAAACGGTGGTATCTCTAGTCAAATCCACATCCTTTTGAATAGGTGAATAATTATTAAAATTATTTGGATTTGTATTAGAAACAACACTATCATTATAAAGCTCAATCGGAGTAACAAATTCCTGATCACTATGCCTACATATTTCATGTTCTTCATCAATATTATCCTCATCATAATCATCACTATAATAACATGAAAATGATTGAACCTTATCAAAACAAGTAGTGTTACCAATTCTAACCTCGTCATCTTGATTATGTGAATAAAAACTATTGATATCAAGGGTAGAATTAGAAACCCTATTTTGGAAATTTAGATTATTTCGAGCAGCATTAGCCAACTGTTCATTTTATGCCTCTAGACGTGCCTGAATTTCACTGAGCATAACACTTATACGTTTACCACTCTCGTTTATCATCTCAGAATATCGTGTACACTCTTCTTTTGAACTATTCATTGCAACTAAACGTTTATACGTCCTTTCAATCCGTTGTTGGGTCTCTTCTAGAAATGAAACAGGTTCAGAAATATCATAATCAGGACTAGTTTCCAAAAACGAGTAACCAGTACTACAGTGTTCCTGATTTTCTTGCTCGTAAGACCAATTCGCGTGTGGATAGTAATTGGGCTCACCATGGTATGAACCATAACCTTGAAAAGGTTGGCGTTCCCAACTACTATACCCACCATGGTCATAAAAATGATGATGTCCATATTCAAATTCAGATCGATAATCATTGTATTGGCTTCTGTCATACCAGTTAGACATTCTTAATTGCAAGGGAATTCTACACAATCATAAACAAGGATGACTCGACCAAATCAAACCTACTGATTTCTAGCAAACAAAAAGCATGATGGCTCCACTTAGATTGTTTCTAGACCAGCTTCTAATCCTTCGAAAGGGAATTCGTTACAATTTAAGCAAACCCCTCTGGAATCAATCCGAGTCAAAGTACGTTGAATTGAGGCGAGGGAAGCTCAGTGGAACTTTGATGCCCAAGGCCTCACCGCTATCACAAGGCGGCGCAGTCACGCATTCAACTCACAGAAACCATCATGAACTTCGAAGTATGCCAAAAGAGTAACCAATATTTTTCGAACGACTTTCCTACTAAGCTCGTTACCCTATAGGTCTCGTTCTATTCCAAATTTTAAGCTTAGGTTCGCGTTTGGTTTCGTTTTCCTAAAGCGGGCAAGAAGGGAGCGGTGATGAAATCCGAACCCTTATCTTGTATTGGCCAGGCCTTTCCCTTTACTAGGAATTTAAAAACAGTCCAAATTCATCCTCAATCAATGAATCACCTTAAGGAATACAGTAACTCGCTTACAGGAGATTCGCGAGTGCTTCGATGGACTTACCTCCCGTACCAGACGGGGGATGAACCGTTGAAGTCGACTCGGGCCACGACTCCTATGTCATGTACGAACCCGAGGGTCCGAGACGATATTGTAAGCGTCGTCCTTCCCTGCAAACAGTTTATATTTAAATTTTTTTTATATATAACCCTTCCGTAGGGTTTAAAATTAAAATAAATTGTCCAAAGTCCAGTCCAATGAAAAGAAATACAAAAAATAATAATAATAATTACAAAAAAAAATGGAAAGTCTCTTAAAAATAAATAAATAATTCTCTTTTTTTTTCTCTCTTTTTTTTTCTCTCTTTTTTTTTTTGCTTTGTCTTTTTTCCTTCTCTTTTAGCTTTAAGCTTTGATTCCAAGGTCTTTAGTATCCAACTTCAAACCTGTAATACAAAGACACAACCAAAGAGACGTAAAAAGAACAAATGGAATAATAAAAAATAATAAAAACCTAAAAATTATACCTAAGCACAAATCCCCGGCAGCGGCGCCAAAATGATTAAGATTTTTGACGGGGTTGTAGTAAATAGAATTCGTTTCAGACTTGTGAAGAAAATGGAATTTTTAGATTTAATAAAAAAAAATATTTATACAAAAATATTAACAATGGGCGAGAGGTACTGGGACTAAGGATTTGGCCGAATTCACTACACAGGATTCATTCATAAATTCTTTGACAATTTAAAACTCAATAAAATTAACATGGACTCTGATTTTGCCAAGATAGATTCTCAAAACATCGATTGTAAGTCCTAAGCATGATGTATCAAAACACTAAAGATAAGCATACATCATCAAATTAAATAACAACCAATTAATTCAAATCATATTTCAATTTTAAATTAATGCAAAAGTCATAAAAAAGAATAAAATAAATTTACCCGTGTATGAAATTCACCCTCCTCCATCCCAGTGTTGGGTTTAGCTCATCATGATAAAAACACGCTCAATATTTTTATAGCTCAAATGGTGTTTACAATGGAGAGAAAAGGAGAAAATTGTGTAAAACTGTAATCTGCGACGCACAAAAAGCGTCACAGAATGAACGATAAAACACAAGTGCTGATGCTGTTTAGACTGCACTGCGACCCACGGATGTGCGTCTTAGACACTGTTGATAAACCACTGTCCTTGCGAGTCTGTTCTTCGTGTTCTTGGTGTTCTTCATCAGCTGCAGCATCAGAAACAGAGTTTCATCAACTCTTGATTTCTTCTTCTCTGGACCTCCTCTCGACCCCAAACTCTCGACATCCTTCTCCTAACCCCAGCAACCTATTTATACTCAAAGGTCGACCAAATCTTTGTAATAACTTCAATATAATCCGGCAGTGAAGAGAATATTTCCGATATATTTTTTTTATTCTTCTGACTTGTTACGGGATTGTTTCCTGGTTTATCTCTTTCACGCGTCTTCTCTGAGATTGTAGAATTTGTTCCAACCAATACAGTCGACCCATGCACGTATCTTCCATCCAAAAATTCCGAGAATAGAATATCTTCCCTGTTTTGAGAATATCTTCCTGTTTTGCATCCCACGATTATCCGCCCAAATAACTCGATTCGAACACCCATACCATCCCTGTTAGGCTATAACAGGTCCAACCCAATGAAAACTAGCCTTGAATCTCCTTATATCACGTCCAAAAATTTGCTTCAACAATTACGCAGGTGAAGAACTATTTTTCCGCCAAAACTCGGTTCAAATGGGGAAGAAACTGGTAGCCCCCTATCCAGAGTAGGGGTGCGAATAGCAGCTGCCTTGGGGGTGACCTGGGGGTGCCCCTTAGTAATTAGGTTACCCCTTATCCAAAAGCGAGAGTCTGAATAACACTTGTCCTCCGGGTGCCAAAATCAACTTTTCGAGCCGAATTTTCCAAAAATGTTTATTTCCTAAAAATACATAAAAACACAATATTAGTACAAAAATAGAGTTTCAACAATACGGACATTGAGGACAAATTAGACACAAAAATGTGTCTATCATGCTGCTACTGGTGAAGCCGCCTATTCGGAGAGGAGATTAACCTAATTAGGAGAAATCTCTTATGGACGCTCATTTTAAAGACTTCTTTGGGATTGAGAAGCTTTATTAATACTGTTGGTGGGAAACTAGATAATTGCGATTTATCTTTTGTTTTCGATTGATTTGATTGACTAACGGTGGTTGAACTTTTATTGCACCTAGTTTTTTTATGCTTGAGAATCTTCTCTTATGATATAAGATTCACTCAAACTAGATCGAAGTTTCGACGGAGATCTTTAGACTATTTGTAGATATAAAGACGTCTTGTGATAATCCATTGTTAACAGACTCCATTATATGCGTGATTGATCACAAGAGATTCAAGCTGATTGTGTGCAGGTGTTTATTGAAGATCTAAGAAGATTTGAAGACAAAGAAGACTTTGAAGATTTCTGTTTTGGGTTCATAATCTTTGGTGTGCACAATACTTGTTTCGGTAAAAGAGGATCCAACTATAATCGGTTTATCCTTGTGGTAGATTAGATTGATTATTTGTGCAGATCGGCATCAATACAATTCTTTGTGATTAAAAGTATTCATTGCAAAATATTAACAATTACTTTGTAATTTGATAATAAGATAGATATAAGAACCTGAAAAATGAGTTTATTGAGATAAATAGAAGAGACTTTTGTCGAACTCACATCACCTGGTCGAAAAGAGTTGATACCAAACAGATTTGTTGTTCCTTTACTGTTTGGAATACGAACCAAAGGAATTGTTCCAAGTACGTGACTTATTACAGGTCGGGGGCGTGGGAATATAGACGGAACTAGGTGAAATATAGGTTTAGTTGCTTGGTCTCAACTATACGAAGTTGGTTTGATTTTGTATAGCGGCTTAATCCTGAGAGTATTCAATCATGGACAAGGTCCCAGGGTTTTTCTGCATTTGCAGTTTCCTAGTTAGCAAAATCTTGTTGTGTCATTTACTTTTATTTTCCGTAATTATAATTGTTGTTATTATAATTTAAAGTAAATTACACAAACGTTAATTCCTATTTACTTGATAAGTAATCCTATTGTGTTTGGTTAGGACCGAACCTTTTATCAAGTAAACATACTTCGTTGTTGCATTGTCTCGATCTTGTATCCATAGTCAATCACACAAGTTATCTTATTGTCGTATTGTCTCGATCTCGTGTCCATAGACGATCACACGAAGTATGAACCGATTTGTTGTATTGTCTCGACTTAGTCCATAGATAATCACTTTCGGAGAAAGGACTTATAGGTGGAAAAGTTGAGTTTGAGGTATATTTGGGTACCCTCATCTTTTCAATTGGTATCAGAGCAGGAAAACACGAAAATATCTAACAATCTGTGTTTGGTGCGATCCATCCTATATGAATAAACTCGAGTTCTCTCTTGAATCGACTTCAATTAACGTACCGCCAAGATTTGACGGAACAAACTATCTATGGCGGAAATATGGTATGAGATCTTTTCTTCAATCACGAGACTTTAATACATGGCTATTAGTCGTCGATGGTTACATTCGTCCAAAGACATAAAATTCAGAAACTGAGTTTAAACGCTTGGTAGATTTTTCAAACGAAGAAAAGGCCCTTGCAAAGCAGAATTCAGATGGTTTGAATGCTATAATACATGTTGTAAGTCGTGATCTACAACATCATATATCAACGTGTCAAACTTCGAAATAAGCTTGGGATAATCTTCAGATCGTATTCGAAGGAAACACTTCAGACAAAGAAGCTAGACTTCAAACTCTTACGTACGACTGGGAAAACCTTCGAATAGATGACAACGACACTTTTGAAGAGTTTTATCTTAAACTCTCTGAGATAATTAATGCATCTTTCTCTCTTGGAAAGACTATCTCTGGAAAGGATATAGTGTGCAAAATTCTCAGATCGTTGCCATCAAGATACGATTCTAAGAAGCATGCAATCATTGAAGAAAATGATCTCTCAACTCTCTCACGAAGCACACTCGTTGGAAAGTTAAAGATCTTTGATCATGATCACAGTCTATTCAAACTAAAGGAATCGCTTTTAAAGCTGCAAAAATTCCGAAATCTCCAATGGAGATGAATAGACAGATGGATGATTCAGATGAACATATTGCAGAAAATCCTGGTGATGAAATTGAACAATCATTATCATTGATTACTAGAAGTTTCGAGATCTCTTAAAGAATAGAAATAAGAGATTCATTAAGGATACTCATCGATCTTCTCGCCCGCATGATCGAGTGTTCCTGTCAAAAAGGATCATGAAGAAGATGATGAATATCAGCCGCAATGCTTTAAGTGTCCCAATCCCAAGAAATATTGCTAAACACTGTCCCAATCCTAAGAAATACACTGGAAGCAAGGCTCTGGATGTAACTCTAGATGAGAGCTCTGATTCATATGATTCTGAAGAAGCTAATATTGTATTAGTTGTCACTCTTATTTCTTTCTCCTCCATTGGTGATTTACCCATTTTAAAAATGGACATGTCTTCCGATGTTATTAAATCATCTAATGGAAAAGGGAAAAATAAGACAAGATGCAAAAACTGTCTCAAAAATAGAACTGCTAATAGTTGCATAGGCAACTCAAGTCAATCTCAAGATACTTCGCTAGTTCGAGGTAACAAGAGGATAATTTCTCATACGATGTTAGATCAAGGACACTCTGTTTGTTCAAATTTCCATAATGAAAGAAAATCTCATACTAATACCACCTGATTGGTATTAGAATTATTTCCTCACCATGTGTGCCGAATTTTGAGTGAGGAAGAAGAAAAATCAAGGCACTTGTGTGTAGATAATGGGAATAAAATCTAATATTTGAAAATATTTGATATATTCATATTTTTAAGAATATTATATTTTCGGAAGTATGAAAATTCTAAAAAGATCTTTCTCATTCTTTGGTCATTCCTTTTCAGAACCATGAGTCTGGATCCAACATCTTCTCTTGGCAAGATGCTAGATCAGAAAGATCAACTTAAGATTAAGTCTGGATCTTCTCTTGATATTAAGAATAAAATAAAAAATGGGGATTGGCTTAGCAAGAAGGAAAGAGATAGTACGGTGAGGAAAGAAGACTGTATTGAAGCATTGACACATTTTTGTGTTCAATCAAAGACAGAATTACATGCTATTGCAGAATCCTTCACGAAAATTTCTCACCTGCAAGAAATTATGGTGAAGCAACAAGGTTTTCTATTTGAAGAAATTCACAATCTAAAGACTGAAAGTAATAATCCTCCTTCATTTTGCACTGATATGAAGGACTGAGATGCAAAAGATAATATACATCAATTTTTGATTTCTTTCAATGATTTTATTAGGCCAATTATTGTTATGTATGTTTATGGGATGTTTGATTTCTCTTGTGATAGTTTTTGATTTACATAGCATGTTCTTGAATGCTTTATGATTATTGTTATGTATGTTTATGGGATGTTTGATTTTGGTTTACTCCCTTGATATTCGATCTCATAATGTTGTGAACCCTTATGGTTCGGGTGACTTTTTGGTTTAGCAGGATTAAGTTCTAGCCCATGTTGGTAGGATTTATCAAAGGATCATGAGGGGTTTTGATAGAAACAATATGTTAAAAAGTCACAACATATTGAATCGTTTGGTTTAGCATAAAAGCATATGTGTTTCGGGGTTTTCAACCTTTGTCTGGTAAAGGTTGGTTGTTGTTATTCTTTTGTTTTGCATAAGGATGAAAACATAATGATATTTCGATATCAATTCTCCCTGCAAGAAGATGCAAACATATTGGAGAAGAGGATGCGAAATTTGAGGTAACGAGTTTGTTAGTTAATCGTTTTCCTGTTTAAGAAAAACCTAATTTTATTTCATATATTTATTGCTTTTGCTTAACAAAATGTCGGTACAATTGATGTTTTATTCCATTATTATGTATGGATGTGTGTGTGATTCAATTGGTTCCGGTTAAGAAAAACTACTGTTATCTTGCTTTATTGTTTGGTATCAATCGTTTAGGCTTACAAAATTTCGGTGCAATTGCGGTGCTTTAGTGTCTATGTTGTTTCAATTGCTTCCGGTTAAGGTGAATAATTATGCAAGTTGATTTATTTGGTTTATAGGAATTCTTTATGGCTTAACGAAAGAAAATGTTCATGGGATGAATTATTTAGTCCAATTCGATTTCGGATAAGAGAAACTAAGTTAATTCTGATCTTAGTTAGACTTATCAAAGAGGAGGTTTCGGTTATTCAAGTCTAATCGAATGCCTTAACAAGAAATGCTAGTTAACTAACCTAGTAATTGTCTTGTTTAATATTTAAAGGTCTAAGTTATATGTATAATTAGAACCTGATGAGAAAAATAGAGTTATCTTTATTTTGGTCTTATCGAACAAGCGATTGTATTTGTACAATCGGTTTAGGAAATGAACTAAGGTGCTTAGTCGATTTTTGGTTTGCTAAACTATTAGGGAAAATTACTTCGGGCAATTGTTTTCTTGGTAACATATCAAAATACTATTACTTTGTAGTTTCGGTTTTGATATTGGTTATCAAAAATGATGTGTGGAACCCTCGTACTTAACTCTATAGGTTGCAAGTCTTGTGAGATTTGTAAGATCCTTTCGGTTTGTCCTTTATTTTTTCGTTTCTTTGTCATTTTGTGAAAAAAAGGGGGAGAAATATATGAAGCAAACAAGTGATACTGGTATTGATTTATATTGATTGGTATCACTAAGGGAAAGGACATTGGTGCTTAAACGTTTATCTAACGAAAAAGTAAAAGCATAGACTAAGGGGGGGGGGGGGGTAGCATAGACTACTAGGGAATAACAAAGACGTGTGAATTGATAAAATCTACATATCTTACCTTTAGGGGGAGTATTAGCTTTGTTATTATAATGTCAACAACGGAATTTATGGATTGAATGTATACAGGTTATTGTGTTGTTGAATTCGGGAATCAAGTGTATGTATAATGAATTCTTGTAATTTGTTTATCCATATGATGTAAGATTTTTGTCACTAAAATTGACAAAGGGGGAGATTGTTAGATGATGGGCTGTCGTAGGCTCAAAAAATTAATAAATATATTTCAAACTAATTAACTGGTAATATAGCGTCAGTAAGAGATCATTCCCACAGAGAGCTATGTAATTGATAGGTTATTTGATCAGCAAGATAAAGTAAATAACAAAGGGGGGTTGGTTGTAAGATAAATATAAAGACAATAATAAAGAAAAGAGATGATTAAAGAATCCTTCGCCGTTACCAAGCGATGGCTGGATTAAAATACTTATCTATCTTTCGTTAGAACCATTCATCACCAACCGTAGAATAACAGCTAGATCAGTGTTATCCCCAAAACTCCTTATACCACAGATACAGAAACTCTCCAATATCAGATTCTATTCAACCGAACCACCAAGTAGTAGCTCACTCAAGGTGTAATCCAATCGAACACTTTAAGCTTTGTGACTTAGGTTAATCCCAGTAGTTAAACTCTTAGCTCAAGGTTTACTTGTTGGTGTTGTTTTTACACACGATTCCTCCACAGAATCCCTCTGTAAGGTCTCGTGATTTCTACTTGTGTAGAGAGTTAATCGACGATTACTTATCTCATAACTTCTAATAGCAATAGAACGATCAATAGATCAGTGTAGCATGCACTCCAAATCAATCTAAGAATCACTTATAAACCCTAGATATGGTAAAACAAGCGATGATGATAAAAACTCTCAATAGATTTGTATTAATAATAAAGCTTCACGTTTAGAACATTGAATTCATCCTTAATCAACAAAGGTTTAGTTTCCCATGATTACACAATTACCCGGTTTCCCCCTAAATAGATAAACCCTAAAATATTAATGAAAAACAAAAGTATAATATGAGATTATTCCATGACCTAAAACCTTTTTATAGGTTTACATTGCTTGGCCATCAAGTATTTAGTTCGGTTCAAGAACCCGACCCGAAAATATGACATAAAGACCCTAACCGCGACCTTAGGCCTTCACAAGTATGCGTACACGTTTTTATACTCCTTAAGTATGCGTACCTCAAATTCCAGCAGAAATTTTGGGAACTTAAGTATGCGTACCCGTTTGCATACTTTACCGTCTTCGGTATTTGATAAAAGCTTGTTTTGGCCACAACTTCTTCGTCCGAACTCGAAATGACCTCATTATTTTTGCATTCTTTTTATATTTCAATTATCTTCAAGATGATGATGAGAAATACTTAATTTGAATTAGTTAATATTGGTCTTTGGCCCTTCTCTTGATTTTGAGTGTTTTGCTCATTTTCGTCGCATTTCTTCTACTTTTCTTGGACTTGGGCACCTGGATACTCAGAATACTTCTCTCCTTAGGTCTTTTCAGAACTTTGTAGATCCTTTTTGTATGATTCACATATTAGAGGCAAATAAGAGAAAACAAGAGTAATAATATGAATACATGCAAGAATAATAGCTAAAACAAGTATGGAATAGATACTAAAATCATATGAATTATGCACTTATCAAATTCCCCCACAATTAGATTTTTCTATTCCTAGAGCAAACTAAATAAAACAACTCCTTGTCGTCGAGAATACGGTTACACTTAGCATGTATAACAAGCCTTTAAACCCCTAGGTGTAGCGGACGAGTTATAGTCTCGTGATGGCTTACAAGAGGTATACCCACAAAACCTACTCCAATTTATCGCCTTGGAAGAATTACTAAGGATAGACACAAAATATAAATCCAAATAATTAGCTTGCATATGTTCGTTCGCTGCAAACATCCCACATACATTCCAATCATCACACACAAGCAATTACTTACGTGTGACATTCAACCTGACTACAAAACTCTACTAAGATAGTCATAGTACTTTCTGTAACATTTGCCACAAAACTTGCCTACTGAAATCACATGGATAGATAAGAGAATGGAAATAATAAAGTGAAGTGTGCAAATGTTGACTAAAGTGAAAGATGTTACCCATTATACTTGTATGAATGTCGTCAAAGGATTCTTATTTATAGCGCAATAGTTGAGACAAGCACCCATTTAACTCGACCACATGATTAGATACTCTAAGTGCATGTTCCTTTTCAGCAAGTATGTGATAGTTGCCTTGGATCCTGCATTCCACGCTTGTTTAGGCGACAGAGACAGGGACCACGTATCACACATACTGCTATCCAAGTGTCGAGAACCTCATCAATAGTCTTTTTGACTTGATATATAATGATGGTAGGTTTTTGTTTTCATCTACTTCATGATTACTACGAGATTCCGGACCTATCATTTATTAGTGTCGATAAATGAAGAGGATCCTTATATATATGTTTTTTTTTCACTTTTTTTTCTGGCTCACTCTTTATGATTGTAAGACAATTGCCTGTGCGGATTTTATATACTCAACCAATGATTACCTTGCTACAACATCCATGGCAGTATCAGGATCCCAACAAATCAGTTTAGAGAAACATATAACTGCAAAAATAAAAAGAAAGTGATTCAGTAGTGATTAATTGCGAGGATGAATCTTTCAAACGACTACCATGCTATTGCTAGCAACTGTGTTTCACAATCAATTATTAATGTATATATAATTAAGGATTGTAAAATGACAAAGTGGGACTCAATCTATAGCCGCAAGAACTGTTTCAACCTAAAAAGGTTTAGAGTGTCATTCTAAATAGCTCATAATTAACTCCAAAAGATGAAGTCTCAAGAATGCAAGAAATCAAAGAATATTATTTATTTATTTATTCAAACCAAACATGCTTAAATACTCCCCCACACTTAAACTCAACATTGTCCTCAATGTTCAAACCGAAATTTTGATTTCTGACATAACAACCATGAAAAACTCAAAACCTGTACAAATGGATAGGGAACTAGGAAAAACATCCTAAACGAAAGTTGTTCTCCTAAGTATTTTCTATAACTTTTCAAAACGGCACAATGTTTCGATAAATGGTCTGACTTTTATCGCCTTCGGACTGAAAAAAGTTTTGTAAAAATACCGAAACTTAAATGTCCAGGCCTATCGCTCCAACTTATCCGACTCCGAATTAAAATTTTCTTTTTGTAAAACAAAGGTGAGGCTGTCCTTTTTAAAATTTGGGGTCAACCACTCAAATCGGACTCCGTATGAAGTCTCGAGAGTTGTTTTCGTAACAAGTACGCAGTCAGAATTTTCTGACGAAAATTTGTCAAAACTTTCATTATAGATATAGGACTTTGTAAAATCTAAGATGGGAATGCAAGATATGATATGAAAAACTAATAAAACTAAAAAAAAAATGGATATAGATACAAAACCGACGGGTTTTCTCCTATGTAGCGCTTGGTTTAACGTCGTCAGCCCGACGTTATTATTATCGTCCGTACACCAGTAATCTGAAAATTTGGTAATCCTTCCAAATAACAATCTGCAATTCAAATAACAGATTCACAAAAACATTAGCACAAAAGATAAATATTGAAGCTATGACTTTACTGAAGTTTCCCCTACACTTAGTTCTTTCTACACTCGGAAGTGGATAGAGAACATAGAATTCTGGAACTTCAATAGGTTCCTCAGCTAGGTGAACCTGCACAATACTCGAATCAAACACATCAAGTGGTGGATACTTATAAGAAAAATAATTCGTTAAAGCTTTAGAAGCACACAACTCCAATCCTAAGTGAGGTATTTTCTTAAAAGTTGGGTTAACAACTCTTTGAGAAACTACTTCAATTGGATGGAAAGGATCAATAGATATAAAATTAGCAAAGGTTAGACAAACCTTGTTTCGGATCCTCATTCATAATTAACATTAAATTAATTACCTCGAGTATATTGTGGTCCTCTATCGATCTTTTATTATCTAGCTCAATTGGGTCTTCCACGACTTCAATCAATTTGGTTTCATTCTCAATCTTAATCTCTTCAACAGCCTCATCATCAAAATCGGAATCATCTTCTAGAAAGTCTAGTTCAGTGATGCAACTCATAATATCTACGTTTGAGTACGTTACACCATTTATAACAATAGATATGTCATACCCAATCTCCTCCTTTTGAATAGGCGAAGAATCTTTATTATGATATGGAGTTGGAATAATCGTACCATTATTGCAAGGACTTTCGAGATGTGGTTCATCTTCATCATAATCACTGTCAACCTCAAAATCATCAACATCATAACGGCGTTCGAATTCCATGTCTATGGCCTTGATAATTCCGTCAAGAATCTCTTGTGATGGACCGGCTTTTTCTAGCTGCTCATGTTGCTTAAAAAGTTTTCTGACATTATCACGCTTTCCACCGTTGTGCACAATCTCCTCTTTGGGAAAGAGTTAAGGAAAAACACGATGAAGAGGAGTAGGTCTTGATTTAGTATGATCACTCTTTAGCTCCAAACTCTCTGTCATTCGTACATTACTAGAAAACAATTGATCAGAAGCATAACTATCCTTTCATCCTCGTGATTGTTCACTTACATGCCCGTCATAAAGTTGTTGACATGTATGAAAATATCCATAAGGTTCCATGGGGTATTGATCATAGCCAAAATAATGGTTTTGATTATACCCATAGGATGGTTGGTAGTTTTCATATGAATGAGATTGAAAACCATATTGATTACCACTGTTCTATTTGTAATCTTGTGCACCGTACATGTTACTTACGTAAGGAAACATGATGACTCACAAGAAAGAGAAAAACAAAACAAAAATCTAAAAAAAATAAAAACAAGCTAAACAAATAACAAATCAATTAGCAACTGCTCCCCGGCAGCGGCGTCAAAATTTGATTGGTTGTCATAGGCTCAACAAATTAATAAATATATTTCCCACTAATTAACTGGTAATATAGAGGTAGTAAGAGATCGTTCCCACAGAGAGCTGTGTAATTGATAGGTTATTTGATCAGCAAGATAAAGTAAATAACAAAGTGGGGTTGGTTGTAAGATAAATATGAAGACAATAATAAATAAAATAGATGACTAAAGAATCCTTCGCCGTTACCAAGAGATAGCTGGATTAAAATACTTATCTATCTTTCGTTAGAACCATTCATCACCAACCGTAGAATAACAGCTAGATCAGTGTTATCCCCAAAACTCCTTATACCAGGGATACGGAAGCTCTCTAATATCAGATTCTATTCAACCAAACCACCAAGTAGTAGCTCACTCAAGGTGTAATCCAATCGAACACTTTAAGCTTTGTGAATTAGGTTAATCTCAGTAGTTAAACTCTTAGCTCAAGGTTTACTTGCTTGTGTTGTTTTTACACACGATTCCTCCACAGAATCCCTCCGTAAGGTCTCGCGATTTCTACTTGTGTAGAGAGTTAATCGACGATTACTTATCTCATAACTTCTAATAGCAATAGAACGATCAATAGATCAATATAGCATGCACTCCAAATCAATATAAGAATCACTCATAAACCCTAGATATGGTAAAAACAAACGATGATGATAAAAACTCTCAATAGATTTGTATTAATAATAAAGCTTCACGTTTAGAACATTGAATTCATCCTTAATAAACAAAGGTTTAGTTTCCCATGATTATACAATTACACGGTTTCCCCCTAAAGGGATAAACCCTAAAATATTAATGAAGAACAAAAGTATAATATGAGATTATTCCGTGACCTAATATCTTTTTATAGGTTTATATTGCTTGGCCATCAAGTATTTAGTTTAGTTCAAGAACCCGACCCGAAAATACGACATAAAGACCCTAACCGCGACCTTAGGAATTCACAAGTATGCATAACGTTTTTATACTCCTTAAATATGTGTACCTCAAATTCCAGCAGAAATTTTCGGAACTTAAATATGCGTACCCGTTTGCATACTTTACCGTCTTCGATATTCGATAAAAGCTTGTTTTGGCCACAACTTCTTCGTCCGAACTCGGAATGACATTATTATTTTTGCATTATTTTTATTTTTCAATTATCTTTAAGATGATGATGATAAATCCTTAATTTGAATGAGTTAAGATTGATCTTTGGCCCTTCTCTTGATTTTGAGAGTTTTGCTCCTTTTCGTCGCATTTCTTCCACTTCTCTTAGACTTGGGCACTTGGATACTTGGAATACTTCTCTCCTTAGATCTTTTAAGCAGTTTTTAGCTTCTTTTTGGATGATACAACTATTAGAGGAAAATAAGATAAAACAAGAGTAATAATACGAATACATGCAAGAATAATAGATAAAACAAGTATGGAATGGATACTAAAATCATATGAATTATGCACTTATCATTAGAGCATAGCGGTTGAACCCACCAACCGTTGGTATGTCAAGTTTAGTTGTCATATTTTAGTGAGACAAAACTCATTTTAAGAGTCACTTGATTATGTACTAGAGTCAACTTTGTATAGGTTAGCTTGAAAGTATTAGGATATGAGACATTACAAGTATTGCGAAGACTTGAAGAAGTGAAGAAGTAAGGAGATATAACGACAACATCATCCTTCCACTTGAGGTTAGTGATATTTGACTTGAACTGTTTCATTCCCTAACGTATCTTTCAAGTCGTGCATATTGAAAACAAAACTGCGAAGCATGATTGATTATACTCTAGTTATACATAGTATTAAGGAATACAATACGAGGTTTATTTTTTAACCATTAAAATTTATAGATAAGACATCGACATAATCGTTTGAATGCTATTGTGATTATGTATGGGTATAAGATGAGTATTTCATTCTAGGAAACAATATTTTACATTTGTTTTAATGAAGTAAATTCATGAACTTGTTTTGTGAATCGAAAGAGAAATCGCAAGGCATTATTGGTATTGTTATTCATTGCATATCTTTTGAACTACCAATATGTGTGATTAGTATAACCGCTCATGCCTTGTTTATGTTCTTGGTAAAACTATTCACAAAGGACTGATTTTTGTATTGGTATGACTTTTATTAGTGAAACCGATCTTAAGTAATCACCTGAGATGATATGATCGATTTAGTGTTATTGGTATGACCGACTCTGGGTAAAGGGGAAACAATCCTAGTAAGAGGTGCAACCTATCACAAAGGGGAATCGATCCTTGTATGAGGTGCAGCAAGTTTTTAGCAGAAAGGAGAATCGATCCTATGGACATGTGCAACACATTTTTAGGAAAAGGGGAACCGATCCTATGGACATGTGCAGCAAGTACAAGTTAGATACCATATATATGTGGGGAACCAATCCTAGTACCTAGTCAACCAAATTTTGGTAAATAGCGTGACTATGCAAAGTGCTCACATGGAGGTAGAACCGAAACTTGTTTTGGTAGAACCGGGAAACCATGTTTGGTGATTGAGTGTTCTTGATCAATCACGTAGTTCTTGAAAGTCAGATGAACCAATTCTAAACTTGTTTGGAAGTGTGGCAAATCGGTTTCAAGATTGTAAGTATGAAAGAGGACTTACAAAGTAAAGATGTCGACATACTTTGAACATGTGCAGTAACGCTTATCTTTAATTGTTCAAAGTTATTCCTTAATAGCTAAAGGAACAAAATCCCTGATCGAATAAAATAAATTGAGAATCTTTTATTTAAGATTTTTAATTTTATTTTAGGAAAATGAAAAATAGTAATGTGTATTTGCTAGTTGGAGATTTTCTAAGAGATTTTCGGTCATTATTTGGACAAAGCATTTCCAGGAATTATGGAAACTGAATCTGGAATATATTGCATACCTTGAGAATATTTTCGGTTTTGGAAATTCCTTGGTCTATAAATATCAAAGTTTGCATTTCGAGCAAACTAATCCTCAGAGACAGCAAAACTATCTCAGTTGTGCTGCTACTGGTGAGCCGCCTAGATAATTGTGGTTTATCTTTTGTTTTTGATTGATTTGATTGACTAAAAGTGGTTGAAATTTGATTGTACCTAGTTTGTTTATGCTTGTGAATCTTCTCTTCTGATATAAGATTCACTCAGACTAGATCAAAGTTTCGACAGGGATCTTTAGACTGTTTGTAAATCTAAATATGTCTTCTGATAATCCATTGTTAACAGACTCCGTTCTGTGCGTGATTGATCACAAGAGATTCAAGTTGATTGTGTGCAGGTGTTTATTGAAGATCTAAGAAGATTTAAAGACAAAGAAGACTTTGAAGATTTCTGTTTTGGGTTCATAATCTTTGGTATGCACAATACTTGTTTCGGTAGAAGAGGATCCAACTATAATCGGTTTATCCTTGTGGTATATTAGATTGATTAGTTGTGTAGATCAGCATCAACACAATATTTTGTGATTAAAAGTATTGATTGCAAAATCTTAACAATTACTTTGGTAGTTGATAATAAGATAGATCTAAGAACCTGACAAAGGAGTTTATTGAGATAAACAGAAGATACTTTTGTCGAACTCACATCACTTGGTTGAAAAGAGTTGATATCGAACAAATTTGTTTTTCCTTTACTGTTTGGAATATGAACCAAAGTGTTAGAGCATTTCTCAGTCGAACTCGCATGCGTTGCTATCTCAAGCATGTTTGTTAATGTTAGTGATCAAAACTATAAGTCTTGATTTCTAGTCTACTATAGCTAAGTCTCGGACTAGGATAGAAAGTGTAGTTGAGCCTAAGAACTCCATGGCGGATCATCATACAAGACGAAGAACTACTCAAGGAACTGCTGGAACTTCATTGACAAAAAGGTATGTGGAGACTTGAACTTATATATCACTCAAAAGTCTATATACTCTATCTCCTATCTTGAGAAAAAAGTCGTTTTGCTATATAGACTTTGATTATACACATTTGCTATTTCGATCCGAGTTTAACTTGCCTATATATTTCTCGAAATATGTGTTGGTAAGCTTTCGCTTTGGCCAAGTTCATCTTTACCTAGTGAGGAAAGTCATGTTATGTTTCAATCACTTTGAAAATTGCTTTAACGAAAAATGGTTTGTGAATAAAAACTATATAACGTTCTCTAAGAATGTTTCAATGATTGAAACAACAATTATACTCGTACGATAGAAACAACAAGATCATATCACACAACTATGATAAAGTAGTATCAGTCTGGCTTCACAATCCCAATGAAGTCTTTAAGTCGTTAACCTGGTTTAGAAGAAGAACCAAAGGTTAAAGGAGAATCGACTCTAGTTTAGCACAACTAGTATCACACAGAATGTGTGGGGATTAGGTTTCCTAGTTTCTAGAGTTCTACCTTACATTGTCTTTCAAATCGGGGTTTGCAATCAATGTTAGCTTGGTAACAAAGCATTCAATATTCACCGTTAGATGAAAACCTTATTAGATTCAAGCTAATATTTATCAATCGTTAGATCGAAAACATAGCTTGTTATACACAAATGAAATGCACGTTTCTAGGCTTGTGTAACCTTACCCAAACTTGTACATTAGTTGGTTCACAAATAGTTAACCAAATGGTTTGCCATATGATCACTTTCATATCAACCATATTCTTCTTCACCATAACTAGTTCAAATGACCCAAATGAACTAGTTAGAGAGTTGTTCAATTGCAAGGAAATCTCATGTACTACACAAGACACAATTGAAGCAAAAACGATTTGATTCACTTGAATCGGTTCATCAACTAGATAGCCACGGTTTTCAATTGCATTCCTTAGTTAATATGAATAAGTTCACAATCATCATTTTTAGATATAACCTACTCAAGTTCGCGGACTGGGTTCGCGGACTTAAGTTCCCGGATGGAGTTCACAAAATCCAGCAGAAATTCTCGGGTTTGAGAACTTCGCCAGTTCGCGGACTGGGTTCACGGACTTATCTCAAGCACTACTCCGGTTTACTTGATCAACAAAGTTCGCAAACTTAGGTTTAAGAATAAGGACTTATACATATATTTGTGTGTTTCCACAACAATGCTTATACCCTCCAATGGTTATATAATCTAAACTCTCATTTAAATCATTGAAACATTCTCAGAGGACGTTATATAGTTGTTATTCACAAACCATTTTTCGTCAGAGCAATTTTCAAAGTGATTGACATGACTTTCATCACTAGGTAAAGATGAACTTGGATAAAGCGAAAGCTTACTAACACATATTTCGAGAAATAGATAGGTGAGATAAACTCGGCTCGAAATACCAAATGTGTATAATTTAAGTCTATATAGGAAAACGACTTTTGTCTCAAGATAGGAGATAAATAGACTTTTGAGTGATATATAAGTTCAAGTCTCCACATAACTTTTAGTCGATGAAGATCCACCAGTTCCTTGAGTAGTGCTTCGTCTTGTTTGATGATTTCCATGGAGTTCTTGAGCTCAACTACACTTTCTATCCTAGTCCAAGACCTTAGCTATAGTAGACTAGAAATCAAGACATTTAGTTTTGATCACTAACATTGACAAACATGCTTGAGATAGCAACGCATGCGAGTTCAACCGAGCAATGCTCTAAAAATCTCCCCCTTTGTCAATTTTAGTGACAAAACTATCAATACATATGGAATACAAAAAAAATATATAATAAACTTTTGTAGCTCCTATTCCACACGCCTAATCTTCAACATTACTCGAAATCTTCGTCACTTCCAAGTACTCCAATGATCCAAAAGGTTGTAAGTTTAGCATCATCGTTGTTGAAAATCCGTAGCTATAACAACGAGAAAACAAGAGTTCTCAATCATTGTTATACAGTGTCATAGTATCATTACACAGCGTCAAAGTTCAATTGTATCACAACTTTAACAACAATACTATGGTGACATATCGCCCCCCCTTAGTCAATACTCCATCTCTCATGGAAACCACTCCCCCTTACATAATGATCCGAAAAACATATGTATTTGTAGTGTGAATTACATATTAATTCTCCCCCTTTTTGTCAATAAAATTGGCAAAGGTACAAGAACGGGATCCTAATGAAATTCTGAAAGAGACATTTCATGACCAAAAGATAGCATATATCATCTTATTTAGATGCAATCATAAAGCCGAAGCTAAATGCATTCATCAAGGAGTCTATAAAGATACAAGATAACCCCTATAATATTCCACAACCGCACTCCCCACAAAGATCTGGCAATTAAGCACAAGTTCAATTAAGAACTCTCCCCCATAAGATGTCATTCCCCAAAGAACAACAAGAGCGACCTTAATTTCATAAAGAAAAGAAGGATTTCTTCGGACAACAAATCACATACAAGTATGAATTTGAATCCAAAACATTCAATTAACTTAACCATAAGAGAACCCATGATTAATTTAATCAAACATGCTCAACATAAGTAAACTTATGGAGACTTAAAAACACTCAATTAGATTAATCACAAGAAAACCCATAATTAATCTAATCGAAATATACAACTAAACTAATCACAAAACAATGTCAAAACAATGACTCAATCGATATATCTCAACATAAGATACCTTATGGAACAACACAGTATGTACACAAAAATTGTGGATCGGAGATCGACCTGATATCGTGGAATAAACAAGGACTCATTCTATTTTCCATCACCATTCGCACAATGACATACAATAGACATAATCCTTGTAAACAAAATATTTTAACCTATCTTCCATCAATAATTGACATAATAGGCTTAACTTTTGTATTTGTCAAAAGTCCATTCATTCTTTTATCAATACATGAATATCGACTTACGAAAGGGTTTACTTTTGACAAGGTGTGGGACAATCATAGTTCACAGACGCAAACACACATATCCCATAACAAATTGCAATATATAAAACCATAAAGATTAATACTACAAAAATCATCTTCCAAACAGTTTTAGAATTTAAACAAATAAATCTAAAAACATTGCAAGATGAAAACGTTGGACATACCTATGTGTACTCACAATAATTGCTATTCCAAACTCTAGTAATCCTTTTCAAAAACAAGAATACATTCTCATAAGAAGTTTCCTAGGAATCAAGACAAACTCGTAATGCACATATAAGATGATTTGTCCCTAGAGGGTAGAATCAATCTTTTTCGCCCGGATTTACACCAAGAATAGCTACCAAAGGCGTATAAAAATATTTTCTTAACAAAGAAGAACATACAAAGTCATTACTACCACGCACCATAGTTCACAAAAACATGATTGTGAACATTCAAGGATCCCATAGTAAATTGAGCTACTATCCATTCTTGAACTTCCTTCTTTGTGATTCACCAACAACATTCTTGTAAAATCTAAAAATGAGCTTAAAATATTAGTACTCCAATAATCCAAGTGCCCAAGTCCAAGAGAAGTGGAACAAGTGCGACGAAACGGAGCAAAACACTCAAAAACAAGAGACAGGAAAAATCCCAATCTTAACTCATTCAAATTTAGGAATTCTCATCTCCAATTTTAAGATAATTCAAAGAATAAGACAATGCAAAAATAATGAAGTCATTCCGAGTTCGGACAAAAAAGTTACGTCCAAAACAAGTTTACCGAATATCGACGTCTACAGGCAAGTTTGCATACGGGTTTGCAAACGAATTTTCATGATCTGGAGCAGTATGCAAAAGGGTATGCGTACTTAAACCCCTCAATTTTAATTTTAAATGATGTTTTACATACCTGGTAGGTGTACCATGAAGTCCAAACATCCCGAACATAATCTGTGTGCCCCAATTTTCGTGCTTCCCTCACCGTATACATAACAGAGCATTCCTTGGTGAGGATGCACTTACAACACAATAAAGTTGTGTTGGGGTGAACAATGTCTTGCTCACCACAAGTGACCTTTGGATTATCATGAAAGTGATTGTTTTTATAACCTTTCACATCCAATTCCATTTTTCCAAAAAACTTGTTAAGTTCCAACATCATGGATACTGCCTTCTCCATAGTCATGGAATTTTCTGGAAGATCTTTCCTTTTTGCACTCAAAGCATCATTGACTTTCTTTGGTACCCACTTTTGAGTGCGTTTAGGAACAACCGGAAACTTCTTCCCATTATTCTCTTCAAGATTTCTCGGAAGAGAATTGGATTGACTATTCTTTTGCAAGTTAGTCTTTCTCCAACTGGGAGCATCGGATCTTGTCTTCGTCTTTACGAAGTTATCCTTTTGATAACCATTGCGATTGTGAAAAGGATTCGTATAACGTTTGTAGGCAAATCTAGATTTATCACAGCATTGATTCATTTTCCTAAAGGTTGTACATTTACAACCTGTAACGTTAAGGGGATTAATCTTCACATATGGTCTTGGTTTCACAACTTCTTGTGATGCCCAAACAAGAACATCATGAAGTTTCTCATTCCTTATACAGAAACGACATCTCCTTTCCAGGTGACCTTTATTTCCGCAATAGTGGCAAACATAAGGAATGTTCTTACCTCGATCCATATGTGCTGACTTTGGAGGTTGATATACTTTTCTCTTTTGAACCTTAATTGCCAGTTTAGGTATTTCACTTTTGCCATCAGTGGAAACCTTTTGTTGAGAAGAATCACTAGCCTTGACAAATTTACCTCTTTGCTAATACTTGGAGCATCTATTCCCTTATAGCCCAATCCTCGTGTATCACGATGATTTTTACTTGTTCCTAGCATAGTGGTTATCTTTCTTGAACTAGTATTGAAATTTTTAAAGTCATCTTCCAACATCTTGATTTTATCAAGAGCAGCAGCTAAATCATCCTCAAGGCGTTTTTCTCGAGCGAGACAAGCACTTTCTCTGTCAACAAAACTAATTTGTTGAGAGTTAAACCTTGCTTCAGATTCTGCAAGTTTCTCTTCCAACAAAAAGTACTTTTGATAAAGGTTATCAAATTCAAGTAACTTCATACATAGGTTTTCCTCAGAATCCTTGAGGATCACTTCGTTAGAACGATTCAAAAAATAAACACCTGCGTAACATCTTCTCAATTTCTTATTTTCTCGGCAGAGAGGAGCCGAAGAGGTGAGACATGAGAAGTTGTAATCTTCTTCATATTCCACGAATCCAAAAACTTAACATACTCTGAGACTTCCTCATCAACATCTCTATCAATATCTGAATCACCTTTATCAGAAAGTTCATCCAGCTGTTCTTCTAGGAGAGTTTCCCAATCAACAGTTTTTACATCAAGAGAATGTTTAGATATTGACTTAGATGTGACAGTTCTCTCAGGTGAATCCAAGCTTTTAGAATTATCTGGTAATTTCTGAACTGGTACGTTATTAGAGATAGACTCTTCCATAATCTGATCGCTACAAACACAAACTTATAAGGTCTTTAACGTGTTTGCCTGCTCTGATACCAATTGAAAAAGCGGGGGTCTAACAACCACACCCAATATTTCGCTTAGCAATTTGTATGGACAAACTCCAATATACTTTCTAAGGAATCAACTAGACAGTCAGATTCAATCTAGATAAAAAGTATATCAAAGAGTTTATATCTCAATCTCTCGATTTGATATATACTCAAGCAAATATAAATCTGCGAGTCTTTATCAAATACCAGAGAGATAACTTGGATGGTACCAAAGACCAATATCCAAGTGTCAATCAATTTAAATCAACAACCAAAATGTCGGATATTCTAATTGATTGAACAACGCACAACCTGTGATATTTCAATTATATAACAAAATATAATGCGGAAAAAAAATAACACAGACTCCAGAATTTTGTTAACGAGGAAACCGCAAATGCAGAAAAACCCCAGGACCTAGTCCAGATTGAACACACGCTGTATTAATCCGCTACAGACACTAGCCTACTCAGAACTAACTTCGGTCTGGACTGTAGTTGAACCCCAACAAATATCACACTGATCCAAGGTACAGTTATGCTCCTACGTCTCTGATCCCAGCAGGATACTACGTACTTGATTCCCTTAGCTGATATCACCCACAACCAAGAGTTGCTACGACCCAAAGTCGAAGACTTTAATAAACAAATTTGTATCACACAGAAAAGTCTATGATAATATATAAATCCGTCTCCCACGGATATACCTACGAGTTTTATTCCATCTTTTGATAAATCAAGGTGAACATGAACCAATCGATAGTATGGACTTATATTCCCGAAGAACAGCCTAGTATTATCAATCACCTCACAATAGTCTTAATCGACGCAGCGAAAAAAGATATTGTGGAATCACAAACAATGAGACGAAGATGTTTTTGATTACTTTTTATCTTGCCTATCGGAGATAGAAATCTCAAGCCAATTATTACAATTGTACTCGTACGATAGAAACAGCAAGATCAGCTCACACAACTACGATAAAGTAGTATTGGTCTGGCTTCACAATCCCAATGAAGTCTTTAAGTCGTTAACCTGGTTTAGAAGAAGAAACCAAAGGTTAAAGGAGAATCGACTCTAGTTTAGCACAACTAGTATCACACATAATGTGTGGGGATTAGGTTTCCCAGTTGCTAGAGTTCTCCCTTGTATAGTCTTTCAAATCATGGTTTGCAATCAATGTTATCTTGATAACAAAGCATTCAATATTCACCGTTACATGAAAACCTGATTAGATTCAATCTAATATTTATCAACCGTTAAATCGAAAATATAGCTTGTTATGCACAAATGAAATGCACGTTTCTAGGCTTGTGTAACCGTACCCAAACTTGTACATTAGTTGGTTCAACAATAGTTAACCAAATGGTTAGCCATATGATCACTTTCATATCAACCATATTCTTATTCACCATAACTAGTTCAAATGACTCAAATGAACTAGTTAGAGAGTTGTTAAATTGCAAGGAAATCTCATGTACTACACAAGACACAATTGAAACAAAAACGATTTGATTCACTTGAATCGGTTCATGAACTATATAGCCACGGTTTGCAATTGCATTCCTTAGTTAATATGTATAAGTTCACAATCATCGTTTTTAGATATAACCTACTCAAGTTCGCGGACTGGGTTCGCGGACTTAAGTTCCCGGACGGAGTTCACAAACTCCAGCAGAAATTCTCGGGTTTGAGAACTTTGCCAGTTCGCGGACTGGGTTCACGGACTGAGTTCGCGGACTTAGCTCACGCATTATTCCGTTTTACTTGATCAACAAAGCTCGCAAACTTAGGTTCAAGGAATAAGGACTTATAAATATATGTGTTTCCACAATGCTTATATCCTCCAATGGTTATATAATCTAAACTCTCATTTCAATCATTGAAACATTCTTAGAGGACGTTATATAGTTATTATTCACAAACCATTTTTCGTCAGAGCAATTTTCAAAGTGATTGAAACATAACATGACTTTCGTCACTAGGTAAAGATGAAATTGTCTAAAGCGAAAGCTTACCAACACATATTTCGAGAAATAGATAAGAGAGATAAACTCGGCTCGAAATACCAAATGCGTATAATCTAAGTCTATATAGCAAAACGACTTTTGTCTCAAGATAGGAGATAAATAGACTTTTGAGTGATAGATAACTTCAAGTCTCCACATACCTTTTAGTTGATGAAGATCCACCAGTTCCTTGAGTAGTACTTCGTCTTGTATGATGATTTCCATGGAGTTCTTGAGCTCAACTACACTTTATATCCTAGTCCGAGACCTTAGCTATAGTAGACTAGAAATCAAGACTTATAGTTTTGATCACTAACATTGACAAAAATGCTTGAGATAGCAACGCATGCGAGTTCGACCGAGCAATGCTCTAACAAACTCGCTTATCTATTTATCGAAAGATGTGTTGGTAAGCTTTCGCTTTGGCCAAGTTCATCTTTACCTAGTGACGAGAGTCATGTTATGTTTCAATCACCTTGAAAATTTCTTTGACGAAAAATGGTTTGTGAATAACAACTATATAACGTTCTCTAAGAATGTTTTAATGATTGAAATGAGAGTTTAGATTATATAACCAATGATGGATATAAGCATTGTTGTGGAAACACATATATGTATAATTACTTATTCCTTGAACCGAAGTTTGCGAACTTTGTTGATTAAGAGAACCAGAACAAGAGTCGTGAACTAAGTCCGCGAACCCAGTCTACGAACTGGCAGAAGTTCTCGACCCGAGAAAATATGTTGGAGTTTGAGAACTCCTTACAGGAACTTAAGTCCGCGAACCCAGTCCGCGAACTTGAGTTAGGTTATATATAAAGACGATTGTTTGTGAAATCATGTTTATATAAACTAAGGAATATTAATTGCAAACCGTGGCTACAAAGTTCGTAAAACGATTCGAGTGAATCAAGTTGTTTTTGCTTCGATTGTGTCTTGTGTAGTTACATAAGATTTCCTTGCAATTGAACAACTCTCTAACTAGTTCATTTGAGTCATTTGAACTAGTTATGGTGAAGGAAAATATGGTTGATATGAAAATGCTCATATGGCTAACCATTTGGTTAACTATTGTTGAACCAACAAATGTACATGTTTGGGTACGGTTACACAAACCTAGAAACGTTCATTTCATTTGTGTGTAACAAGCTAAGTTTTCGATCTAACGGTTGAAAGATATTAGCTTGAATCTAATTAGGTTTTCATCTAACGGTGAATATTGAATCCTTTGTTACCAAGCTAACATTGATTGTAAACCCTGATTTGAAAGACTATATAAGGGAGAACTCTAGCAACTGGGAAACCTAATTCCCATACCTTACGTGTGATACTAGTGGTGTAATCTAGAGTCAATTCTCCTTTAACCTTTGGTTTCTTCTTCTAAACCAGGTTAACGACTTAAAGACTTCATTGGGATTCAGAAGCCAGACCTATACTACTTTCTCGTAGTTGTGTGATCTGATCTTGCATATTTTATCGTACGAGTACAATCACAAAGATTATCTTGAGATTGGCATCTCCGATAGGCAAGATATAAAATTGGTCACAAAAATCTTCGTCTCATCGTTTGTGATTCCATAATATCTTCTTTCACCGCATCGATTAAGATTATTATGAGGTGATTGATGCTGTTCTTCGGGAATATAAGTCCGGGTTATGAATTGGTTCCTGGTCACCTTGATTTATCAAAAGATGGAACAAAACTCGTAGATATATTTGTGGGAGACGGATTTATCTATCATCATAGACTTTTCTGTTTGATACAGATTTGTTTATTAAAGTCTTCGACTTTGGGTCATAGCAACTCTTAGTTGTGGGTGAGATCAGTTAAGGGAATCAAGTGCGTAGCATCCTGCTGAGATCAGATACGTAGGAGCATAACTATACCTTGGATCAGTGTGAGATTGATTGGGGTTCAACTAAGGTTCAGACCGAAGTTAGTTTGTAGTAGGCTAGTGTATGTAGCGGCTTAATACAGTGTTTGTTCAATCTGGACTAGGTCCCGGAGTTTTTCTGCATTTGCGATTTCCTCGTTAACAAAATTCAGGTGTCTGTGTTATTTGTATCTCCGCATTATATTGTTTATCTTTCTAATTGAAATATCATAGGTTGTGCGTTAGAATCAATCTATTGGAAATCCGACCTTTGGTTGTTGATTGAAATTGATTGATACTTGAACATTGGTCTTTGGTACCGTTCAAGTTATCTCTCTAGTATTTGATAAAGACTAGCATATTTCTATTTGCTTGGGTATAGATCAAATCGAGAGATTGAGATATTAACTTTTTGATATACTTTTTTTATCTAGATTGAGTCTGACTGTCTAGTTGATTCTCTAGAAAGTATATTGGAGTTTGTCCATACAGATTGCTAAGCGAAATATTGGGTGTGGTTGTTGTACCCCCGTTTTTTCAATTGGTATCAGAGCAGGCAAACACGTTCAAGACCTCAAAAGTTTGTATTTGTGGCGATCTGACTAGATGGACAGTAAAGTCTCTATGAGCGCTTCACCAGGAATAAACCACAATCTCAGGGAATATTCTAAAACCCCTGTTATTTTAAAAAGGAATATTGATGAAACTCTTAGCGACCCCTTATGGGAAAATGCAATGCATGAAGAGTTAACTCAATTCCAAAGACAAGACGTATGGAAGCTTGTAACTTGTCTTCCAAATGGAAAGCTTAATTCCATAAAAGAATTGAATCATTCTGATAAAAGTTTTGTACCCGTCAAGTCATGTTCTAATGATGTACAAATTTTTCCAACTACCATCTCTCTTGAAGTTGATAAAAAGATTTCCTGTAAGGTTTGTAAAGGAACCATTTATCATAAAAAGTCATCTCTGTGTCATAAGAGACCAACGGATTCTGAGTTTTATCTCTATAATTTTACTCCTAATTATGGACACAAATGTCAACCAAAGAATTTGCATGAGAAATTATCTGCATCTCACACCACCTGATCTCAGGAATGGCGTCACCCCAGTTGTATATAGTACTTGAAATGGGGCAAGTAACTGGTTGACTTTGTTTATGAATTATTTTTCATATTTTCATTGTGACAAAAGCTTTTCAAAAAGTTTGTGCATGTATTCTTTCTTCATACTGGTACTCTAGTATGTGTACCTCTAAAAATCCTACATGTCTTATATAGGTTTCGGTTCGTGAAAGAGCCCAAGCAATTCCCTTCAGGCACTGTGTAATCTCTCTTCATATAGTTCTGTTGCTTGGGAATCTGTGGACCCTTCTTCTAAGTGCACATTTGTTTTTGAGTTCTCACAAATCGTGCTTGTAAACCCTAAGTCTGTTCGAAATCGTTTATATACCCTTCCTATTGAGTTGAGATATATCCCTCTAGGCCTCTTATTATCAATGGCATCTTCCTCTTGCTTTTGGGATTTACCTGAAGACTTCGTTGATAATGCGGTATATTTCAAATTCGATAAAGAGAAGGGAACCTTTGTTGAAGTAGAAGGATCTTTTCCTCAATCTCCTGATTCCTACTCGGACATTGAGGAGGTTGAAGATATTTCAGCTGAAGTGGTTCTCGATTTTCTCAAAGACTTTGAGGATGTAAAGCATCAACTTGTTGATACAATGAAGTGTCTTGATATGGTAAGAACTGATTAGAAAAAGGTTAATTCTGACCTTGTTCTCATGAAAACTCATGTTAAAGAACTTCTCAATGAGGATATCCACTCCGAAGATGTTGTGGATGTTGTCAATCACAAGCTCAAAGACCCCAAGACTCGTGAGGATTCTGAACCGTCCATATGATCTTAGTTCGTGTTCGACCATGACACTGGAGTCTTTTCTTTTTAGCTTGTTGATTTTAGTTTTTCCTAGTAAATTTTCTATTTTCTCGTTTTATTTAGAAGAATAACTAGAGTTTGGAATAACAATTATTGTGATTACATATAGCTATGTTCAACGTTTTCATCTTCATGTTTTTAGGTTTATTAGTTTAAATTCTAAAACTGTTTGGAAGATGATTTTTTTGCAGTATTAATCTTTATGGTTTTATATATTGCTATTTGTTATGGGATATGTGTGTTTGCGTTCGTGAACTATGATTGTCCCATATTTTATCAAAAGTAAAGTCTTTCTTAAGTCGATATGCATGTATTGATAAAAGAATGAATAGACTTTTGACAAATTACAAAAGTTAAGCCTATTATGTCAATTATTGATGGAATATAGGTTAAAATCTTTTGTTTGCAAGGATTATGTCTATTGTATGTCATTGTGCCAATAGTGATGAAAACTAGAATGAATCATTGTGTATTCCGCAGTATTTATCGTCCCTGATCCATATTTTATGTATTACTATGAGGCTCCGTAAGTTATCTCATGTTGAGCACTATTAACTGAGTTGATTATTTATGATTAACTTAGTTATTGCTCCATAGATTCTCTTATGTCGAGCATGACCAATTAAATTCATTACTTTTGAGGTTAATTTTGTTGTATATTCCGATTAGATTAATTATGGGTTCTCTTGTGATTAATCTAATTGAGTATTTTTAAGTCTCCATAAGTACAATTATGTTGAGCATTTCCGATTAAATTAATCATAGGTTCTCTTTTGGTTAATTTAATTGTGTATTTTTGGATTCAAATTCATATTCGTATGTGATTTGTTATGTCCAAAGAAATCCTTATTTTCTTTCGAAATTAAGGTCGATCTTGTTGTTCTTTCGGGAATGACATTTTATGGGGGAGAGTTCTTAATTGAACTTGTGCTTAATTGCCAAATCTTCGGGGGAGTGCGGATGTGAATATTATAGGGGTCTTGCATCTTTAAACTCCTTGATGAATGCATTTAGCTTCGGCTTTATGATTGCATCTAAACAAGCTGATATATACTTTCTTTTGGTCATGAAATATCTCTTTCGGAAATTTCACTAGGATCCCGTTCTTGTACCTTTGCCAATTGTATTGACAAAAAAAGGGAGAATTAATATGTAGTTCACACTACAAATACATATGGTTTTCGGATCATTATGTAAGGGGGAGTGGTTTCCATGTGAGATGGATTATTTCCTATGGGGGAGTGATACATATCACCATAGTATTGTTGTTAAACGTTGTGATACAATTGAAATTTGATGATGTGTAATCATACCATGACACTGTATAACAATGATCGAGAATTATGTTTTCTCATTGTTATAGCTACGGATTTTCAACAACGATGATGCTGAACTTACAACCTTTGGGATCATTGGAGTACTTGGAAGTGACGAAGATTTCGAGTAATGTTGAAGATTAGACATGTGGAATAGGAGCTACTTAAGTTTCTTTATCTTTTTTGTCTTCCATATGTATTGATAGTTTTGTCACTAAAATTGACAAAGGGGGAGATTGTTAGAGCATTGCTCGATCGAACTCGCATGCGTTGATATCTCAAGTATGTTTTTCAATGATAGTAATCAAAACTATAAGTCTTGATTTCTAGTCTACTATAGCTAAGTATCGGACTAGGATAGAAAGTGTAGTTGAGCTCAAGAACTCCATGGAGAATCATCATACAAGACGAAGAACTACTCAAGGAACTGGTGGAACTTCATCGACAAAAAGGTATGGGGAGACTTGAACTTATCTATCACTCAAAAGTCTATCTACTCTATATCCTATCTTGAGATAAAAGTCGTTTTGCTATATAGTCTTTGATTATACACATTTGCTATTTCGAGTGGAGTTTAACTCGCCTATCTATTTCTCGAAATATGTGTTGGTAAGCTTTCGCTCTGGCCAAGTTCATCTTTACCTAGTGACAAAAGTCATGTTATGTTTCAATCACTTTGACGAAAAATGGTTTGTGAATAACAACTATATTACATTCTCTAAGAATGTTTCAATGATTGAAATGAGAGTTTAGATTATATAACCAATGATGGATATAAGCGTTGTTGTGGAAACACATATATGTATAAGTCCTTATTCCTTGAACTGAAGTTTGCGAACTTTATTGATCAAGAGAAGCAAAACAAGAGCCGTGAACTAAGTCCGCGAACCCAGTCCACGAACTGGCAGAAGTTCTCGACCCGAGAAAATATGTTGGAGTTTGAGAACTCCTTCCAGGAACTTAAGTCCGCGAACCAGTCCTCGAACTTGAGTTAGGTTATATCTAAATACGATTGTTTGTGAACTCATGTTTATATAAACTAAGTAATATTAATTGCAAACCGTGGCCACAAAGTTCGTAAACCGATTCGAGTGAATCAAGTCGTTTTTGCTTCGATTGTGTCTTGTGCAGTTACATAAGATTTCCTTGGAATTGAACAACTCTCTAACTAGTTCATTTGAGTCATTTGAACTAGTTATGGTGAAAAAGAATATGGTTGATATGAAAATGCTCATATGGCTAACCATTTGGTTAACTATTGTTGAACCAACAAATGTACATGTTTGGGTACGGTTACACAAACCTAGAAACGTGCATTTCATTTGTGTGTAACAATCTAAGTTTTCGATCTAACGGTTGAAATATATTAGCTTGAATCTAATCAGGTTTTAATCTAACTGTGAATATTGAATGCTTTGTTACCAAGCTAACATTTATTGCAAATCCTGATTTGAAAGACTATATAAGAGAGAACTCTAGCAACTGGGAAACCTAATCCCCACACTTTACGTGTGATACTAGTGGTGTAAGCTAGGGTCGATTCTCCTTTAACCTTTGGTTTCTTCTTCTAAACCAGGTTAACGACTTAAAGACTTCATTGGGATTGTGAAGCCAGACCGATACTACTTTCTCATAGTTGTGTGATATGATCTTTCATATTATATCGTACGAGTACAATCGCAAAGATTTGCTTGAGATTGATATCTCTGATAGACAAGATATAAAAGTAGTCACAAACATCTTCGTCTCATCGTTTATGATTCCACAATATCTTCTTTCGTCGCGTCGATTAAGATTATTGTGAGGTGATTGATAATTCTAGGATGTTCTTCGGGAATATAAGTCCGGGTTATCAATTGGTTCATGTTCACCTTGATTTATCAAAAGACGGAACAAAACTCATAGGTGTATCTGTGGGAGACGGATTTATCTATCATCATAGACTTTCATGTGTGATAAAGATTTGTTTATTAAAGTCTTCGACTTTGGGTCGTAGCAACTCTTAATTGTGGGTGAGATCAGCTAAGGGAATCAAGTGTGTAGCATCCTGCTGGGATCAGAGACGTAGGAACATAACTGTAACTTGGATCAGTGTGAGATTGATTGGGGTTCAACTACAGTCCAGACCGAAGTTAGTTTGTAGTAGGCTAGTGTATGTAGCGGCTTAATACAGTGTGTGTTCAATCTGGACCAGGTCCCAGAGTTTTTCTGCATTTGCGGTTTCCTCATTAACAAAATCTTGCTGTGTCATTTACTTTTATTTTTCGCAATTATAATTGTTGTTATTATAATTTAAAGTAAATTACAATAATGTTAATTCCTATTTACTTGATAAGTAATCCTATTGTGTTAGGTTAAGTCCGAACTTTTTATCAAGTAAACATACTTCGTTGTTGCATTGTCTCGATCTCGTATCCATAGACGATCACACGAAGTGTGAACTGATTTGTTGTATTGTCTCCACTCAGTCCATAGAGAATCACTTTCGGAGAAAGGACTTATAGGTGGAAAAGTTTTAGTTTGAGGTATATTAGGGTAGCCTCGTCTTTTCACTAAGTTTCAAGACTTCATCACTAAGGTCTTTAATCTTAATAGTTTCACATATTTCATCAAAATCCCTCACATGAAAATAAGGGTTTTCATCATCTTTTCCTAAGAATACCAGGTTTCAACTCATAATTAGCCGTAGTGGCAGGCAATTTAATGCACGAGGTTCGGGTGGACCTAGTTGGGTACATGAAATCTTTCAAAGTTTCCATTGCTGGCACAGCTGAAGTATTAGGGGTACCCTCCTCACGAAGATACAGATTCTCAAAACGGAAGTTTCCAAAAACAGGGCTCTCAAAATAAGAGTTTTCGAGCTCCCCGCTTCCACAAGAAGAACTACTAGGTTTTTCACTAATCAATCGACCTAGAGTATCTATTTTCCAAGACCGATCTGTAATGACCTCGGGCATACTCTAGAAAAACAAAAAGAAGAAAAAATCCAAAAAGGAAGGGAAGTTCTAAGAAAACACACACAAGGATGACTCCATCACAACAAGCCTATTGATTCTAGCAAATAAAAAGCATGATGTCTCCCTTAGATTGTTTCTAGATCAGCTTGTAGTCTTTAGAAAGGAAATTCGTAACAATTTCAGCAAACCTCTCTGGAATCAATCTGAATTAAAGTAAATTAAATATAGACAGGAGAAACTCGATAGAGCTTGAACACCCCCACCTCACCGGCAACGTTTCCCTGGGCTACAAAGCGGCTTGCTCAACTTACATTAATCATCATGAACTTCAAATTAAGCTTTATAGAGAAACCAATATGTCTTTTGAACGACTTTCCTATTAAGCTCGTTACCGTATCGGTCTCATTCTAGTTAAAATTTCAAGGCTTAGGTTCGCGTAGGTTACGTGTTCCTAAGGTGGGACAAAAGAAACACTGATGAAATCCGAGTCCTTATCTTAATTTGGCCAGGCCTTGCCCTTTACTAGAAAGTAAAAACCATATTCAATTCCTCGACAAATATGCATACAGAGGAAGACAGTAACCCACTGACAGGAGATTCACGGGTGTTTAGAAAAACTTACCTCTCGTTCCAGACGGGGGATGAACCGCCGAAGCCGACTCGGGCCACCGATTCCTATGTCAGTGTACGAACCCGAGGGACCGAGACAATATCGTAATTGCCGTCCATCCCTGTGCAGTTTAATATTTAGTTACACTTCCTTAGGGTTTAAAAAATAAAATAACGTCTAAATGTCCAAAGTCCAATTCCCAAAAAGGAAAGTGCAAAAGAGAAAAAAAAATACAAAAATAAAAGATATCCTAATACAATTTCTAAAAACAAAATCTAAAGAAAAAAACAAACTAAAATCTAAAAATAAATAAATAAATTAGATTATTTGTCTTTTTTCCTTTTCTTTAAGCTTTTATCTTTGACTCCAAGGCTTTTAGTCACCAAAGTCTTTGGCTCAATTTCTTTTCGATCCAAACTCCAAACCTATAGCACAAAGATAAATACCCAAAAAACGTAAAATAGAACAAAGTAAAAAATATAAAAATAAAAACCTAAAAATAAATCTAAAACCTCAAACTTAAAAACAAGTCCGCGTCGGCGGCACTAAAAATTGATGTGATTTCAATAATGTTGTAGTAGGATAGTCCGTTCCAGACTTGTGAAAGCAATAGATTTTAGACTAAGTAAAACTTAAAAATAAATAAAAATTAATTCAAAATTTGATTTCAAGATATTAAAATAAAAATAACCAAGACGTTAGATTCCACTATTACACATGAATGAATGATGGTAAATAATCCAAAACTCTAATTATCTTTTAAGTCCTTTATTTCTTAATTCACAAATAATCAAGCATATTCTCAAATATTAATTGTAATCCCTAAGTATAGATTATCAATTGATTAAACAAAGGTATAACCTATCAAATTGAATCACAAGTAATTAAAAAAATTATGCAAACAATTTAAAACTCTGCAAAAGCAGTGATTGAGTGAATTATAAATTATAAATTAGAGAAAATAAAATAGTTACCAATTATTCATGCGTAAATAGCTTCCTTCATTTTCTTGGTCACATGAGAATTAGCTCATCATCATGGAAAGACACTCAAACTTGATCTATCACCTCTGTTGTTGCTCTAAACTCTCCCAAACTCTCCGTCCCTCCTCTAATCACCTTCAACACCTTATATATGCCTCAGTAGCTACCCCAGAATCATGCGTCAACATCTCTGAAAAATCTTCATTTATTCCATGTCAGTTCATGAGAATAATTCTTCGTCTTCATCTTCTTACGCGTTAACTGGTGAGTCAAACAATCCAAACACTTTGATTTCTTTTCCAAGAATGAGCATAGCTAACTCACTTCCACCATATGCCAACTACAAAAAATAACTCAAAAGATACCCGGGAATAGGTATTGGCCTGTTTTATCGTGTATGAATGTAAGCCTTCCTTACTTTTCGTTTCCAGGACAATACCTTTCATGTTATTGCGTAACAGGATTATTCCAAGTCAAATCAGCAACCAAATCCGTGTAAAACTCATGCAAACCAAATCCAGGGAATACCGCAGAAATAACTCTCTCTTTTTTGTTCGAATCTGAGTATCCAGCCCAACTGGATCGAAATCAACACATATATCATCCTTGTCTATCCCAGAGTGATAAACCCAATTAATTACATCCATGTAATCACAAACCCTAATTATGTTCTTCCGCTGTAATTATTTCCCGCCAAAAGTGAAATTCAAAATAAAGAGGATGAAGTGCCCTAATCCAAAAAAGGGCGCCTTTAACAGCTGGGGTTTGCCTTTACCCAAAATAAGGGTTCCTTTAACGCTTTCTCTGGGGGTGTTCCAATACATTTCTGAGGCGCCTTTAACACTCCTCCGGAAAGCCTTTAGTCATTTTTCACCGGGGGTCCAAATATCACTTTTCGAGCAACTTTTTGCATAAGAGTTTATTTCCCCAAAAACACCTATGCACACATAAAAACACCATAATTAATACAAAAATCTAGCACTAGCGATACAAACATTGAGGACAATTCAGACATGAAAATGTGTCTATCAAAGCCTAGTACTGCTGGCTAGTCCAAATAGTCCAATATTTAGACGAGTTAGTCCAAATTCCTTCCGATCCGGAAAACCGCGTTTTATTATATTACCTTAAATAACTTATTTACATTTCCAGATATTCATTAAGAGAGAGAGTGAGTCTAGTATTTGTGTAGAGAGTTATTCAACGATTACTTATCTCATAACTTCTACTAGCGATAGAACAATCAATAGAGTAATCTAGTATGCATCCCAAATCAATCTAAGAATCACTCATAAACCCAAGATATGGTAAAAACAAACGATGATGATAAAAACGATCAACAATTGTATTAATAATAAAGCTTCACGCTTAGAATATTGAATTCATCCTTAACCAACAAAAGATTTAGCTATTCATACTACAAAGAAGATGAAGAAGATGAATAATGGTGGTTTCCCCCTAAAAAGGTAAACCCTAGCTTGTGATAAATGAGATGTACCTTATTTGAAATGCCTAATACCTATTTATATAGGTCTACAATGCTTTTCCTTCAAGTATCTTAGTCGGTTCCGGAAACCGACCTAAAAAGTAGTAAAGAAAGACCTAAAACCGGTTTGTGGACTTTGGCCTTTATAGTACACGTACCAGTATGCATACCCTACTTTAGAAAAGTGTCCAGGAACTTTTTGGTATGAAAACCAGTATGCATACCCTCCAGTCCACGAAATTATGGTACACGTACCGATATGCATACCCTCTTGTCTTCGATATTCGATATATTTGTTTTGCCCATAACTTCTTCGTCCGAACTTGGAATGACTTCATTATTTTTGAATTCTCTTTGTAATTGAATTTTTTTCAATATGTTGATAAGAAATCCAGAATTTGAATGAGTTAAGCTTGTTATTTGGCCCGTCTCTTTATTTTGAGCATCTTTGCTCTTTTTCGTCGCACTTCTTCCACTTCTGTTTGACTTGGGCATTTGGATACTTGGAATACTTCTCTTCTTAGATATTTTTAGAACTTTGTAGATCCTTTTTGGATGATTCACATAATATACGAAAATAAGAAAAAACAAGAGTAATAATACGAAAATATGCAAGAATAATAGCCAAAAACAAGTATGGAATGGACGCTAAAATCATATGAATTAAGCCCTCATCACATACCAACGCTTGGTGAGTTCAACCAATATATGCTCTAAAAATCTCCCATTTTGTCAAATTTAGTGACAAAACTCTTTTACATATGGAGATAAACTAATTACAAAATAACTCATTCTTCATACGCTTGATTCCAAGTTTCAACAACACAATATCCTGCATTTATTCAAAAATAAATGTCGTTATTGACATTTGAATAACAAAATCTTTACTCCCTCTAAAGGAAACCTAGGTAAATAGTCAATTCAGACATTTTTGTTATTCCCCTTTTGTAGTATGAAATACTACACAACATGATGATATGTTTCTCCCCCTTAGTTAATGCTTTACTCTTTCGTTAGATATAACGTTTAAGCAAATATGTCATTTCCTAGTGGTCATAAATCACTTGTTTACTCCATATATTTCTCCCCCTTTTTGTCACAAAAATGACAAAGAATCGAACAACCAATAGACCAAACTGAAAGGATTTCAAAACGCTGTAAGACTTGTACAACCTATAAAAGTTAAGCACGAAGGTTTCACATACCATTTTAAATATACTATACTGAAACCGAAACTACATGAGTAATCTAGCTTTAGTATATTATCAAGGAAACAATTGCCTGAAGGAATTTTCCCTTAGTTCGATAAGTCAACTAAGATAACTTAGTTATTAACCGAACCGATTGTGTATATTGAATCACTTGTTTCGACAAGACACAAATAGAGGTCAGAATTAACTCCATTTCTCTTATCAGGATGTAATTATTCCATAAGATAACTTAGACATTTCTTTTTGACAAGAAAAACACTAGTTTAGTTAACTAGTTTTTCTTGTCAAAGATTTCGATTAGACTTGAGTAACCGAATCCTACATTTTATAAGTCTAACCAAGATCAGAATTAACTTAGTTTCTCTTATCCGGAATCAAATGGACTAAACAAATGACCCCGTAATTTTTGTTATGCAAAAACAATAGATACAAACCAAAAAATTGACTTTCCATAGTTTTTCTCAACGAGAAAAAATTGAAACAAATATAATAAATGTAAGCACCGCAATTGCCCCGAATTTCGTGAAGCAAAAACACTTAATACCAAACAATAAAGAAGATACCAAATTATTAAGTCAATAGAATTGACACAGTTTTTCTTAACAGGAAACAATTGAATCACAATACTCAGTCCATACATAATAATTGAACATATTATTTGTACCAAAATTTTGTTAAGCAAAAACAAATATATGCAATAAAATCAAGCTTTTCTTAAACTGGAAAAACGATTAACTAACAATAAAAATCGTTACCTCGATTTCCGTAGCCACTTCTCCCCAGTAAGATATATCATTTAAGCGCAAGTTCAGTAAGAACTCTCCTTCTGTTTGTTGTCATCCTCTCACAAGAACAAAATAACAACAACATGAGCAACCTTTAACAGAGAAAGATTGAATCGGTTTTAACTAATGCGTGCCAATAGAAAAAGTTTAAACCCAAAACCCATATGTTATGCCGAACACAACTTATTGATATCAACATATTGTGACTTTTCACACATGAGTTTTAATCGTATCACCTTATGATCCTTTGATAAAGCCTACCAACAAGGGATAGAACTTAATCCCGCTAAGTCTAAAAGCCACACAAATCGTAAGGGCTACCACAATGTGAGATCGAATAATTAGGTTAACAAAAACCGAAACTAACATCTCATAAACCGAAAGCAATATCATAAAATATGATCATTCAAAGCAGGCTATCCAATCGGAACCATCAAATAATGAAACAAAGATTATAAAATAAAATTTTATTCATTCATAAATAATTAATAGTTTTATTCGAAATACCTTTAAAAAATATCGAAATAAATCGACAATTTTGGTTAGACTATTCCCTGATTAGAGCTTTGACCAGTCTATCTCAAGGATCATCCTCAATATCCTCAAATTTTTCGGGATCCTCATCTACAACATCACGACTGATTTCCCGAATACGACAAACTGTACCTTGATTGTGTTCACAGGCTAAAGCATTAACCTTTTGATTAATATTCCAAGCATACTCCCTATTACCGATTCCAAGTTTAATCAGCTTTCTTTGGTTACAGATAACAGTTCTTAGTAATGCTGCCTGTTTATGATAAGTTTCAACAGTACTGAGAAGGAATTGACGAAGATTGAGAATATAAATTTTAGCATAAGATTAATAAACTACATGAGATATCACATCTTCATTCTCTTTTCCCTTATCCTCACAACTAGATTTCTTGAAGAAATCAACAAGATTAATAGTTTCATTAGAAACCATTTCACTCAAGGTTTTCAGAATCTTAGCTTGAGATCTGGTTTGAGAATACCTTTTTTTAGTATAAATTCTCAGATAATATAAGTGCATATACGAATGGATTTCAAGACATACCAAGCATAGGTATCGGCCTTAAATAAATATTCTGATTAGATTCAAAAATAAATTCGCATCTTATGTGTATTCATATCCTAAATACCTTTTTCGGAAAAGAATCATTCTTCAAAATCATGTAGTTAAAAGTACTCTATACGAGAAAACTCATCATATTTACACAAGTTGCTGTAAGACAACTTTTCTACATATCAAGAGTATATAGAATAAGAGATATTAACAGGATTCCAGATGCCTAGATACTTGTGCTTCCTTAGATCAAAACATTGGGCATAGGTAATGATACACTTTCCAACATTTTTAAGTCTTGGGGTGAGAGGAATCTTCCTAACTAGTACCTTTAGAGCAACAACTTCCTTCTCATCTTTAAAGACATGATCTTGTAACTTTGTATGAGTTTCGAAAGAGGATGATACATCTTCCTTATCATGATTATTGTGAGATGTTATTCATGATCAACTTTTGAGCCCAGGAAGGTAATTCTTTTTTATTCGAACCCTTGTAATCTTGATCAGAAATCTTACAGATATCAAAAATCTTTGATTCAATACTTTTGATATGTTTATTCGGGATATCAAAACCTTATTGAAAATGTCTTTCTAGCGATTTGCCAAAACATACTTCTTGACAAGATTCTATAAGAATTTCTCTTTCAAGAATTTTATTACTTACTTGTGAATGATCTAGCGATGGTGTAAGACTTTCACATTCTGAATTTTTTTTATTCACTTCTTTACACAAAGGTAATTTTTGTTCCGAATAATCTGCAAGATTATTTTGGAGGCTAATATTGAAAAAGCGGGGGTCTAACAACCGTACCCAATATTTCGTTTAGGCAATCTGTATGGACTAACTCCAATATAATTCCAAGACAATCAACTAGACAGCCAAACTCAATCAAGGAAAATATATCCAAGATATCTCAATTTCTCAAATTAATCTGCAATCGAACATCTGTGAGCCGGATCAATATGAGAAATAACTTGGATGGTACCAAATACCAATATCCAAGCGTCAATAAATTTCAATCAACAACCAAAGGTTGGATTTAACAATTGATTGAACTACGCACAACCTGTGATATTTCAATTATATAGAAAATATAATGCGGAAAAGAAATAACACATACACCAGAAGTTTTGTTAACGAGGAAACCACAAATGCAAAAAAAAAAAACGGGACCTAGTCCAGATTTGAACACCACACTGTATTAAGCCGCTACAGACTCTAGCCTACTATAAGTTAACTTCAGACTGGAATGTAGTTGAGCCTAACCAATGTCACACTAATTAAGGTACAGTCACGTTCCTTACGCCTCTGAATCCCAGCAGGACTCTACGTACTTGATTCCTTTAGTTGATCTCACCCACAACTAAGAGTTGCTACGACCCAAAGTCGAAGAATTGATAAACAAATCTGTCTCACACAGAAAAGTCTATTAGAATAGATAAATCTATCTCCCACTGAAATACCTACGAAGTTTTTTTTCCGTCTTTTGATAAATCAAAGTGAATAGGAACCAATTGATAATCCGGTATTATATTCCCGAAGAACAGCCTAGAAATATCAATCACCTCACAATAACTTAACTATATGGTAGTAGAACAAGTTATTGTGGAATCACAAAGAATGAGACGAAGAGCTTTGTGATTACTTTTTATATCTTACCTATCGGAGATAAATCTCGATCAAATCTTAGAGAAGATAGTACTCAATACGATAGAACAAAGTAAGAACAGAACACGCAACTACAGAGAAAATAGTTGGGCCTCGCTTCAGAATCCCAATGAAGTCTTTAAGTCGTTAACCTATAGTTGGGTCTGGCTCAATAACAGTTAACCCGAAGGTATCCATATGAATACTTTTCTCTTAACCTTATTCATCTTAACACTTCCAGATCAATTGATAATCAAATGAATCTAATTGTGTTACTCATAGAGTTGTTCAATTGTTCATCTTCTCGTACAAGTATACAAGACATAATTGAAGCAAAATCGGATTGATTCAAAAGAATCAGTTCATGAACATTTTAGCCACGGTTTACAAATATTGCGTTCCTTAATTTATATATGTATTTTTTTCATGAGTATGAAATCATACTGAACCGATTTAAGAACTTGAACCACTTAAGTTTGCAAACGGGTACGCGAACTTAAGTTCCGGACAATGGTCACAAGCTAACAGTTTGCAAACGGGTACGTAAACTTTAGCTCCGGACCGAACTCAGTTGAAACCATTTGCAAACGGGTATGCAAACTTGGTTCCCGGACTTCAACAGTTAAATCAATTTGCGAACGGGTATGCAAACTTAAGTACCCTAACTTAAACAGTTGAATAATTTTGTGAACGGGTATGCGAACTTCCTTTTCCCAGAATTCCGTCAAAACAGTTCGTACACAAAGTACAAAAACCGTAATTTATCCGGACCTGGGTTTTAGCTCTTAACTCCTATTTCAATCATTGAAACATTCTTAGAATACGGAAATAGTTGTCTCACACAAACTATTAGCTTATAAGAAATTTTCAAGTGATCGAATGATCAATACGAAACATTCCGAGCCTACATCAAATGACTGTCTCACACAAATCATGTTACCAGGTGATTTTTACATGATCATATTTTGAATTTCGTCAAGAATAATGATGAACGTGGTTAAAGCAAAAAGCTTACCAACACATATTTCGAAAAAGATATAAGCGAGTTAAACTCAGCTGGAAATATCAAATGTGTATAATGTAAAGTCACTATAGCTACACGAATTTTTGTCTCAATAGAAGATAGAATATAATAGACTTCTGAGTGTTAGATGAGTTCAAGTCTCCACATACCTTTTGTTGATGAAGTTCCACAAGCTCCCCTTAGTAGTTCTTCGTCTTCAGTCGATGAACGCCGTGAAGTATAAATCTCAACTACCATTCTATCCTAATCCGAGACACAACTATAAGTAGACAAGAAATCAAGACTTATACTTTTTGACAACTAAACTTGACAAACAAGCTTGAGATAGAAACGCTTGCGAGTTCGACCGAGCAGTGCTCTAACAAAGTGTTTCACGCTTTATTTCACAAATTCTTACATTCAGTTGAACAATAAGTTCTAAGACATCTTCCAGACAATCAATGGATTTTCCTGCTTCTAAAAATGTTTTGACTTTATTGAAAAACCTTTGCAATCCAGTCATAAGTTTAGAATTAGAACATGATGGTGAATTTAATTCTTCCTTACAGTCTGAAATAGTAACAGAAGATTTTTCACCAGTAATTGGAATCGGATCCAAAACATATTTTGAATCAAACACTTGTACCTTATGTTTTGGATGCATTCTTTTCTTATCATAAGCATGATTCTTAATCAAGTGTTTATTGGTCATAGACTTTGTCCTTTGATTTCAAAAAAGAATCACGAGACCAATTTCAATTGACCTTTTTTGAGAGATTATTCTCAATATATTGATGTACGCTAACTGAGTTATTTATAAATTTAGTTTTACTTTTATTATTTCGACTCATGTCTTATAGGTTGGATCGCACCAAACACATATTGTTATATTTTTTCGTGTTTGCATGCTCTAATACCAATCAAAAATGCGAGGGTACCCAAATACACAACAATCTTTTAAATATCAACCTATAAGTCTGATATCTTAAGTGATCGTCTATGGACAGATTCGAGACAATACAACTTAAGTCCTATACCTTGTGTGATTGTCTATGGATGAGGTCGAGACAATACGACAACAAGATATTTACTTGAAAATAGTTATTATAATAAGACCGATTGACTATTAGGATCAATGTCAAGTAATTCGAATTAACGTACAAGTGTAATTTACTTTATTATAATAAACAAATTATAATGTGGAAGTAAAGTAAATAACACAGCAAGATTTTGTTAACGAGGAAACCGCAAATGCAGAAAAACCCCGGGTCCAGTTTTGAATACTCTCAGAATTAAGCCGCTATACAAAATCTAATTCCAACTTCGTATAGTTGAGACCAAGTAGACTACCCCTAGATACTTAGCTTCCTAAGTATCCCTGCGCCTTCGACTTCTAGAGTCACGCACGTGAATTTCCACTCCTTTGGATCGTATTCCAAATAGTAAAGGAATGAATCTGTTTGGTAACCACTCTAACCAATCTTTGGTAGAATATATTTATGAGTTGTTGACAAAGGCTATTCCGTTTAAACTAATAAACTCCTTTGTCTGGTTAGATCAATCTAAAACTTGATTACCGAAATAACCAATTTCTAGATTCGCAATCAATCTATATATAACTCAAAGAGTAACTATAAAACGATGCCTATCTTACACAACTAGACAATCAAGTCTATCAAAGTTAAGCAAGATTCTAGTTGGATCCCATCCGATCAAGGTTTGTGCTCTATATTCACAAGATACGAAAAATAATAAGAAAATCTTCTTCGTCTTCAACTTTTCGATTGCCTTCACTAACCTGCACAACATAACTTGAGTCCTCTTGTGATCAATCACACATAAAACAAAGTTGTTAACAATGGATTATCACAAAATGTATTTAGATCCATTAATGGTTCCAAATATCCCTTCGATACTTTGATCTAGTTTGAGTGAGACATATATCAGAAGAGAAGGTTCTCAAGAATAAACAAACTAAGTGCAATTAAAGTTTCAACAACCGTTAGTCAATCAAATTAATAATCGGAAACTAAAATAACAATGAAATTATCTAGTTTCCCACCAATGGTACTCGTAGAGCTCCCAGATCCTACAGAAGTCTTTAAATGAGCGGTCATAAGAGATTTCACTTAATTAGGGTACTTTCCTCTCCGGATAGACGGCTCCACCAAAAACAACAAGAATGAAGTTTGCCTGGATCTTAGAATAATTTGCAAGAAATGCAAACTCAAATATTTATAGACCAAGGTTGTTTGGACACCGAGGAAATTCCATATCCGAAAATATTCTCAAGATATGCATTAAAGTACCTAATTTCGATTTTCCTATTTCCAATTTAATACCAAATCATATTTCCGAAATCTCTTTTAGAAAACTTCTATTTAGTGTAGCACATTAACTAATAATATTTTCCAGAAGATATTTTTTAATTTCTGGTGGTTAAAACATATATTATGAAAATGATAATTAAATATTTTTTCAATATTTCGGTATGGGATCAACTTGAGCATCAAGGAATATCTTTGAACAATTAATGATAAGAGTTATATATATGTTCAAATAATGTCGACATCTAGAAGTTTCTATCAACAAACCCTAATTCCAAGATCACACAAAACATAAATAGACATATGAATATTGGAAACTCGGTTTTGCTTCTTGGGATAGGTTATACCATGAATCACAATTTAAGTTGTGACCGGTCATACCATGCTTCCCAAAATAAGTTGTGACCGGTTACACCATGATTCCCAAAGGTAGCTTGTGATTGGTTACACCTTACTTCCCAAGTTATCTTGTGATCGGTTACACCTTGCTTCCAAAAAGCTTGTGACCGATTACAACTAACTTACAAATGTAGCTTGTGTTACACCTTGCTTCACAAAGTAGCTTGTGACCGATTGTAAAATGCTACATATTATAGGCTATGACCGTTATTCCTCAATTCTCAGCATAAGTTAACTTGTCATCTTGCATTGGTCATCCAAAAGATATTCAATAAAGAACCGTACCAATCATGATTTCCCTTTCGATTATGACTCAAGTTCATACATTTACTTCCTTAAATTAATGTAATAATACATAGTTTTCTAGGATGAAATCACACCTACATCTTACACATAATCAACTAACTAAATACAAAGATCATGTTGATGTCGTATTTACGAAATTCCAAAAGATAAGCATTTATACTTCGTAATTCAATAAATTCCTTGACACTTTGTCCATAATGATATGACTAAGTTTAATCAACAGAGTATTATACAACTTCGCACGACTTGAAAGATATGTTAGGAATGGAAACAAGTCAAATCAGTATTACCAAACTCAAGTGGAAGGATGATGTCTTCGTTGCATTTGTTACTTCTTCTCATTCTTCAGGTCTTCGGAGTAATACCTGTACATCTAAACATTCCTAGACTTTATAGTCTAACCTAAAAGAAGTTGACTCTAATATTTAATCAAGCGACTCTAGATGAGTTTTGATACTAAAATATGACAACCAATCTTGACATACCAACGCTTGGTGAGTTCAACCGAACTATTCTCTAACACGTAGCTTATTATACTAGAGAAGTTGAATGTTATTTAGCATCTCTAGCATATCGGTAAAGTATCTAGGTTCATTGACTGAATTTGGAGTCGTACAAAAATTTCTTATTGTATGTTCCTTATTCATATTATATAGTACCATATGTTTTCTAGAGAATATGAGTTTTTGAAAGAGTTATAACTTATAAGAAATGCACGCAAATTTCCTTTACTTTTATCAGTGCATAAAAAACCGGATTACTTTACATAGGCGAGTGCAAGTGTTGTTTGTTATGTTGTTGCACAGAACATGGAAGGTAATACTGTTTTTTTATATGCATCATATCACTATCTCTGCGACTTGTGTTCTTATTAATAGCCTCTGTTTCATCAGAAAAGATCTTGAGCACTATATTTTTTCGTATTCATGACCTAAACCATTGGCCATAATATAAAAAATCAACTAGTATTAGTTGTTAATTTGGGTACTGTACTTTTTCTTGATTGTTAGGTCAAATCTTTAAGAGGTGAAGAGGATATTATTTTCCCAGCAAAAAAAATTCGAAAAACGAAGAATAAGTTTATTTTTCTCTATAGATGAACCGCGCCTCTCCCCTTTTTATCAATACTTGTATCTTGCATAGTTCTCTGCTTCTTGTTTATAGCTATAACTTGCACCTTTATAGCGAACCTTATAATATAATTTATAAAATTTCAACAATATCATTTTTTTTTCTGATCATTTTTTCTTTCTTTTTTTAACCATTATTTCAGCAATATGTTTTTAGAAAGCAATGATGGTACCAACAATAATTTCTCTTAAGATTTCCATCTTATCATGTACTTCAGGTTACAAAGATGTTACGTCCTCCAAATATTTTGATTCTGCAACTTATGAGATTTGAGTTTGACAGCAAAACAAAAAAATCCAGCAGCGTTAATAAGCACGTGAAATTTGAACTAGGCCTAGTTATTAACCGTGGCGTGTTTCTTCGTACTTCTCCATTGTCTTAGGTAAGTAGTATTTATACTTATTAAGGCATATGACCATGTAATGTTTATGATTGATCAACTATTTTACACTAATGTTATCATGATCATATTGAAGCAGGGTCCGAGTTACAAGTTAATTGCAGCTATCACCATGTAGGAGAATCCTGTTCAAGAGCTCACTATTATGGGGATCTCAATTGCTCCGACAAACAACGGCGAAGATTTCACGATGGTAAGGTCACCGATGTGACCGTACATGAAGTTTTGCACAGTTCTGCTTGTACAGTAAAACCTCTATAAAATAATAGGTTTCAGACCACCTGATCCTATTATTTTAAAGAGATATTATATAATGGATAACTTAATAATTTATTGTTTTACAGATATATTAATAACATATTAATGTAAAGAACAATTTCTTCATTTTTGTACTTAAACAATTTATGTTTGCTACAAAGTACCTAAGATGTGCACCCATTGACTAATTTGATAGAAGTTTCTAGATAATAAACCATTGGAAGGTATAGGTATTTATATTAATGACAACGCTAATAAAATACAAATAATATTTGACACATACTTTACAACTCAATTTAACATATTATGAAAATCATTTTTGTATTTTTCTTATAGAATTATTATTTTATATAATATTTGGGATATTTTAATGTACAAGAATAATTTTTGGAACGTATTAAATTATAATATTACCGAATTTATTATTTTAACACTAAGATCCCGAATCAGGACCAGAAAATTTTATTATTTTAGCAAGACTATTATATTATCGAGTATTATATAAAAAAAAATTTACTATATTTTATTTTATGAACAAATTTAGGTATTCAGACTTCTTATTTTATTTTGTTGTAGTTTTGGTCAAGCTTCAGACTGCTTGCCTTTGTTTCACCCAAAGTTTGACTATTACTAATTTTCATCAAGCTTGAGCTTGTCATTTACTGTGTCAGCATGTATAAGATCCAGTATTATGATGTTGACTTGGAGTTATTTAGATCTTTCTTTTGTGGTTCATTTGGTATTTTTTTATTTTTTTTCTCAATCAACGCAAGGATGTGAGGAATATTATGCTCTTATTTTCTATGGAAGTAAGTACACATACTTGTTGTTTCACTAACTTTTTCAGTCACATTATAATGGGTTTTATAAAATTTGTATAAAACCATTGTATTTGCTAGAACTTTTGGATGTTTGGATATAAGGTAAAAATTGATCCCCAATTTTAATTTGAAACCTATTATAGGGGTTGTTGAATCCATTAGAGGGACTTCACCCATTATTCTACTGTCTACCTAGTTGGTTAGGCGGTGTCTTTCCATCGTTAAAAAGTCTAAAGCTCCCTTTATTATTTTAGCCTAATTAATAAAAAAGTTAAAATCAAAATCAGTTTTCTTTCGACTCTTCTCCTCTCCTCTAACCTTAATTGTCTTTCTCCATTAGTTTTTTTTCTTCCAAATCCGTTCCACTGATGATTAACCGGTATGATTCATGTGAGGTAGGATTCGAGAAACCCATTGTATTTGTTTTTTTTTTTGTGTTCGAATTAGGTTAGATGCATTCAAATTTCAATTAAAAATAGGTTTGTTGTTGGATTTACGGCTGGTTATTCTTCGATTACCAACCGTAATCTCGATTTCTGAATGTGTCATGGTTGGTAATCATCTACCAACCATAAATCCTAAAAAACCAGTTGGAATATCCGGTTACGGTTGATTTTATAACCGTAAAAATATTTACTGTTGGTTTCGACTCAAGGAATAACAATCGTAAACATTCCTAAGTTAAAATAATTTAAATTCTTAAGTTTGATTACGGTTGACTTTGACTTAAACGATATTGAACTTAAGGAGTTACAGTTGGATACTAGACACCAACAAACCCACCGTAACTTATTTACGGTTCGTCTCGCATGAAAACAATCGAACCATAACTGGTTTATAATTTGGTTTTCCCCAATTTTAACCAGTTACGGTTGGATGTTCATCAAATACTAACCATAAATGGCCCCTACGATTATCTTTTATCTTTAACTCCAACAGTAAATCGCCCTGAAATGGACGTTAGAGCTAAGAGATCATCCATACTAGAATCTCCATCATGGGGTATCTGTAAAATCTGGTTTATCCATCATACAGAGATTCACCCACATCCAATTTTCCACTTAAAATCACTCATTTTGGTTGAGTAAATCAAAATCCAGGTTTTTCAAAATGTCAAAAAATAATAAAAAAACTTTTTCTACTTTTTATCCCCACAAAACCTAACTCTTAATCTGATTTAATTTTTTCACTAAATATAAACGAAATTCATTAATCTAATGATTAGGTAATCAAATAATTAACAATAAGTAAATAAGGTTTTTAAGCATTATAAAAAATATTTAGATAGGGGCTTTTAAGATTACCAACTGGTGACCCAATTTTGTTTTATTATAGAAGACCCTCTAACGGAGTCAACAACCCTTATAATTGGTTTTTATATATTACCACCTTTTCCTACAAAGCAGGCACATAATTATTTGCTAGAACCTTTGGCCCATTTAAAATATTAAATGTTGTTTGTGAGGATTTCACAGGACAAAAAGGTTATATGGATTCCTTGCTGAAATGTTACAACTCATGCCCAAGACATATTCTTTTTATCGGTAACTCATGCCCAAGATATTAAATTGGTGCTACATGTACTGTGAGAATCTTCCAGGGGAAATCTCGAGAAAACACAGTCTCAAGGCCTCCACCTGGATAAAATAGGGGTTTCTATTAGGGTTGTATCTCCCGGGATTTTCCACGGGAGATTCTCACGGTCAACAGATAATTATTGAAGATATTTTTGGTTTTATGATTTATCCTGCTTGGAAGATCAGTTTCAAGATTCTTAGTTTTACTGCTTTCTTAAAAGATTTCAAACATCATTGTATTTTCCTCAATTCTAATGTTTATTAAAGATTTCACCTATTTCCCATGCATCCCCACTTTTCCTAAATCCCATCCCAACTATACAAATAAGATTTTATATGACTCTTTTAAATTATGTAAACAAAGCTTGTAAAGATGGTATTGAAACCTTAAAATGAATATTCAGAATAATGGTTCTTGATTAAATGTTACAGAAAGCATTCATACCACTTTAATGCATAGAGAGAGTGAGAGAGAACGTCTAGAGACATCTGCAAATAGACAAACTATATCAAGGTCAACAAGACTGACCTTGACTGACTTTATTATTTCTAACACACCCCTGCAAACAGGAAGACATACTGTGAAGTTTGAGAAAACAAAAACAAGTACTGTAGTTACAGACTGACAAAGGCACACTCTCTCAAAGAAGAATAACAACTAAGTAATAGAAGACCCCATCAGTAGTTGAAGTTGCCTTGAAAATGTAGGAAAGCAGAGACCCATTAAAACAGATCAGCCAACTGGTTTGCACCGCAGATATGAGAAACAAGCAAGAAACCAAACTCCACAAGCTCCCTGACTGAGTGAAAAATTGATCTCTATATGTTTGGCCCAGTTAAGATAATATCATCAACATAGAGTAGTAGAACTAAAATATCTGAAGCAGTGTGAAATATAAACATGGAATGATCATTCACAGATTTAACAAAGCCAACAGACAGAAGAAAGGTACTGAACTTTGCAAACCATTATCTTGGTGCTTGTTTCAAGCCATAAAGACTTTTCTTTAAATGACATACATGATTTGGGAAATCTGGATCAACAAAACCAGGAGGTTGTTGCATATAAACAGCTTCATTAGATCCCCATGAAGAAATGCATTCGATACATCTGTATGGTTTGTCGTAGGCTCAACAAATTAATCAATATATTTCCCACTAATTAACTAGTAATATAGAGGTAGTAAGAATCGTTCCCACAGAGAGCTGTGTAATTGATAGGTTATTTGATTAGAAAAATAAAGTAAATAACAAGGGGGGATTGGTTTTAATATAAATGAAAAGACAATAAGAAGAAAAGGATGATAAAGGAATTCTTCGCCGTTACCAAGCGATAACTGGATTAGTATACTTATTTATTGTTCGTAAGAACCATTCATCACCAAACATAGAATAACATCTAGCTCAGTGCTATTCCCAAAACTTCTTTTACCACGGATACGAAAACTCTCCAATATCAGATTTTATCCAACCGAACCACCAAGTAGTAGCTCACTCAAGGTATAATCCAATCAAACGCTTTAGGCTTTGTGAATTAGGTTAATCCCAATAGTTAAACTCTTATCTCAAGGTTTACTTTATGGTGTTGCTTTTACACACGATTGCTCCACAGAATCCCTCTGAGAGGTCTTACGTTCTCTACTTGTGTAATGGTTATCCAACAATTACACAGATATCCTAACCCTTTACTAGAAATAGAATGATCAATAGATTAATCTAGGTGCACTCCAAACAATCTAATTAATCAATCATAAACCCTAGAAATAGTGAAAACAAACGATGATGATTAAAACATCAAATATATTTGTATTACTAATAAAGCTTTACGCTTTGATCATTGAATTCACCCTTAATCAACAAAAGATTTAGCTACTCATATTACAAAGAAGATGAAGAATGGTGGTTTTCCACCTAAAGGGGTAAACCCTAGGTTTTTTATGTAGAATAAACCATATATTATGATATGATATGATATACTGAAAGGAAAAATACATATTTATATAGGTTTACATTGCTTGGCCTTCAAGTATCCTAGTCGGTTCCGGAAACCGACCTAAAAAGTAATAAAGAAAGCCTAAAAATAGTTCGGGGCCTTCATTTGCATACCAAGTTTGCAAACGAAATTTTGTAATAAAATGCAGGTAAATTCGTTTGCATACCAATTTGCAAATTCAAAATTCAGTTACTCCCGTTTGCATACCAGTTTGCAAACTGGCTTGTCTTCGGTATTCGATAAAACTCGTTTTCGCCGTAACTTCTTCGTTCGAAATCGGAATAGCCTCATTCTTTTTGAATTATTTTCCTATTTCAATTCTCTTCATGATGTTGATAATAAATCCTGAATTTGAATGAGTTAATCTCGTTCTTTGGCCCGTCTCTTGATTTTGAGTATCTTTTCTCCGTTTCGTCGCATTTCTTCCTGTTCTCTTGGACTTGGAAACTTGGATACTTGGAATACTTATCTTCCTAGATATTTTTATCACTTTGTAGATCATTTTTGGATGATTCACCTAATAGAGACAAATAAGAGAAAACAAGAGTAATAATACGAATACATGCAAGAATAATAACTTAAACAAGTACGGAATTGACACTAAAATCATATGAATTATGCACTTATCAACATTCAATTGTTTGATATGCCAGTTGAAAGTGACAACTAGAGTAAGCACAATTCTAACAGTAGTGGATTTCACAACAGGGCTGAAGGTCTCAAAATAATCAACATCGTCTAATTGGTTAAAACCATTAGCAACTAGTCTAGATTTGGATCTATTTACAATACCATATGCATTCAATTTGGCTCTGTAAACCCACTTTCATCCAAAAATGTTCATGTCAGGAGTGGGAGGAACCAAATCCCAAGTCCCATTATTTTCCAAAGCAGTTTTCTCATCTTTCATAGAGACTAGCCATTTTGGATTCTTAGCAGCTTCTTTGAATGTTTTAGGCTCATGATGACTAGTGAAAAGAGAGACAAAAGCAGAACATATGGGATGTTTAACAGAGACATTGGTAATGTGATCAGGAAATAATTTTGGTTTAGAAATATCATGACTAGATATGGTGACAACAGAAGTAGATGGAGGATAGAAAACAGCAGAGCTACATTCTTCAACAGTAGAAGCAATAGAAGAAGAAAAATACAGTTGAGTTTCATCAAAGATAACATGTCTTGAGATATGATTTATGTTTTAGATTGGATGATAGAACTTATAACCTTTATGAAGAGAACTATAACCAATGAAGACACATTTAACATATTTACGAGATAGCTTATTAATTCTAGAATATCTTAAGAAAGGATAGCAAACAAAGCCAAAAAGTTTGATGACAGAATAATCAGGCACAGATTTGAATAGAATTTCAAAAGGAGATTTAAAAGATAAAAGCTTATTAGGAGTTCTATTAATGAGATATGAGGCTGTAGAGAATGCATTAAACCAAAATTCTTTTCGGCAGGAAGCTTTGAACAATAAAGAATTACCCATTTCTGTGATATGTTTATGTCTTCGCTCTGCTAGACCATTTTCTTCAGGTGTCTTTGGACATGAAATCCTGATTTAAATGCCATGTGTGACAAGAAAAGTTTTAAAAGGTCCTTTTACTAACTCAAGCTTCATCAGTTTGAAAATATATGATTTTAGTAGAGAACATATTTTAAGTAAGATTTTTAAATAAGAAAAGCACTGAACAACATCATATTTCAAATGCATTGGATAAAACCAGATAAATATGCTAAAATCATTTATAAAACAATGTAATATTTATATCCTGATAGAGAAGAAACTGGAGATGGTCCCCACACATCACAACGAAGAAGTGAGAGTGGTGTAAGAGAATGCGAGGATAAAACAAAAGGTAATTTCTTCCTCTTAGATAGATGACATGAATCATACATATAATAGGAGGAGGGAGAGTTTAAAACAAGATAGAAATTATGCAATAACTGAACAATGTTGGTGGCTGGGTGCCCCAACCTTTCATGCCATAAATCAGCAGAAGCAGAAACAAGAGAGACATATCCATGATAAGATAAAGAGAAAGTTTGCAAATGAGAAATAAGATATAAATTATTGACCATTACAAGGACCCGCAAGCTCGTCAACTCCATTAGACTAGTCAAAAGACGTATTAGCCGATATTAACTCGATTAGTTTAACACAAACGTTAATTAATACAAACTAATCTAACAATGATCTAGATACGAAACTAGTTTCGTTAAATAGGGAACGAAAAGTTACGAGATGGACTACTTGAACGTGTCATTCGGACACCGAACAAAGAAGATATCACTTGAAATGCATGAAGGATAAAATAGTAATCTTGGATACTAATCCTTGTGACTGCACGTGTCAAAGCAAGTGGGTGACTCATAAGATTGGGTCGGCCTTATCTCCTCAACGAGAGGATAACTCTCTTCTTTTACTCTTCTCTTTCATTCATCTTCTTCTGTCTTCTATTTCTTTCTTCATCTGTTCTTCTTCGTTTTCTCCTCTGTCCGTAGGCTTTGGTGATTTGAGGGGTGATATGATGGTTCTGTGATCTGTAGAAGGTGGGGAAGATCTTTCAGTAGTCGGTGGTGATGGTGGTGGTGTCCGTAATCGATTTAGAATTGAAGGAGGAAGCTAATTAGTAAGAGTAGAATTAGGGTTTCTCTGAGAGTTGTGTAGAAGATCGATTGATAATGAATAAGATGGAATTAAAGATGGGTTTTGTGTATTGTACGCAAAAGAGAGGATTTAGTATCTGATTTTTTATTCACAGAGAGGAATTAGGGTTTATAAGGAATTCAGAGAAGTTTTAGAATGAAAAATTGAAGGTAATTCTGAATAATTAAGGATGGGTTTGATAGAGTTTGAAGAAAAAGATATGCCGAATCCAGTCAAGTAAGAAGAAGGGTTGAATTGTATTTCTGGATTGGAAATTACTTTGACGTAATGGTACTCTCTGTAATCTCAGTAAAGTTATTTGGTTTTTATTTTGAAGTTGTGTAATTTATTTCATGGAATTGAGATGTTGTTGATATGAAGATGATGACGAATTTTGAACCATAGCTGCAGGTTATGGTTGAATTCTTGTGGTAGTATGTGTGTGGTGTGAGATGAGGTTGTAGGTGTTATGAATTATTTTTTGGTGAATGAGATAGTCCTACAGGGATTGAGCTTTAAGGACTGGTGTTGATTGCATGGAGTTATAGTGAACTGAATAATGGAATGGTGTTACAGAGTATGCATGAGAGGATAGTGTTAATGAAATTGCAGGACATGAGTGTGCCTTGGCTATGTTTGAAGTTGAGGTGTTTTTAGAGTCTGTTGAGTATTACAAAGTGGTTATGAGATGGGTATCATATGAAGTTTGGTTGTATCTGAATTATCTTGAGTTGCAGAGAATTGTAGATGATGCAAGAATTGATCTTTGTTTTAAGTTGGAAGTGTTGCTGGTGCTGAGCTGAGTTACAGGTAATGGTGTTTAACCGGTATTGTGTTGCTTTGAGTAAAGAAATTATAGTTGATGGAATTGTTGTAATGAGTAGTTGCGAAAGATGGATTACAGATATGTGCAATTGTAGAGGGGTTGCTTGTAAAGAAGATGATGTTGTTGTTGGAACTCAGTTGAGTGTGCTGATTTGCCTTAGCTGTAGTGTTGAACTGAACTCAGTTGAGTGGTATGTGGTTTGGGTTATAACTGATGGAGAGTGGATTGTAATTGCTGAATTTAAGTTACATAAGGGAACATTTGAGTTGTAGTGAAGAATAATGGTTATGCTTGATCTAGTTGAATGAGATAATCTGAGTTGGAGTGGGTCTGGATGTTGTGCTGGTAGGAGTAGATGTTTTATTGAAGCGGCAGTAGCTGTGAAAGCCTGCTTTTGCAAACCTAGGTAAGCTTAGATTACATTTGTATATAGATTTTGTAATTATAAATATGTTATGAAGTTGTTTGAGATGTTTGAGTTACTGCAATAGAGTTCTAAGTTAAAGCCTGTTAGTCATCCCAATCAGTTGTTTGACTTAGACGACTCAGTTAATCTGACTGAGTTGAATCGTTGTGACTCACCAAGTTTTCCTATCTTGACCCGAGTCGACTCAGTTGACCGATTCATGTTCGACTTTGACCTTGACTGTTGACATGACCATAGACGTTGACTGTTAGGTTGACCATTAGTAGATCCAATTGGACTGGGCCTTAGCCTAATGGGCCCGTTTAGTGGACTTAGGCTTATAGCCAGTTTTCTTAATGAACTTGTATTGGACCAGGTCTGAATTAACCTTCGACTTCCTTTACAAAGTTATAGATACTCATAAGACTTAGTTAATGGACTATAGAACCAAGGAGAAACCATAAATGGGCCTAAAATCATTAGATACTTCACTTAGTTTAACTGGAACTTGTATGAGATTATGTTATGAGCCTTGTATGAGCCTTTTGGCTATGATCTTAGATTGCTTGTTTGATTAACAGTTAGTCGATTAACAACGATCGATTCAAGGATGAACCATTGGATCGTGGATCTCGAGGTAGGCGTGGCTTGTCATCAAAAGAGGTGGGAACGCTTTTAACTCTTTTGAAACGATTATTGTTTCTTTTACAAAAATTTATGTTTACAAACTCATGCATTGTCTGTTCGGGCATTTTTTGTACTGTTTAGTTTGTATTATGATTGTTCTGTTGAATCTTGAATTTTTCCATGAATTGGAAAGGACCAGTAATGTTTTGTTATCAATATGAATTGTTATGAGAAATGAGAATTTCCACGTGTGGTATATAGGATACGCTCCTTCTTTTGTATCTACATGAATTCAGCTTTTATGCTTATTAGGTGTGGAAAAACCCGGCATCGATATAGCTATGTAGGTCTGGAAAAATCCGGCATCACTATTACATATTGTTTGAAGATGGAGTTTGTCCATATACATTGTTTGTGCATTTCTAGTGACTTAGTCACTTTGATTTTTGGGAAAACATGAATTGTTTTCCAAATCTTGCTCATGGTTTCTTTAAAGTTAAATGTTGTTCCTGCTGGGCACCCCTTCTAGGGATGATGTGCTCATCCTTTCCCACTATCGGTTTCAGAGACAAATCAGAGTTGCGCAGCGAAAGCTTCGAGGAGTTGACTCCGTTCATTAGTTAAGTTCTGCTATGTTTATTATGTTTATTCTATTTGCAAACAAAATGACTATTGTATATGTATCATTTGAGAGAAGTTCATGTATATATATTTCTGAGCGGGGTTAGTTTGGGTTAAGTTTTATTATAGCAGATTTCTTAATTGAATGCTTAAGTATTTGTTTTAGAATCGTAGTGCCTCTTTATTTAGTTAATCTCTTGGATTAGTCAGCTGCTACCTTAGGGGGCGCTACAATGTTGGTCTCAAAGCTCACTGTTAGATCTTATATGGGTGATAATAGGATTTGCGAGTGCCAGTTAGTGAACAAGAATAGTTTAGAACTGGGTTGGGTTGTGAGATAAATATTAATCACTAAAAACTATCAATAACTAAAAGGTTTGTTTGGTGTATTAATCTGTTTGCTTAGTTGTGTATATAATTTATGAAGTAAAATTTATCAGGATTACACCAGCTACGATACATGTTTAAAGATTAGTTAATCTTAATAATTACGATATATGTTTAGAGATTAGTTAATCTTAATAAGTTAATACTTAGTTAATCCAGTACTGGGGAATAGTGAAGGTTGTGTTCTCTCTGTTCGTAGGAAGGCATTATTGGGACTGGCCAACCTTGACAGGGCAACTGCATTCAGAGGTGACTGATCATAGATATTTAATCTGATTCTTTAGGAAACCAATAGATGTAAGTTCACTTAGACAGATTCGTAGGATTCTTCCTTGAAATTAGAGGAAAAAAAATAAATTATTTTATTGGAATAGAAATTAGTTTAAGAAACTTAGACTTCCCTATTTGATAGTTGAACCTTTGTAGAAATCCATATAGGTTTGTGCTTTGTTTTGTTATTGTTTGCGCTTAAACAAGGGATAGGATTTGTCTATAAGGTGGGGAGTTTTTGAAGACCAGAAGGTTGGTTTGATTTTCGAGGACGAAAATGTGTAATGTGAGGTGAATGTAAGGACCTGCAAGCTCGTCAACGCTATTAGACTAGTCAAGAGACGTATTAGCCGATATTAACTCGATTAGTTTAACACAAACGTTAATTAATAGAAACTAATCTAACAACGATCAAGATACGAAACTAGTTTCGTTAAATAAGGATCGAAAAATTACGAGATGAATTACTTGAACGTGTCATTCGGACACCGGGCAAAGAAGATATCACTTGAAATACATGAAGGGTAAAATAGTAATCTAGGATACTAATCCTTATGGCTGCACGTGTCAAAGCAAGTGGGTGACTCATAAGATTGGGTCGGCCTTATCTCCTCAACGAGAGGATAACTCTCTTCTTTTACTCTTCTCTTTCATTCATCTTCTTCTGTCTTCTTTTTCTTTCTTCATCAGTTCTTCTTCGTTTTCTTCTCTGTCCGTAGGATTTGGTGATTTGAGGGGTGAGATGATAGTTTTGTGATCTGTAGAAGGTGGGGAAGATCTTTCAGTAGTCGATGGTGATGGTGGTGGTGTCTGTAATCGATTTAGAATTGAAGGAGGAAGCTAATTAGTAAGAGTAGAATTAGGGTTTCTTTGAGAGTTGGGTAGAAGATCGATTGATGATGAATAAGATGGAATTAAAGATGGGTTTTGTGTATTGTACGCAAAAGAGAGGATTTAGTATCTGATTTTTTATTCACAAAGAGGAATTTGGGTTTATAAGGAATCCAGAGAAGTTTTAGAATAAGAAATTGAAGGTAATTCTGAATAATTAAGGATGGGTTTGATAGAGTTTGAAGAAAAAGATATGCCGAATCCAGTCAAGTAAGAAGAAAGGTTGAATTGTATTTCTGGATTGGAAATTACTTTGACGTAATGGTACTCTCTGTAATCTCAGTAAAGTTATTTGGTTTTTATTTTGAAGTTGTGTAATTTATTTCATGGAATTGAGATGTTGTTGATATGAAGATGATGACGAATTGTGAACCATAGCTGCAGGTTATGGTTGAATTCTTGTGGTAGTATGTGTGTGGTGTAAGATGAGGTTGTAGGTGTTATGAATTGTTTTTGGGTGAATGAGATAGTCCTACAGGGATTGAGCTTTAAGAACTGGTGTTGATTGCATGGAGTTATAGTGAACTGAATAATAGAATGGTTTTACAGAGTATGCATGAGAGGATAGTGTTAATGAAATTGTAGGACATGAGTGTGCCTTGGCTATGTTTGAAGTTGAGGTGTTTTTAGAGTCTGTTGAGTATCACAAAGTGGTTATGAGATGGGTATCATATGAAGTTTGGTTGTAGCTGAATTTTCTTGAGTTGCAGAGATTGTAGATGATGCAAGAATTGATCTTTGTTTTAAGTTGGAAGTGTTGTTGGTGCTGAGCTGAGTTGCAGGTAATGGTGTTTAACCGGTATTGTGTTGCTTTGAGTAAAGAAATTATAGTTGATGGAATTGTTGTAATGAGTAGTTGCAAAAGATGGATTACAGATATGTGCAATTGTAGAGGGGTTGCTTGTAAAGAAGGTGATGTTTCTATTGGAACTCAGTTGAGTGTACTGATTTTCCTTAGCTGTAGTGTTGAACTGAACTCAGTTGAGTGGTCTGTGGTTTGGGTTATAACTGATGAAGAGTGGATTGTAATTGCTGAATTTCAGTTACATAAGGGAACATTTGAGTTGTAGTGAAGAATAATGGTTATGCTTAATCCAGTTGAATGAGATAATCTGAGTTGGAGTTGGTCTGGATGTTGTGCTGGTAGGAGTAGATATTTTATTGAAGCGGGAGTAGCTTGTGAAAGCCTGCTTTTGCAAACCAAGGTAAGCTTAGCTTACATTTGTATATAGATTTTGTAATTATAAATATGTTATGAAGTTATTTGAGATGTTTGAGTTACTGCAATAGAGTTCTAAGTTAAAGCCTGTTAGTCATCCCAAACAGTTGTTTGACTTAGCCGACTCAGTTAGTCTGACTGAGTTGAATCGTTGTGACTCACCGAGTTTTCCTATCTTGACCCGAGTCGACTCATTTGACCGATTCCTGTTTGACTTTGACCTTGACTGTTGACCTGACCATAGACATTGACTGTTAGGTTGACCGTTATTGACCATTAGTAGATCCAATTGGACTGGGCCTTAGCCTAATGGGCCTATTTAGTGGACGTAGACTTATAGCTAGTTTTCTTAATAAACTTGTATTGGACCATTGTGGTCTGAATTAACCTTTGACTTCCTTTACAAAGTTATAGATACTCATAAGACTTAGTTAATGGACTAACCTAATTGAATTAGTAAACTTAGGTGTGCTAAAGTTAGATAATGAAAAGGCGTGAAACCATAAATGGGCCTAAATCCATTAGATACTTCACTTAGTTTAATTGGAACTTGTATGAGATTATGTTATGAGCCTTGTATGAGCCTTTTGGCTATGCTCTTAGAGTGCTTGTTTGATTAACAGTTAGTCTATTAACAACGATCGATTCAAGGATGAACCACTGGATCGTGGATCTCGAGGTAGGCGTGGCTTGTCATCAAAAGAGGTGGGAATACTTTTAACTCTTTTGAAACCATTATTGTTTCTTTTACAAAAATTTATATTTACAAACTCATGCATTGTCTGTTCGGGCATTTTTGTACTGTTTAGTTTGTATTATGATTCTTCTATTGATTCTTGAATATTTCCATGAATTGGAAATGACCTGTAATGTTTTGTTATCAATATGAATTGTTATGAGAAATGAGAATATCCACGTGTGGTATATAGGATACGCTCCTCCATTTATATCTACATGAATTCAGCTTTTATGCTTATTAGGTGTGGAAAAACCCGGCATCGATATAGCTATGTAGGTGTGGAAAAACCCGGGATCACTATTATATATTGTTTGAAGAAGGAGTTTGTCCATATACATTGTTTGTGCATTTCCAGTGACTTAGTCACTTTGATTTTTGGGAAAACATGAATTTTTTTCCAAATCTTGCTCATGATTTCTTTAAAGTTAAATGTTGTTCCTGCTGGGCACCCCTTCTAGGGATGATGTGCTCACCCTTTCCCACTTTCAGTTTCAGAGACAAATCAGAGTTGAGCAGTGAAAGCTTCAAGGAGTTGACTCTGTTAATTAGTTAAGTTCTGCTATGTTTATTATGTTGTTTATTCTATTTGCAAACAAAATGACTATTGTATATGTATCATTTGAGAGAAGTTCATGTATATATATTTCTGAGCGGGGTTAGTTTGGGTTAAGTTTTTTTATAGCAGATTTCTTAATTGAATGCTTAAGTATTTGTTTTAGAATCGTAGTGCCTCTTTATTTAGTTAATCTGTTGGATTAGTCAGCTGCTAGCTTAGGGGCGCTACAACCATGCACCCTGAGCCAAAACAAGATGTGTGTGTAAATCCATATTCTCATAACCATAAGGATCAAATTTAAAAGAACATTTTTTATCTCTAGTGAACCTAACAACAGACAACAGATTATGCTTCATCTTTGGAACATGCAGAACATTCTTTAATGTGAAGGATGAAGTAGGTGTAGTCAAAGTTGAAGTACCAGTAAGTGAATAAGGTAAGGACTTATCATTGCCAACAATTACTTTCTCTTTGCCAGCATAAGGAGAAGAAGACTGTAACAATGACTGATCTCCCGTCATATGAGCTGTTGCACCAGAGTCAGATAGCCAATGAGAAGAAGGTGATGCGGATGGAGCATCAGTAACTGAGACATTGCTCATAACAAGACCACCAAATTCTTGGTCAACAGCAACAAGATTAGCAGATTGATCCATAACTGGAAATTCCTCCTCCTCAGAAGCAATATTAGCAGAATGATATTGCTTATTGTCAGATGCATATCTGTAATAACATCTGTTTGCAAAGTTTCCTAGACGTCTGCAAATCTGGCACTCAACATTAGAGTAATCTGGCATAGATCTTCTACCAGTAAAGTGAGCATGAGCATTAGAATAACCATAATTTCCACCATGGGAAGAATTACCACAGTTGGAAGAGGAACCAGATTGAAATTGACTATTTGAAAAGGTGTGATTAGCAGGCCTGGGTTTTCCTTTTCCACCACTATAGTTATTGTTATTTCTGCCATAAAAGGCTGCTGGATGTTGAGAGTCAAAAACCATAGCATTGTCTTGATCTTGCTCGAGTAACCACTGCTCATGATTAAGTAATCTTGGTTTTAACTCAGCAAATGTGAAAGGTGTTTCTCTATTATTGGCAGATATCACAAAATTGTCATAAGCTCTACCTAGGACATTAAGCACATACATTGTAAGATCTGATTGACTAACCTTTTCACCAATTGCAGAAAGAGAATCAACAATTGTTTTGATATTATGCAAATAAACCAAAATTGACAGATTTCCTTTTCGAACACCATGTAATTGATTTCTAAGCATGTTGCAACGATCGATGAATTGATTACGAAAACTTTTCTCTAAGAATAACCAAATTTCACGAGCAGATGAGAGACCAAGAACATCACCTAAAATTGTTTCAGTAAAAGTAGCCTTGAGATAACTTGTGACAAAACGATCAGCCTTACGCCAGTATAGCCATCTTGTATTTACAGAAGCAGATCCATCGATGTGAACTTTTCTAGGAGGTTCTTGAATATCTCCATCAACATAGCCACACAGATCTGTGGAGATGGGAATCGACTCAAACTGGTCTTTCCATATTAAGTAATTGTCTCCTGTAAGCCTTGATGAGACGAAATTAAAAATGTTGGTGAAAGGTAAAGAAAAATTTGATGAAGAATCAGAATTAGAAGCAGCGGAAGAATTAAAGGTTGTTTCCCAAGGATTATGAGTAAACTGAGTATGATTATTATCATGTGCCATACTTCTGGTAGTCGCCATTAGAATGAATAACAAGAAGTAGATCTAAAATTGAAGTATGAAGTTGGAAAGAATCAAATGTTTAATTGATGAAAACAATGAAGAACAATGGTGAATTGATAGAGAAATCGATGTTAAATTGATATTTGAATGATGTTTAAGTAATATTGATATTGAATTAATGTTGAATGAATTGGATCGAATCAAGAATATGATAAATTGTAAAGATGGTATTGAAACTGTAAAATGAATATTTAAAATAATGGTTCTTGATTAACCGTTACAGAAAGCATTCGGACCACTTTAATACAAAGAGAATGAGAGAGAACAGCTAGAGACATCTGTAAATGACAGACTTGACAAACTATGTCAAGGTCAACAAGACTGACTTTGATTGACTATATTATTTCTAGCAAAACTCACCCTATTAATTTTTATCAGTGATATTCATCACTGTTTTCCTTTTCTCTTCTCTCCGGAATCTAATCCTAAATCCTGCTAACCTTTGTTTTCTTTTCCCTCGGTTCCACTACTAATCCCTATAACTTATTTTACTGATACGTTTGTATTCTTCTAATGATCTAAAGATACTTTTATACCAAAATTGAAAGAAGGATGCCTATAGTCAGTCATAGAATCAGTAATTAATTATTTTTACTTAGAATTTCCTATTGATGTGAATGGAATCAATGTATATAAGTAAGATTAAGACACTGTGGATGTGATTGGGTTCTTTTTTTCTCTTTTGTTTTTCGTTGGAATTCGGTTATGATTATATTCAATTAGGTTTTCATCCTAATCAATTATCCCTGTTAGGAATCCTCGGGTCCAACTAACCTCGAAAATCGGCTTGCAAGGATAGGATTACCTGAAGCTTATTAAGCACACAATCTAGTCTGCCCTAGGCGATGTGGAACTAACCCCCCCTCCCCCAAACGACTAGGACTACACAGACGGGATGACATGGAAGCCATGGACGGAGTGGTACGGAAACCATGGACGGAGTAGTACGGAAACCACAGACACATACATGCGGATACGAAGTGGTACGGAAACCACAGATACACGGACGGATATGGATGGCGTTGAGGGGGTCTGGCTCTGATACCAAGTTAGGAATCCTCGGGCCTAACTAACCTCGAAAACCAGCTTTCAAAGATAGGATTAGTCGAAGCTTATTAAGCAGACGACAACCTAGGTTGTCCTAGGCTATGTGGGACTATTTAACAATCCCCATATTATTTAGGGAAACAAAAGTAAAAAAATAAGAGAATTGATAGAAATGGTGATTTGACAACTGTGTTTCACATTTTGACGTTTAACAATGGAAAATAAGAGGGTGAGTTTTGTTTACCCAATTTAAACAGAAATATGCAAAATCTAGTTTTTCCCAAAGGGTTTTGTTACTCGACAAGGTTTTTAGCGAGACAACACTAAAAGCATCAAGTATGTTGAACGTTGAAGACATAAAGATCGCGTTGATATTACTAAAAATATCCGAATCAAAGAAATGAAGCGCGATAGTCTGTTAAGCAACGTAAATTCCAGAATCAACAACAAGGTCTTATAAAAATTCAACTCACCAAAGTAACGTGTGATAAACTTCTTCTGACTGCATTAGACTAATAAAAATTGTCTGACATCATGGGAAGCATCTAATGATGTGTTGAAATATTTTCCTTCACCGAGGTTGCTTTTTCCTATAGGGTTTTGTTACTCTGCAAGGTTTTTAACGAGACAACAACAAACACCGGAAATGTAATTTCCCAGCTAAAGCTATTGTCTTTCCCACGAGGATTTTCTGCCTTAGGAGTTGTGAAGCAACTAGTCAACTTCAACGGAGCAAAGTGATCATCTGCAACATATCACCTTTACTTGCATCTGTCACGTTGTACTCTTTTCCCTTCGTCAAGGTTTTGTCCCACTGGTTTTCCTTGTCAAGGTTTTAATGAGGCGACATATTCGAGTCTAACTATGTTCTACGTTTGTGTAATATTGTACTCTTTTTCTTTAGTTCAGGTTTTGTCCCTTTGGGTTTCCCTGACGAAGTTTTAACGAGGCAATTAACTTAGACACGTCGATCTTTTAAGATCGTATTGCATGTGATGTACTACATGTAAAATGTGAGACAACATGTGAAGAGATGTACCAAGGTTTTGTCCAACTAGGTTTTTCCTTTTCAAAGTTTTAACGAGGCAATTGATTTCGGCATAAGTCACCAAGGAGAGGATGACATTTGAAGAACTACATTCGAAGCACTATATATGAAGCACTGCGTATGAAGTTCTATTGGACCGCATAAGGGGGAGTGTTATAGGGGCTATGGCCCATGGATGTGCGGACCAATTAGGTAGTTAGGGTTTTCCTATCAATACAATCCCTACAATATGGATATGGCATACTCTGCTATATTTAAGTGTAATACTCTAAGTTTTTTTTTCCCTCTCCATTTGGGTATAACTATTGAATATAACGCTGCCTCACTATGTAATGGGTACATTATTAATTGATGAATGAAAGAAAGGAAATAAAATTTACAAAACCAACCAAAAATACGGCTAGATAAAACAACCATAATTCTGGGAATTACAATCAACGGCCAGAATATTCTGTTCGTAACTTGTTAAATCCCAGCCGAAAAATAAAATTCCAAACTGTATGTGCTTCTGGAAGAGTTGGTACGGCCTGGAAACTATAAAAACCCAACCGATACTTGTTTATGGTTTGGTCATGAACCGTTATCCAAATCGTAAATCGTAAATCTGATTTTTTTGGTCAAAACGACTAGGTCATTTGTGGTTAAAACCTAACCGAAAATACTTAATTCTTTTTTAAACTATTTGTTTTTTCTTTTTAAGAAATTGAACAAACATAAAACTCAATAGACCAAAATGGTTTTTCATTTGTTGAATCAGAAAAGCATACATCTTTCATTACATTGATAAGATAAATCATAACATTTGAAATAAATGCTTGTTCGTATAGGTTAAAATCATAGGTAGTATTTTCCAAAATGCGATAGCTATCATCTTGCTCAAAGTCTTGCCCATGAACTGCCTCATATTGGCGAGGATCCTCATCCACTATAGAAACAAATCCATTATGTTAGATACTGTTATTCAAAACGATTTATAATGAAACAACTTATTAAAAAACTTACCCTTATAGCACTCTGCATAGTGGGATTGGCTTCTTTCATGGCATTCATTTCCTTTTTGAAAGCTTCACATTCTTCAAGGACTTTCTCGAATCTTTCCTTAACGATTTCCAAAGTTCTTCAGTTACGATTTACATTTATCGCCACAAAAATTATGAAATCACGGTTAAAAAAAAAGATGTATGATCTAAGTCAATGTCTATATCTTTATCGTGTTGTTTGACCGTCTCCCATGCTCTAATAATAGCAGAATCTTCGTAATAAGGGTAGGAAGTCACCATAGCGTTTTTGTTTATTCTTTTTGGATGGGAAATAGATGAGAATGATAATGAGAGCTTATAACTAGAATTTGGGTGAGGAAGAGATGATAGAAATCTCAATCCAATTATTACAATTGTATTCGTACGATAGAAACAGCAAGATCAGATCACACAACTACAAGAAAAATAATATCTATCTGGCTTCACAATCCCAATGAAGTCTTTAAGTCGTTAACCCGGTTTGAGAAAAGAAAACCAGAGGTTAAAGGAAAATCGACTCTAGCTTAGCACAACTAGTATCACACAGAATGTGTGGGGATTATTTTTCCCAGTTGCTAGAGTTCTCCATTATATAATCTTTCAAATCAGGGTTTGCAATCAATGTTAGCTTAGTAACAAAGCATTCAATATTCACCGTTAGATGAAAACCTGATTAGATTCAAGCTAATATTCATCAACCGTTAGTTCGAAAACATAGCTTGTTATACACAAATGAAATGCACGTTCCTGGGCTTGTGTAACCGTACCCAAACTTGTACATTAGTTGGTTCAACAATAGTTAACCAAATGTTTAGCCATATGATCACTTCCATATCAACCATATTCTTCTTCACCAAAACTAGTTCAAATGCCTCAAATGAACTAGTTAAAGAGTTTTTCAATTGCTTAGATCTTATGTAACTTCACAAGACACAATCGAAGCAAAAAAGATTTGATTCACTCGAATCGGTTCATGAACTTTATAGCCACGGTTTTCAAAAGCATTCCTTAATAAACAAAAATGAGTTCAAGAACAATCGTTTTTAGATATAACCTACTCAAGTTTGCGTACTGGGTTCGCGGACTTAAGTTCCCGGATGAAGTTCACAAACTCTAGCAGAAATTCTCCGGTTTGAGAATTTCGCCAGTTCGCGGACTGAGCTTGCTGAGTGAGTTTTCAAACTCCAGCATATATTCTCGGATGAGAATTTCCACCAGTTCGCGGACTGAGTTCGCAAACTATGCAAACAATTCAAGTTCTCTTGATCAACAAAGTTCGCAAACTTTGGTTCAAGAAATAGGAATTATACATATATGTGTTTTCACAACAATGCTTATATCCATCAATGGTTATACAATCTAAACTCTCATTTCAATTATTGAAACATTCTCAGAGGACGTTATATAGTTGTTATTCACAAACCATTTTTCTTCAGAGAAATTTCCAAAGTGATTGAAATATAACATGACTTTCGTCACTAGGTAAAGATGAACTTGGCTAAAGCGAAAGCTTTACCAACACATATTTCGAGAAATAGATAGGTGAGGTAAACTCGTCTCGAGATACCAAATGTGTATAATCTAAGTCTATATAGCAAAACGACTTTTGTCTCAAGATAGGAGATAGAGTAGATAGACTTTTGAGTGATAGATAAGTTCATGTCTCCACATACCTTTTAGTCGATGAAGATCCATCGGTTCCTTGAGTAGTCCTTCATCTTGTATGATGATTGACATGGAGTTCTTGAGCTCAACTACACTTTCTATCCTAGTCCGAGACCTTATCTATAGTAGACTAGAAATCAAGACTTATAGTTTTGATCACTAACATTGACAAACATGCTTGAGATAGCAACGCATACAAGTTCGACCGAGCAATGCTCTAACAATCTCCCCCTTTGTCAATTTTAGTGGCAAAACTATTAATACATATGGAATACAAAAAAGATAAATACATTTATATCCTATTCCACATGCCTAATCTTCAACATTACTTGAAATCTTCTTCATTCCCAAGTACTCCAATGATCCCAAAGGTTGCAGGTTTAGCATCATCGTTGTTGAAAATCCGTAGCTATAACAATGAGAAAACAAGAGTTCTGAATCATTGTTATACAGTGTCATAGTATTATTACACAGCGTCAGAGTTCAATTGTATCACAACATTAACAACAATACTATGGTGATATGTCACTCCCCCTTAATCAATATTCCATCTCACATGGAAACCACTCCCTCTTACATAATGATCCGAAAACCATATGTATTTGTAGTATGAACTACATATTAATTCTCCTCCTTTTTGTCAATAAAATTGGCAAAGGTACAAGAACGGGATCCTAATGAAATTTCCAAAATAGACATTTCATGACCAAAAGAAAGCATATACCAACTTGTTCTTTAGATGCAATCATAAAGCCGAAGCTAAATGCATTCATCAAGGAGTTTAAAGATACAAGATAACCCATATAATATTCCACAACCGTACTCCCCACAAAGATTTGGCAATTAAGCATAAGTTCAAAAGAACTGTCCCCCATTAAATGTCATTCCCGAAAGAACAACAAGAGCGACCTTAATTTCAAGAAGAAAAGAAGGATTTTTGTTGGACACCAAAAACCATAAGAATGATTTTCTATATCCAAAAACTCAATCAAATTAATCAAAATTAAACCCATGACTAATTTAATCGATATACACAATCAAAATAATCACAAAAGTAATCAATTTAATTGGTCATGCTCGACACAAAGTATCTCATGGAACGACAACCATGCCAAAACAATGAATTAGTCGCTACAGCTCAACATAAGACACTTTATGGAATAACACAACATGTACACAAATTGTGGATCGGAGATCGACATAATACAGTGGAATAATCAAGGAATCATTCTATTTTCATTTGCACAATGACATCCAATAGACATAATCCTTTAACACAAAAGATTTTAACCTATCTTTTATCAAAAAAATTGACATAATAGGCTTAACTTTTGTATTTGTCAAAAGTAAATTCATTCTTTCATCAATACATACATATCAACTCACGAACGACTTTACTTTTGACAAAGTATGGGACAATCAAGTCACGGACGTAAACACACATATCCCATAACAATATTGCAATATATGAACCCATGAAGATTAATACTGCAAATAACATCTTCCAAACAATTTTTTATAATTTAAACAAATAAACCTAAAAAACATGAAGATGAAAAAGTTGGACATAGATATGTGTAATCACAATCATGGCTATTCCAAACTCTAGTTATTATTTTAAATAAAACATGAAGAATAGAAGATTTACTAGCAAACTATACTCTTATAAAGCATTTCACTTACTTTAATTACTCTTCTCATATTCCCTATATTCATCAAGCTCACCTTCGATCAGATCAATCCTTGATTCAAGATTATCCATCTTATCTTCAAGTCTCTTGGAAGAAGCTTCGAGATCACTTTTCAGAGCACGAATTTATTCCAAGACGAGATTCATTGTTAAAAAGAGCTTGTCAAAAAGAGAAACAGACGAGTTCCTATCAGGGGTGGAATCCCATTTGTCATAGCACATCTCATTGTCAGAAGAATCAAAGCGAATCTTCTTAGAAGGAAAAAGAACAGCCCAAACATCACTTTCTTTGCTGGAAAGCCTTGAAGAGGACATGATTAGAGGAGATAAATGAAATGTTTATACAGAAGAATACTCTTCATCTTTTAAAGTGAATGAAGATAGGAATGAATTTCCAATAAAGACCCTTGAACAAAACCCTAACAGACTCTTGGTTATTGGAGGAAGCCGTTCATGAGCAAAACGGTTTTAAACAAAACAAACAGAAGTAATCAAAAAGGCACAAAAAATTCATCACAACCCTCTTGAAAATATGATTCTTGTCTTAAGAGAGATCGACAGGAATCATTGTAACAATATTTACATAAAGTGATCATCCCAATCCAAAGCAGCACTGGGAGATTTCTTACGAGGGGATGAAGTATTTGTTGTTCCTTGTTTTATTCTTGTTTTTAGGAAAGAAGAGTTATGCACGTAATTCTTTCCATTGTTTAGCGTAGTTTTTAACACCTTGGTTGTTGATTTTTTCAAACTATGCAGTGCTTTAGAAATCCTTTTTGAAAACAATGAGGGTTTCCAAGAAGCTTTCTTTTTCCTCCTTTGCAAGCGTTTAGTAGAGGAGATCTTCTTTCGATCTCTAGTGCTAATATCTTTAAGATAATCATGTTCATCACACAAGGCGACCAACGAGCTTGGCACGTTCTTGTGATTTTTCACATCATCCTTTTTTTCAGAGTGACTTGAGAATGATACAGAGTCAGGAGACGTTTGCTGATCATAAGAATCACAATTGCTTTGGACAACCTCCAGTTTTGAAAAAAGTTGTTGACATTCCAGATCTTCAATCATTTCAAGTAGAGTTTCCTTTTCCAATTGAGAGGTATGATTATTTATCATGGAATAGTCAGGACTATTAGGAGGACAAATGTGATTGTCAGCAAAGAGGTTAAGAATACATCCATAGATTTTATTTTCAGGACAATAGTCAAGAGTAGCCATCCATGCTTTAGTTAACTCACAAACCTCTGTGTCAGGATCTTTAGAAGTATTATTGACACTTTTATAGCACTTGAAACTATCTTTGCTAGCATAGTTTCTTTGAACTTTCTTATCCTCTTTATTGACTGATTGAGCTCTATTTTGAGACTTTGTTTTACTGTGTCTAAGAACTTTCTTAAGTTGTTGTATAAACAACGACAGAGTAGAAATAAAGTAATTCTCATCCCTTCCATCAATCAATTTGGGACGACGAGACCTTTTATCAGATGTAGCAACATAATTGCTGAGCAAATGACTTTTATCTCTTTATTTAAGTTCGAGATCGGAAATTTTAAGCTTTCCAACAAGAGTATTTCTGAAAAGAATATCAAGGTTATTTCCCTCAATGATGGCATGCTTCTTAGAGTCGTATCTAGATGGCAGCGATATGAGAATTTTCATCACAATGTCCTTTTCAGGAATAGTCTTACCCAATGCAAAAGATGTATTAACAATTTCAGACACTTTGTGATTAAACTCATAAAATGATTCTTCATCTGCCATGTGAAGGTTTCCCAATCGGAATTAAGGTTTTGAAGCCTAGCTTCCTTTTGACTGGTATTTCCTTCAAATACGGTTTCTAAGATATCCCAAGCTTCTTGCAAATTAGTGCAATTGGACACATGGTGCTGAAGATTTGGGGTAATGGCATGCATGATAGCATTCAAACCTTCGGAGTTTTGCTTTGCAGCAAGTATCTCGGCATGGGTGTATTCACCAATGTTCTTGGGAACGTTTACATCTCCAACTTCCACAATGGGTGGATCATATCCATTAACAACAATTACCCATGATTGAAAATCACGCGCTTGAAGAAAAGGTCGCATAGCAATTTTCCACCATAAGTAATTAGATCCATCGAAGACTGGTGGTACCTTAATAGAGATAGCACCTCTGTCCATAAAGTCAGATCGCTACAAACACATACTTGTAAGGTCTTAAACGTGTTTGCTTGCTCTGATACCAATTGAAAAAGCGGGGGTCTAACAACACCACCCAATATTTCGCTTAGCAATATGTATGGACTGACTCCAATATACTTTACTAGAGAATCAACTAGACAATCAGACTCAATCTAGATTAAATTATATTGAGGAATTAATATCTCAATCTCTCGATTTAAATCTTACTCAAGCAAACTGCGAGTCTCAATTTAAATACAAGAGAGATAAACTTGGATGGTACCAAAGACCAATATCCAAGTATCAATCAATTTAAATCAATAACCAAAAGGTCGGATATTCTAATTGATTGATTCTAACGCACAACCTGTGATATTTCAATTATAAAGATAAACAATATAATGCGGAATATAAATAACACAGACACCAGAATTTTAGGTTAACGAGGAAACCGCAAATGCAGAAAAACTCCGGGACCTAGTCCATATTGAACACACACTGTATTAAGCCGCTACAGACACTAGCCTACTCCAAACTAACTTCGGTCTGGACTGTAGTTGAACCCCAACCAGTCTCACACTGATCCAAGGTACATTTATGCTCATACGTCTCTGATCCCAGCAGGATGCTACGTACTTGATTCCCTTAGCTGATCTCACCCACAACTAAGAGTTGCTACGACCCAAAGTCGAAGACTTTAATAAACAAATCTGTATCACACAGAAAAGTCTACGGTAATAGATAAATCCGTCTCCTACGAATATACCTACGAATTTTGTTCCGTCTTTTGATAAATCAAGGTGAACATGAACCAATTGATAATCCAGACTTATATTCCCGAAGAACAACCTAGAATTATCAATCACCTCACAATATTCTCAATCGACGCAGCGAAAAAAGATATTGTGGAATCACAAACGATGAGACGAAGTTGTTTGTGATTACTTTTTATCTTGACTATCGGAAATAGAAATCTCAAGCCAATTATTACAGTTGTACTCGTACGATAGAAACAACAAGATCAGATCACACAACTACAAGAAAAGTAGTATCGGTCTGGCTTCACAATCCCAATGAAGTCTTTAAGTCGTTAACCCGGTTTGAGAAAAGAAAACCAGAGGTTAAAGGAGAATCGACTCTAGCTTAGCACAACTAGTATCACACAAATTATGTGGGGATTAGTTTTCCCAGTTGCTAGAGTTCTCCCTTATATAGTCTTTCAAATCAGGGTTTGCAATCAATGTTAGCTTAGTAACAAAGCATTCAATATTCACCGTTAGATGAAAAACTGATTTGATTCAAGCTAATATTTATCAACCGTTAGATCGAAAACATAGGTTTTTATACACAAATGAAATGCACGTTCCTGGGCTTGTGTAACCATACCCAAACTTGTACATTCATTGGTTCAACAATAGTTAACCAAATGGTTAGTCATATGATCACTTCCATATCAACCATATTCTTCTTCACCATAACTAGTTCAAATGACTCAAATGAACTAGTTAGAGAGTTGTTCAATTGCTTAGATCATATGTAACTTCACAAGACACAATCGAAGCAAAAATGATTTGATCCACCCGAATCGGTTCATGAACTTTATAGCCACGGTTTGCAAAAGCATTCCTTAATCACTAAAGATGAGTTCAATAACAATCGTTTTTAGATATAACCTACTCAGATTCGCGGACTGGGTTCGCGGACTTAAGTTCCCGGATGAAGTTCACAAACTACATCAGAAATTCTCGGGTTTGAGAACTTCGCCAGTTCGCGGACTGAGCTTGCTGAGTGAGTTTTCAAACTCCAGCAAATATTCTCGGATGATATCTTCCTCCAGTTCGCGGACTGAGTTCGCAAACTGTGCAAACAATTCCGGTTCTCTTGATCAACAAAGTTCGCAAACTTTGGTTCAAGAAATAAGACATACATATATGTGTTTCCACAATAATGCTTATATCCATCAATGGTTATACAATCTAAACTCTCATTTCAATCATAGGTTTACTACTAGGTAAATATGAATTTGGATAAAGCGAAAGCTTTACCAACACATATTTCGAGAAACAGATAGGCGAGGTAAACTCGGCTCGAAATACCAAATGTGTATAATCTAAGTCTATATAGCAAAAACGACTTTTGTCTCAAGATAGAAGATAAAGTAGATAAACGTTTGAGTGATAGATAAGTTCAAGTCTCCACATACCTTTTAGTCGATGAAGATCCACCGGTTCCTTGAGTAGTCCTTCGTCTTGTACGATGATTTCCATGGAGTTCTTGAGCTCAACTATACTTTCTATCCTAGTCCAAGACCTTAGCTATAGTAGACTAGAAACCAAGACTTATAGTTTTGATCGCTAACATTGACAAACATGCCTGAGATAGCAACGCATGAGAGTTCGACCGATCAATGCTCTAACATGACGTTTTAGTCCTGTCCCCCCAAGCCTAGTACTGGCTAGTCCAAATAGTACAAATTCCTTCCGATCCGGAAAACTGAGTTTTTTTATATTAATTACCTTAAATACTCTGTTTACGTTTCCAAATATAAATTAAGAGAAAGAGAGAGAGTCTAGTACTTGTGTAAAGAGTTAATCGACGATTACTTATCTCATAACTTCTACTAGCTATTGAACAATCAATAGACTAATCTAGTATACATCCCAAATCAATTTGAAAACCACTCAAAAACCCTAGATATGGTAAAGACAAATGATGGTTTCACGCTTAGAACGTTGAATTCATCCTTAATCAACAAAGGATTTAGCTACTCATGCTACAAAGAAGATGAATAATGGTTTCCCCCTAAAGGGGTAAACCCTAGGTTTAAGATGTAGAATAAACCCTAGATATATGATATGTATCTTCTTTGAAAGGCATAATACCTATTTATATAGGTTTACAATGCTTGTCCTATAGGTTTACAATGCTTGTCCTTCAAGTATCCTAATCGGTTCCGGAAACCGACCTAAAGAGTAGTAAAGAAAGACCTAAAACCAGTTCGTGGACTTTGGCCTTCATGGTACACATGCCAGTATGAATACCCTCCTTTAGAAAAGTTTCTAGGAAATATTTGGTATGCAAACCAGTATGCATACCCTCCGGTCCACGAAATCATGGTACAATACTGGTATGCATACCCTCTTGTCTTTGATATTCGATAAACTTGTTTTTCCCATAACTTCTTCGTCCGAACTCAGAATGACCTCATTATTTTTTCATTCTCTTTGTAATTGAATTCTATTCAAGATGGTGATAATAAATCATGAATTTGAATGAGTTAAGCTTGGTATTTGGCTTATCTCTTTATTTTGAGCATCTTTGCTCCTTTTCATCGCACTTCTTCCACTTCTGTTTGACTTGGGCACTTGGAATACTTATCTTCTTAGATCTTTTTAGAAATTTGTAGCTCCTTTTTGGATGATTCACCTACTAGAGTAAAATAAGAGAAACAAGAGTAATAATATGAAAATATGCAAGAATAATAGCGAAAAAAGTATGAAATGAACATTAAAATCATATGAATTATGCACTCATCACATACCAACGCTTGGTGAACTCAACCGAACAATTCCCTAACAATCTACCCCTTTTCCAATTTTAGTGACAAAACTCTATTACATATGGAGATAAACGAATTACAAAATAACTCATTCTTCATACGCTTAATTCCAAGTTTCAACAACACAATATCCTTCATATATTCGAAACATAAATGCCGTTGTTGACATTTGAATAACAAAATCTTTACTCCCCCCTAAAGGAAAGATAGGTAAATATTCAATTCGAGCATTTTTGTTATTCTCTTTTTGTAGTATGAAATACTACACAACATGATGATATGTTTCTCCCCCTTAGTCTATGCTTTACTATTTCGTTAGATATAACGTTTAAACACATATGTTCTTTCCTGGTGATCATAACTTACTTGTTTACTTCATATATTTCGCCCCACTTGTCACAAAAATGACAAAGAAGCGAACAACGAAAGAGCAAACCGATAGGATTTTACAATGTTGTAAAACTTGTACAACCTATAAAAGTTAAGCACGAAGGTTTCACATACCATTTTATATAATCAATACTAAAACCAAAACTACAAAAGTAATCTAGATTTAGTATATTATCAAGGAAACAATTTCCCGAAGCAATTTTCCCTTAGTACGATATGTCAACTAAGATAACTTAGTTATTGACCGACCGATTGTGTATGTACAATCACTTGTTTCAACAAGACATTCATTTCTCTTATCAGGCTCTAATTATTCCATAAGATAACTTGGACCTTTATTTTAGACAACACAAACAATAGTTTAGTTAACTAGTTTTTCTTGTCAAGGATTTCGATTAGACTTGAATGACCGAATCCTACATTTGATAAGTCTAACCAAGATCAGAATTAACTTAGTTTATCTTATCAGGAATCAAATGGACTAAAAAAATGACCCCATAATTTTTGTTAAGCAAAAAAAATAGATACAAACCAAAAAACTGATTTTCCATAGTTTTTCTTAACCGGAAGCAATTGAAATGAATATAATCAATATAAGCACCGCAACTGCAACGAATTTCGTTAAGCAAAAACACATGATACCGAACATTAAAAAAGATACCAAATCATTAAGTCAATAGAATTGTCACAGTTTTTCTTAACCGAAAACAATTGAATCACAATAATCAATCCGTACATGATAATGAAACATATCAATTGTACCAAAATTTTATTAAGCAAAAGAAAATTATATGCAATAAAATCAAGCTTTTCTTAAACAGGAAAACATTTAACTAACAATAAAAATTGTTACCTCGATTTCCGCAGCCACTTCTTCCCGGAAAGATATATCATTTAAACGCAAGTTTAATAAGAACTCCCCCCTGTTTGTTGTCATCCTCTCGCAGGAACAAAAGAAAAACAACAAGAGCAACCTTTACCAGAGAAAGGTTGAATCGGTTTTAACTAATGCGTGCCAATAGCAAAAGATTAAACCCAAAACCCATATGTTATGCTAAACACAACTTATGTAAACATAAATGATATCAACATATTGTGACTTTTCACACATGAGTTTTAATCGTATCACCTTATGATCCTTTGATAAAGCCTAGTAACAAGGGATGTAACTTAATCTCGCTAAATCAAAAAATCACACAAATCGTAAGGGCTACCACAATATGAGATCGAATAATTAGGTTAATAAAAACCAAAACTAACATCTAATAAACCGAAAGCAATATCATAAAATATAATCATTCAAAGGATGCTATCCAATCATAACTATCAAATAATGAAACAATGATTATAAAATAAATTTTTATTCATTGATAAATAATTAATAGTAGTATTCGGATAGACCTTATTAAAAATATCGAAATAAATCAATAATTTTGATTAGACTATTCCTTGATTAGAGCTTTCAGCAGTCTTTCTCAAGGATCATCCTCAATATCCTCAAATTTTCCTGGATCCTCATCTACAACGTCACGGCTGATTTACCTAATACGACAAACAGTACCTTGATTGTGTTCACAACCTAAAGCATTAACCTTTCGATTGATATTCCGAGCATACTCCCTATTACAGATTCCAAGTTTAATCAACTATCTTTGGTTACATATAACAGTTCTTAGTAATGCTACCTGTTCATGATAAGTTTCAACAGTACTAAGGAGGACTTGACGAAGATTGAGAATATAAATCTTAGCATCCAAACTGTTTTGGATAAGAATATTAGTAGCTCCTGCATGATATAACACATCTTCATTCTCTTTTCCCTTATCCTCACAACCATATTTCTTGAAGGAATCAACAAGATTAATAGTTTCATTAGAAACCATTTCACTCAAGGTTTTCTGAATCTTAGCTGGATATATGGTTTGAGAACACATCTTTTTAGTTTAAAATTGTCACATAAGATAAGTACATATACCAATGGATTTCAACACATACCAAACATAGGTATCAGCCTTAAATAAATAATTATGATTAGATTCGAAAATAAATTCACATCTTATGTGTATTCATATCCTAAATACCTTTTCGGAAAAGAATCATTCTTCAAAATCATGTAGTTAAAAGTACTTTAGACAAGAAAACTCATCTTGTTTACACAAGTTGTTGTCAGACAACTTTTCTACATATCAAGAGTATATTAATATTCTCAATAGATTGTGCATTTTCTTTATATTGAGTAAGAGATATAAACAGGATGCGCAGATACTTGTGCTTCCTTACATAAAAAGATTGGGCATAGGTAATGATGCACTTTCCAACATTTTTAAGTGTTGGGTGAGAGGAATCTTCCTCACCAAGTACCTTTGGAGCAACAACTTCCTTCTCATCTTTAAAGACATGATCTTGTATCTTTGTATGAGTTTCAAAAGAGGATGATATATCTTCCTTATCGTGATTATTGTGAGATGCTATATTCATGATCAACTTTGAGCCCAGGAAGGTAATTCCTTTTTATTTAAAACCTCGTAATCTTGATCAGAAATCGTACAGATAGCAGAAATATTTGATTCAAGACATTCGATATATTTATTCAGGATATCAAAACTTTGTTGAAAATGTCTTTCTAACGATTTACCAAAACATAATTCTTGACAAGGTTCTGTAAGAATTTCTATTTCAAGAATTTTATTCCTTACTTGTGAATGATCTAGCAATGATGTAAGACTTTCACACTCTAAAGTTTTTTGATTCACTTCTTTACACAAAGGTAGTTTTTGTTCCGAATAATCTGCAAGATTATTTTGGAGGCTAAGTGTTTCACGTTTTATTTCACAAATTCTTACATTCAATTGAACAATAAGTTCTAAGACATCTTCCAAACAATCAATGGATTTTCCTGATTCTGAAAATGTTTTGACTTTGTTGAAAAACCTTTGCAATCCAGTCATAAGTTCAGATTAGAACATGATGGTGAATTTAATTCTTCCTTACATTCTGAAATAGTAACAGAAGATTTTTCACCAATAATTGGAATCAGATCCAAAAAAGATTTTGAATCAGACACTTGTACCTTATGTTTTGGATGCATTCTTTTCTTAGCATAAGAATGATTCTTAATCAAGTGTTTATTAGTCATAGACTTTATACTTGATTTCAAGAAAGAATTACGAGACCAATTTCCATTGACCCTTTTTGAGAGATTATTCTCAAAATCTTGATGTACGCTAACTGAGATATTTAGAAGTTTAGTTTTACTTTTCTTATTTCGACTCATGTCTTATAGGTTGGATCGCACCAAACACAGATTGTTAGATCTTTTCGTGTTTTCCTGCTCTGTAACCAATTGAAAATACGAGGGTACCCAAATACACCACAATATTTTAAATATCAACCTATAAGTCTTAAGTGATCGTCTATGGACAGAGTCGAGAAAGTACAACTTAAGTCGTATACCTTGTGTAATTGTTTATGGACGAGGTCGAGAGAATACGAAAACAAGATATTTACTTGACAATAGTTACTGTAATAAAACCGATTGACTATTAGGATCAATGTCAAGTAATTCGGATTAACGCACAAGTGTAATTTATTGCAATAAACAAATTATAATGTGGAAGTACAGTAAATGACACATCAAGATTTTGTTAATGAGAAAACCGCAAATGTAGAAAAACCGCGGGACCTAGTCCAGTTTTGAATACTCTCATAATTAAGCCGCTATATAAAATCTAATACCAACTTCGTATAGTTGAGACCAAGTAGACTAACCCTAGCTATTAGTTTCCTTAGTATCCTCGCGCCTTCGACTTCTAGAGTCACGCACGTGAATTGCTACTCCTTTAGATTGTATTCCAAACAGTAAATGAATGAATTTGTTTGGTAACCACTCTAATCAATCTTTGGTAAAATATATGTATGAGTTGTTGACAAAGGCTCTTCCATTTAAGCTAATAAACTCCTTTGTCTGGTTATATCAATCTAAACTTGATTACCGAAATAACCAATTTCTAGATTCGCAATCAATCAATATAGAACTCAAAGAGTAACTATAAAGCGATGCCGATCTTACAAAACTAGATAATCAAGTCTATTAAAGTTAAACACGATTCTAGTAGGATCCCAGCCGATCAAGGTTTGTGCACTATATTCACAAGATACGAAAACTAATAAGAAAATATTCTTCGTCTTCAAGTCTTCGATTGTCTTTAATAACCTGCGCAACACAATTTGAATCCTCTTGTAATCAATCATACACAGAACGGAGTCTGTTGATAATGGATTATCACAAGATGTCTTTAGATCCGCAAATGGTTCCAAATATCCCGTCGATACTTTGATCTAGTTTGAGTGATCCTTGTATCAGAAGTGAAGGTTCTCAAGAATAAACAAAGTATGTGCAATCAAAGTTTCAACAACCATTAATTATCAATCAAATCAATAATCAAAAACTAAAATAACAATGCAACTATCTAGATTTCCACCAGCGGTACTTCTAGAGCTTCTTGATCCCACAAAAGTCTTTAAACGAGCGGTCGTAAGATATTTCGCCTAATTAGGGTACTTACTTTCCTTTCCGGATAGACGACTCCACCCGAAATAACAAGAATGAAGTTGTCCTGGATCTTAGGATAGTTTGCAAGAAATGAAAACTCAAGTATTTATAGACCAAGGTTGTTTGGACACCAAGGAAATTCCAAATCCGGAAATATTCTCAAGATATGCATTAAAGTATATAATTTCGGTTTTCCTATTTCCAATTAAATACCAAACCATATTTATGAAAGTAGGAAATACCATATAGTCCTAGGAATAATATATTAGAGAGAGTCTAGTCCTGCTGACCCAGTCATGTGTTCGTTTGGTCCTTTTTGGGAAAATATATTATAGTTTGGTCCTAAAAATTATGGTTTGGTCCTAGGGTGACGTCATGGATGATGTAATTATCATCCTGTAGTGGCAGAAATACCCTTTTAGATTAGGACCATATATATAGTCAAAAAGTAAGAGAGAAGAAATCATTTTCAGATTTACTTTCTCTCTCAACTTTTTTTCTTTCGAGATCTAGTTTTCTCTCTGTTTTTTCTAGGGTTTTAATTTTGTGGAAACAAGAAACAGAGATGATGAAGATATGCAGACGACGATGAAGATTTTACAGACGACGATGATTATTTGCAGAGATGATGCGATGATTTACAGAGAAACAAAAAACAGAGATTTTGATTTGATTACATAGATCGAAGACGAACTCTGTTTTTTTTTTATTTCTTTTTGTTGTTGTTGTTGTTTGAATGTTGAAAATGAATAAAGACGATGAATACGATGAACAACAATGAAGATCTCCTTCTTTTTTTTTGCTGCTGGTGTTGTTAAAGATGGTGGAGACGGTGACAAAGATGAAGAATCTTGATTTTTTTTTCTTTTGTTTGCTGCTGGTGTTTGAATGTTGAAGATGGAAAAAGACGATGAAGATGATGAATAACAATGAAGATCTGCACGTTTTTCTTCTTTTTTTGTTGCTGCTGGTGTTGTTGAAAATGGTGGAGACGGTGACAAAGATGAAGACGAAGAATATGAAGAATTTATTTCTGCTGCTGTTGAAGACGAAGATGATGATGATGCAGTTCATTCCATAAGAGAACTCTGTTTTTTTAGGTTTTTATATGGAGTTCATTTCTGGAATGAACTCTGTCTTTTTAGGTTTATATATGGAGTTCATTTCTGGAATGAACTCTGTTTTTTTAGGTTTTTATATGGAGTTCATTTCTGGAATGAACTCTGGTTTTTTTTAGGTTTTTATATGGAGTTCATTTATGGAATGAACTCTGTTTTTTTAGGTTTTTATATGGAGTTCATTTATGGAATGAACTCTGTTTTTTTAGGTTTTTATATGGAGTTCATTTCTGGAATGAACTCTGTTCTTTTAGGTTTTTATTTGGAGTTCATTTCTGGAATGAACTCTGTTTTTTTAGCTTTTTATATGGAGTTCATTTCTGGAATGAACTCTGGGTTTTTTAGGTGATTTCTGAAAAATAAGTAAAAATTAACAGGAGTTCATTTTGAAGAATGAACTGCTAAAAAAATAAGTAGAAATTAATACGGAAGGGTACTTTTGTCCATTTAATATTTTTAAATAATTATGGACCAAACAGTAAAGGCGTTTTCCCAAAGGACCAGACTGGCATGGGACCACCTAAAAAATGACCAAACGATATTTTTCCCATTTACAAAATCTCTTTTAGAAAACTTCTATTATTAGTGTAGCACATTAACTAATAATATTTTCCAAAGATATGTTTTAATTGCTGGTAATTAAAACATATATTATGAAAATCATAATTAAATATTTTTCAATATTACGGTATGGGATCAACTTGAGCATCAAGGACTATCTTTGAACAATCAATGATAAGAATTATGCATATGTTTAAATAATGTCGACATCTAGAAGTTTCTCTCAGCAAACCCTAATTCCAAGATCACACAAAATATAAAGAGATATGTGAATATTGGAAACTCGGTTTTGCTTCTTGGGATCGGTTATACCATGACTCACAATTAAGTTGTGACCGGTTATACCATGCTTCCCAAAATAGGTTGTGAAGGATTACACCATGCTTCCCAAAAGGTATCTTGTGATTGGTTACACCTTACTTCCCAAGTTATCTTGTGATTGGTTCCACCTTGCTTCCAAAAGTAGCTTGTGACCGATTACAACAAACTTACAAATGTAGATTGTGACCTATTACACCTTGCTTCACAAAGTATCTTGTGACCGATTATAACATGCTATATATTATAGGCCATGACCGGTTATACCTCAATTCTCAACATAATTTACCTTGTCATCTTGCATTGGTCATCCAAAAGATATTCATTAAAGAACCGTACCAATCATGATTACCATTTTGTTTATAAATCAAGTTCATACATCTACTTCCTTAAACTAATGTAACAATACATAGTTTTCTAGGATGAAATCATACCTATATCTTACACATAATCAAGTAACTAAATACAAAGATTATGTTGATGTCATATTTACGAAGTTCCAAAAGATAAGCGTTTATACTTCGTAATTTAATAAATTCCTTGACACTTTGATCATAATGATATGACCAAGTCTAATCACTAGAGTATTATACAGCTTCGCATGTTATGTTTTCAATATAATACGAATTGAAAGATACGTTAGGAATGGATACATGATGAGTGCTAAAAAGTGCATATTTCTATATATTTTTCTTGGCATTTAACTCATCTTCTGTGCATTAATTCTACATTTTATCCCATATTCTGTATTTTCTTTGTTTTCAAGAATAAATATTTTTATTAACTAATTTTGCATTTTTAGGTAATAAATAAAGTTCGGATGAATTGCGGAGCGGAAAAGAGCAAAGAAACGGTCAAGACTCCCGCAGGAAGGCAGCAAAGAATGATGTTTGCAAGAGCCGGATAAACTAGAAGTGGGCTTGAAGAGGAAGAATTGTTCTTAAAGAAGATATGGGCTTGGCATACCCAAGGCCCAAAACCCTTACCCAAATCCATTTCCAATATCCATACCCATTTCCATGAGAACCGTCAGATAGGATCCATCACATCATCCTACGGTTGGCTCATCATCGTGCATCAAACTCTGAAGTTCCTGTCAAACATCATAGTACCTAACCCCATCTGGAACCGTTAGCTTCGTTGTATATCGCAATCCAACGGTCGCTACAAGCTGTTTCCCTTCTTGTCGTTCGATTCGTTTCAGATGTGGTCATCCAACGCTCTCGTCTTGCTGGACATCAAGATTGCTGTTCCCGCCCAACACCGGAGCACACCCAACACATATAACCCAAAAAACCTAACCCTAAATCGCTCATTCTCTTCTCCCCTTCTCTTTATTCTCTTCTCCCGCCTCTGCAAACACCATGTCTGCCGTACCACCACCTTCTCCACCATGTCCGCCACCACCTACTCTGCCACAACCAAACCACCAACTCCACCTGCTCGAACATCATCACCCCCTCTTTCTATCCCCCTATTTGATTGATATTTATTCTCACCTTTCTCTGAAACCCTAGAAGAAAAATCAATCGATTAGGCGAGTCTAGAGTAGCAATTGACACATGGGAATGAAGCAAAGGACCAAGGGGAAGAATGGGTCGAAGACAAACTCGTCAAATCACATCAATATGGGTAAGAATTACCAAACCCTAAATTTTCTGATTTGGGGGAATTTATTAAAGAACCCTAATGTTCTGTTAGGGAGAGCATTAGAGAAGATATGGGTCTGTTTTGTACTGTCAAATTAGGTAGAAATAATTTACCAAATTTCTGTTTAAATTGGGGATATTTTTGGGGAAGAACCCTAATTTTGTAATTTGGGGGAAAACCAAATTGGGTCTGTGGGTATAAATTGAGACTGTGGGTATGTTTTAATAGGGGAGCCTGGATTAGCCAGAGCACCACCAAGAGGCCTGGAATAGCCAGGACCTCAACTGTTAATGTTGTTTCAATTTCAGTTCAATTTCAGTTCAATGTTTTAAACAATTTCAATTCCATTTTTATTTAATTTCATTATGTTCTAACTCCATTTGCTAGGGGTTAGATGATACTCTTGAATTGTAAGCTAGGATAGTCCTTGTTCATGTCACTGTTCTTGTAGTGCTGAAACTAAGTAGGAATGATAATTATCTAGTTGAGTGAATGCACCTGTGATCAGCTGTGCTGTAAGAAGACAGCTGATTCTAGGGGTGTAAGAGTGAGAGTAGCTAAGGATTCAGTCCATTTGAAGGGCTATGCTTAATTGAAGTAGGGAAGTTAGTAAACTTAGTGATCAAATGCACCTGTGATTGAGTGTGATGTAAGAAGACACTCAATGCTAGGGGTGAACTAGAGAACTTAGGGGATTAACCTTCCACTAATGCGGATTGCTAGATGACTGGTTGAGCAAACAAGCCTGTGATCAGCTGTACTGTGAGAAGACAGTTGATGCTAGGGGTAAGTTAGTAAGATTAGTTAAGTAAATCATCCACAATCTTCCCTGAGATGAAACAAGAACATGATTGATTAGGATCTGCCTTAGTTTAGGATCAAGAAGTGAATTCAAAAGCCCTAGCATGTTCATGTTTACTTGCTTTATATTCTACTGTTTTTCAGTTCAATTAAGAACTCTCCCCCATAAAATTTCATTCCTGAAAGAACAAAAAGAGCGACTTTACTTTCACAAGAAAAGAAGGATTTCTTTGGAAATAACAAATCACATACGAATATTGATGAGTGCTAAAAAGTGCATATTTCTATATATTTTTCTTGGCATTTAACTCATCTTTTGTGCATTAATTCTACATTTTAACCCATATTCTGTATTTTCATTGTTTTCAAGAATAAATATTTTTATTAATTAATTTTGCATTTTTAGGTAATAAATAAAGACTAGATGAGTTGCGGAGCGAAAAGTGCAAAGACACGGAGAAAACCGGCGGAAACTCCAGAGGAAAAGAAGTGCAGAATGCGGTATGGAAGACTCAAGGATGAAAATGGGCTCACAAAGGAAGAAATTGTTCTTAAAGAAGAAGTGGGCTCAAGATTGTTTAAGCCCAAACCCATTTTCTAAGCCTAAAATCAATACCCAAACCCGTTTCTCTCCTTCACCGTCAGATTGAATCCATTCCATCATCCAACGGTCGCTCCATCAGAGTCCATCGAGTTTTGATGTTCCTGTCTAACACTATAACACCTAACTCCATCTTGGACCGTCAGTTTTGATGTATCTCAGATCCAACGGTCGTTCCACACCCATCTCCATCGCGCCGTTGGATCATTCCTTCATCTTTTCATCCAACATCTTCCCTTTGCTAAACATCAAAATTTGATGAGCCCGCTCAACACCATAATCTAAAAAGCCTATACCCAAAACAAACACCACCTAACCCTAAAAAAAAACTATCGGGCTCTTCTTTCTTCTTCCCCTCTTCTTCACTGCCTCCTCCATGTCCGCCAACACCAACTCCATGTTCCCGCTCAACCACCACCACAACCACCTCTACTAACTCTCAAATCACTCAACCACTATAACCCATCTCTACCACCATCATTACCATCTATCTAGCCACCTATTTTCTCAATTTCTACACGTTTCTCTTCCAAAATCCTAACGTGTAAAATTGATAAATTAGGTCGAGTTAGAAGAGCAATTGGAAGTATCTAGAGACGCAGGAGAAGAATAAGAGGCATGGGTCGAAGTCAGTAGCAGTTTTCAGAGATTAGGTATGAATTAATTTCATTTTTTATCAAACCCTAATTTCATAAATTGGGGATTTTGGGGGGAAAGTGATTGAATGTATAATTAGAGGCATGGGTCGACGTATTAGGGCTGTTATCAGTAGATTAGGTGAGTCAATTTCACTTTTTGGTGAAACCCTAATTTTCTGATAATTTGGGGATTTTTGGGTTTTTGCTTGCTTGTATAAATATAAGGTGTTGGGTGTGAAATTGGGGCATGCCTGGGCTAGCCAGAGCTTCACCCAAGGGGCCTGGAATAGCCAGTGCTTCCAAGTTGTTTTCAGTTCATGTTTTGAAGTCAATATAATTTCAATTTCAAATGTTAATTATGTTTATCATGTTCTAATTTCATGTGCTAGGGTTTAGATGAAACTCTTGATTGTATGTTAAGATAGTTAGTAATCCTGTCACTGTTCTTGTAGTGCTGAAACTAAGTAGGATTGATAATTAGCTAGTTGAGTGAATGCATCTGTGATCAGCTGTGCTGTAAGAAGACAGCTGATTCTAGGGGTGTAAGAGTGAGAGTAGCTAAGGATTCAGTCCATTTGAAGGGCTATGCTTAATTGAAGTAGGGAAGTTAGTAAACTTAGTGATCAAATGCACCTGTGATTGAGTGTGATGTAAGAAGACACTCAATGCTAGGGGTGAACTAGAGAACTTAGGGGATTAACCTTCCACTAATGCGGATTGCTAGATGACTGGTTGAGCAAACAAGCCTGTGATCAGCTGTACTGTGAGAAGACAGTTGATGCTAGGGGTAAGTTAGTAAGATTAGTTAAGTAAATCATCCACAATCTTCCCTGAGATGAAACAAGAACATGATTGATTAGGATCTGCCTTAGTTTAGGATCAAGAAGTGAATTCAAAAGCCCTAGCATGTTCCTGTTTACTTGCTTTATATTCTACTGTTTTTCAGTTCAGTCACTGCCATCATCTCATGTGTGTTTTAACACAACCAAGACTCTTTGTTACAACTCAGTTTTGCTAAAAAGTGCATATTTCTATATATTTTTCTTGGCATTTAACTCATCTTCTGTGCATTAATTCTACATTTTATCCCATATTCTGTATTTTCTTTGTTTTCAAGAATAAATATTTTTATTAACTAATTTTGCATTTTTAGGTAATAAATAAAGTTTGGACGAATAGCGGAGCAAAAAGAGCAGAAAAGTGGTGGAAGCCAAGAGGAATCACACAAGGAAGCCGCGAAGAATGTTGTGCGCAAGACCAAAAGGCTAGAACTGGGCTTGAAGAGGAAGAATTGTTCTTAAAGAAGATATGGGCTTGGCATACCCAAGGCCCAAAACCCTCACCCAAACCCATTTCCAATATCCATACCCGCCTTCATATTTAGCCGTCGGATTGGATCATCTCAGCATCGTACGGTCGCTTCATCATAGTGCATCAAAATCTGAAGATCCTGAAAAACACTATAGAACCTAACTCCATCTTGAGCCGTCAGTTTCGTTGTACTTCCGCATCCAACGGTCGCTCTTCGCTTCCTTCCATCTCGTCGTTAGATCGATCCATCATCTCCACATCCCACGGCTCATCCTCGCTGTTCATCCAATTTGCTACAACCGCCCAACACCCGAGCACCCGATACCTATACCCTAACCCAAACACACCCTAACCCTAAAACTATCGACTTCACTTCCCTCACCTCCGTCTGCAACAGCCTCACCTTCACCACCTGCTCCGCCATCAACCATGTCCGCCTCTGCCACCACCACAACTCTCACCAAAGACATCATGGCTCCTACCAACTGAAACCCACTCTTCCCCTACTCCTCTAGCTTTCTATAACATCAATTCCTCGATCTTTTCCTCTCACAGGAACCCTAGGTTAGGGGTTGATGAAATAGATGAGCTAGAAAAGCAATTAGGGCATGGGAAGAACAAGAGAAGACGTAGGAAGAGGAATAGAGGCATGGGTGAAGAGTCATAATCATTTTCAGAGATTAGGTAAGATTTTTTTATAAACCCTAATTTCATAATTTGGGGATAATTGGGGGAACATGATTGTACGTCTAATTGAAGCATGGGTTGGTTGATTGGGTTGTTATCAGTAGGTTAGGTGAACCAATTTTGGGTTTAATTGTATTTTTTTTACAAACCCTAATTTTGCTGTTAATTATGAATTTTTTGGGATTTCCATTGTATGTATAAATAGGGGTCTTTGGGTGTTGTAATGGGCGATGCCTGGATTAGCCAGAGCATCAGTAGAATAGTTTAGTTTTGTTATTTCCATGAACTTTAGCTTTGAGGGTTATCATTCTTTTCAATTCCATGATTCTCAATTCAAATGCATTGTTAATTTTAGCTGTTCTGAACTCCAACATGTATTTAATTTGAGTGTGTGATTGTTACAATTTATATCAAGCTCCTGTTCATGTTTATGTTATGTTATGTTCTTATGATTTGTTCTTAGGATAGTCTCATTCTAGTGCACTGTTGAATGATGTATTGCTAGGATAGTTATCTTGATGCCTGTTTTGCTTGAGCAATGGGAAGTAATCAGTGCTCTGGTATGCCTGTGATTGACTTTGCTGTCAAAAGACAGTCAATACTAGGGGCATATCAGTGAGCAAGCTGATTTTCCTCCCATTCTAATATATGCTCAAGGTCTTCAACTCAACCTAGAATTGAATTTTCATGTCTGTTAGTGTCTTGTTTAAAAACCCTAGTAGTGTTCCCACAACTGTTTACTTTCATCTTCCTTTTTTCACTACACTAGTTCACTGCCTTTGGCTCAATGCCATTGTTTCACAGTTATTCCTTGGTTCACTATCTCACTGCCACTTAGTTACTAGTTTAGATAACTTTAGCTTAGGAAACTTCAACTTTCACACCCTAGTCCATGTGGATTCGACCCGTATTTGCACATTAGCTACATCGACGCCGTGCACTTGCGGTATTAGTTTGTAGATCCCTTAAAAGCCTAACAAGTTTTTGGCGCCGCTGCCGGGGACTTGGCGATGTGTGTTGATTTGTTCTTTGTTGTTTTGTTGCATTCACTTTCATCTTCATATTTGCATCATAGTTCATTGCATTTGCATTTTTCCCTGCATTGCATACTCATTTGCATATTGTTCACTTACATTCCTGCATCATAGCTTGCATCTTTACTCACTTTCTGCTTTGAGCCAGCAGGTACCTGCCTATCCTGCTGCTTTTGCTGTGGAGCTGCTGCTGCTGCTGCTCCTGTGCTTGCTGTACTCCTGCTCTCCTGCTGAGCTGCTGTGCTTGTACTGCTGTGGTGTTCCTGCTTGTGCCAGGCCAAGACTGCTGCTGAGCTGCTGTGGCCCATGTTGCTGCCTGTTGCTACTAACTGCTGCTGCCTTCTGCACCTGTTGCTCTGCTGTGGCCCTGTGAACCTGCAAAGCCTGCTGTTGTGCTGTTGCTGCTGCTGCTGATCTGCTCCTGCTGCTAGGCCTGAAGTGGTGCTGCTGCCATTCATAAGCCAAGCCCAACTGGGCCTCAACAAAGACAAAAGCTTAGGATGATCCAAAGCCCAACTGGGCTTTTGCAACCAAACTGAGCAGCTGGGCTGTGCTTAAGCAAGTAAGCCTAAACCCATTAAGAGAACCCAACCTGTGGGCTTCCATTTTTAATTTGTGGGCTTGTAATAATTTTTTCCATTTTTCTGTTGGGTTTGTAATTAATTTCTTGTGGGCTTGTTTGTTTAATTTCTTGTGGGCTTGTGGTTTTAGATTGATTTGGGCCTGTTGTTTAAATTAAAGAAAACTGAACTTTTGAAAACCCAGTTGGGCCTCATATTTTAGTTAGTAGCTAGCCAAAGCCCAACTAAATTTCTGGGACTGTGGGCTTAACATCCATTTGAAAACTAAACATTTACACTGTGGGCTTGACCCAAAAACAGAAAACGTTTTCAAAGCCCAGTTGGGCCTCGACCTTTGGCTATTTAAGAGCCCAAATTTCAAATTGTTACCTGGGCTTGTTTCTGAACTGTGGGCCTGAACCAAAGTTCTAGTGGGCCAAACTTTCAAAATTCCAAAAAACCAACGGTGAGATTTACTCACAACAGTGGGCCTAAGAATCAAAGTTTTTAAAACAAATTTGGGCTCCAAAAACAACCCATCTGGGCTTCAGACCAAGCTTTGCCCCAAACAGTTGGGATCTTTTATTCAAAACCTTTTGCTGGGCTCAATTCAAACTGATTTGTTGGGCTTCACTTCACACTCAGCTAGGCTTCATTTTGCACAGCAGTTGTGGGCTGTTTTCAAATTTCTAGTGGGCTGTGCATTCTTCCGCCAAAGTGGGCTTGGTCTCCTTATCCCATTAAAAACCAAATGTTTTTCTCCCATAAAAACCAAAGTTTTCCAAATGTTTCCCTAAAAACCAAAATTTTTCTTTTTCCCATCAAAACCAAATGTCTCCCGACAAAACCAAATTTTTCCCAAAAAGTCCAATCCCATTAAAAACCAAATTTTCTTGTAGATAGTTTCTTAGTTAAATCTTTTGTTTCTTTTGTATATATAGTGCTAATCCAATATGATCTCGGCTAAAAAAAATGTTGGATTTTTGCCTTGAATAACGGAGTTCTAATTTTGCTTTCGCCGTCAAATCGGGTATTCTCTTTCCTTTTTCTCTACTCAGCATAATCCTCTTCGTATGTTATAATTCTTTTCATATTTTGAAACATTGAGGACAATGTTTAGTTTAGGTTTAGGGGTATAGAGTAGATACCACGATAACATGTTATAATTGAAAACAGAACTCTCCTCTTTTTGAAAAAAAAAAAAATTAAAAAAAATAAAAAATGATAAAAAACATAAAAATGGAGCTCATTTACCTTGAAATGTTGACTCTTGTGCAAATATGTAATTTTAGGAGTCTTAGTCTAGATATTTAGGCACCCTGATTCTAGCACAATTCACATAGTGATAAGAAATTGCACGCGCACGATCTACCAATACATGTATAGCCTCGATCTTCAAGGTGTTTGATAGGAAGTTAGATTGCCAATCACTTTAGAATACTGAATGAGACTTGACTAGCTTGTTCTTTGGTTGGCTGGGATAGAAGTTGGAGGATACGTTAAGAAAAGCAACCATAGAATTTGACCGGATGCATTCGATAAGGGCCACCTCTTGCTAAGAGTCATGTAATTATGTTTTTCTTTTTGTTCATGTATCAAAAGTGTCATATGTTGTAAAGATCAAAGTTATTAAAAAAAAAAAAAAAAAAAAAAATATTCAAAAAAATCAAAAAAAATCAAAAAAAAAAAAATCAAGTATTTATCATTCCATCTCTCTTGTTCCAAAAATAAAAGAGAGTAATCAATGTAAATAAGAGTCATGTAAAGAGTCTATTTTTGTTGTAAATAGTCTTGTAATAAGCAAGGAGGGTGCAGCCATCGATGTATAACGCGGGTAAAATGAAATATCACCAACTCATTGGGTGAACATTCACAATTCTCGTAAAGCCGGACAGCTAGCTTGGCTTAGAATTCGGTTCTTAGCCTAAAAACTATCTCTTGGTGATTAGTAGTCATAACTTCAGGTCATTCTAGAACATGTGTAGATACACTTTACACTCTTATCACATGTCTTTTTTGTTATCAGTGCTAGGATTGTGCCTTTGATAGCTAGATTGACATCTCCATTTTGCTGTGAGCTTAAACTGACTTGCACATGTCACATTTGATGGAATCTGAGCTTATATTTTGGCCTAGAACTTTGTAGGTACGTTCTAAGCAAACCTTCACGAGACTTCACTCGTCCACTAGGGACACTTAGTGGTTTAAAAGGCTTAGTGCATACGCTAAATGCATTCGAGAGACCAGCGATAGTGGTATAGGTAGGATTTCCTTAGTTTTGTTTTACTTGAGGACAAGTAAAATTCAGGTTTGGGGGTATTTGATGAGTGCTAAAAAGTGCATATTTCTATATATTTTTCTTGGCATTTAACTCATCTTCTGTGCATTAATTCTACATTTTATCCCATATTCTGTATTTTCTTTGTTTTCAAGAATAAATATTTTTATTAACTAATTTTGCATTTTTAGGTAATAAATAAAGTTTGGACGAATAGCGGAGCAAAAAGAGCAGAAAAGTGGTGGAAGCCAAGAGGAATCACACAAGGAAGCCGCGAAGAATGTTGTGCGCAAGACCAAAAGGCTAGAACTGGGCTTGAAGAGGAAGAATTGTTCTTAAAGAAGATATGGGTTTGGCATACCCAAGGCCCAAAACCCTCACCCAAACCCATTTCCAATATCCATACCCGTCTTCATATTCAGTCGTCGGATTGGATCATCTCAGCATCGTACGGTCGCTTCATCATAGTGCATCAAAATCTGAAGATCCTGAAAAACACTATAGCACCTAACTCCATCTTGAGCCGTCAGTTTCGTTGTACTTCCGCATCCAACGGTCGCTCCTCGCTTCCTTCCATCTCGTCGTTAGATCGATCCATCATCTCCACATCCCACGGCTCATCCTCGCTGTTCATCCAATTTTCTACAACCGCCCAACACCCGAGCACCCGATACCTATACCCTAACCCAAACACACCCTAACCCTAAAACTATCGACTTCACTTCCCTCACCTCCGTCTGCAACAGCCTCACCTTCACCACCTGCTCCGCCATCAACCATGTCCGCCTCTGCCACCACCACAACTCTCACCAAAGACATCATGGCTCCTACCAACTGAAACCCACTCTTCCCCTACTCCTCTAGCTTTCTATAACATCAATTCCTCGATCTTTTCCTCTCACAGGAACCCTAGGTTAGGGGTTGATGAAATAGATGAGATAGAAAAGCAATTAGGGCATGGGAAGAACAAGAGAAGACGCATGAAGAGGAATAGAGGCATGGGTGAAGAGTCATAATCATTTTCAGAGATTAGGTAAGATTTTTTTATAAACCCTAATTTCATAACTTGGGGATAATTGGGGGAACATGATTGTACGTCTAATTGAAGCATGGGTTGGTTGATTGGGTTGTTATCAGTAGGTTAGGTGAACCAATTTTGGGTTTAATTGTATTTTTTTTACAAACCCTAATTTTGCTGTTAATTGGGGATTTTTTGGGATTTCCATTGTATGTATAAATAGGGGTCTTTGGGTGTTGTAATGGGCGATGCCTGGATTAGCCAGAGCATCAGTAGAATAGTTTAGTTTTGTTATTTCCATGAACTTTAGCTTTGAGGGTTATCATTCTTTTCAATTCCATGATTCTCAATTCAAATGCATTGTTAATTTTAGCTGTTCTGAACTCCAACATGTATTTAATTTGAGTGTGTGATTGTTACAATTTATATCAAGCTCCTGTTCATGTTTATGTTATGTTATGTTCTTATGATTTGTTCTTAGGATAGTCTCATTCTAGTGCACTGTTGAATGATGTATTGCTAGGATAGTTATCTTGATGCCTGTTTTGCTTGAGCAATGGGAAGTAATCAGTGCTCTGGTATGCCTGTGATTGACTGTGCTGTCAAAATACAGTCAATACTAGGGGCATATCAGTGAGCAAGCTGATTTTCCTCCCATTCTAATATATGCTCAAGGTCTTCAACTCAACCTAGAATTGCATTTTCATGTCCTGTTAGTGTCATGTTTAAAAACCCTAGTAGTGTTCCCACAACTGCTTACTTTCATCTTCCTTTTTTCACTACACTAGTTCACTTCCTTTGGCTCAATGCCATTGTTTCACAGTTACTCCTTGGTTCACTATCTCACTGCCACTTAGTTACTAGTTTAGATAACTTTAGCTTAGGAAACTTCAACTTTCACACCCTAGTCCCTGTGGATTCGACCCGTATTTGCACATTAGCTACATCGACGCCGTGCACTTGCGGTATTAGTTTGTAGGTCTTTTAGAAACCTACCAATACAAGTCAATTCAATATTACTAACCTCAAGTGGAAGGATGAGTTCTTCGTCGCAGTCGTTACTTTTTCTCATTATTCAGGTCTTCGGAGTAATACTTGTACATCTCAACATTCCTAGACTTTCTAGTCTAAAATATGACAACCAAGCTTGACATACAAACGCTTGGTGATTTCAACCGATCTATGCTCTAACACGTAGCTTATTAGCGATACCATTTTATTATACTAGGGAAGTTGAATGTTATTTAGCATCTCTAGCATATTGGTAAAGTCTCTAGGTTCATTGCCCAAATCTGGAGTTCGTACAAAAATTTCTTATCATATGTTACTTATTCATATTATATAATATCATATATTTTCTAACGAATATGAGTTGTTGAAAGAGTTATTACTTATAAGAAATGCACACAAATTTCCTTTATTGTTATCAGTGCACAAAAAAGTGGATTACTTTACATAGGTGAGTACAAGTCTTGTTTATTGTGTTGTTGCACTGAACATGGAGGGTAATACTACTTTTTTTATATGCATCATATCACTATCCCTGCGACTTGCGTTCTTACTAATAGCCTCCGTTACATCAGAAAATATGTTGAGCACTAGATTTTTACGTATTCATGACCTAAACCATTGTCCATAGAAAAAAAATCAACTACTATCAGTGGTTGATTTGGGTACTGTACTTTTTCTTGATTATTGGTTCAAATCTTTAAGAGGTGAACATGATATTATTTTCCCAGCAAAAGAAAATTCGAAAAACCAAGGAATAAGTTTTTTTTTTCTCTATAGATGAACCGCGCCTCTCCCCTTATTATCAATACTTGTATCTTGAATAGTTCCCTTCTTCCTGTTTATAGCTATAACTTGCATTGTTATAGCGAATCTAATAATATAATTTATAAAATTTCAGCAATATCATTTTTTAACCATTATTTCAGCAATGTGTTTTTAGAAAGAAATGATGGTACCAACAATAATATCTCTTAAGATTTCCATCTTATCATGTACTTGAGGTTACAAAGATGTTACATCCTCAAAAGATTTTGATTCTACAACTTATGAGGTTTGAGTTTGACAACAAAAACGAAACATCCAGCAAAGTTAATAAGCACGTGAAATTTAAACTAGGCCTAGTTATTAGCCGTGGCATATTGCTTCATACTTCTCCATTATCTGAGGTAAGTAGTATTTATATTTATTAAGGCATATGACTATATAATGTTTATGATTGATCTTCTATTTTACACTAATGTTATCATGATCATATTGATGCAATGTCCGATTTACAAGTTAATTGCAACTATCACCGTGTAGGAGAATCATGTTCAAGAGGTCACTATTATGCAGATATCAATTGCTCCGACAAACAATGGCGAGGATTTCACGATGATAAGGTCATCGATGTGACTGAACAGGAAGCACAGTTCTGCTTGTACAATAAAATTTCTACAAAATAATAGGTTTCAGACCACCTAATCCTATTATTTTAAAGAGATATTATATGATGGATAATTTAATAATATATTGTTTTACGGATATATTGATAACATATTAATTTAAAGAACAATTTCTAAATTTTTGAACTTGAACAATTTTGGTTTGATACAAAGTACCTAAGATGTGCAGCCATTGACTAATTTGATAGAAATTTCTAGATAATAAACTATTGGGAGTTGTAGGTATTATATTAATCACGACCTTAATATATACAAATAATATTTAACAAATAATTTCCAGCTCAATTTAACATATTATGAATTTTTTTTTTCATATTTGAGACATAATAATGTCTAAGAAGAACTTTTGGAATGTATGTATTATATTATAATATTATCGAATTTATTATCTTAACACTAAGGGACCAAGTCGGGACCAGAAATTTTTATTATTTTAGCGAGACTGCTATATTATCGAGTATTATATCAAAAAAGTTTTATTATATTTTATTTTATGAACAAGTTTAGGTATTCAAACTTTTTATTTTGTTGTAATTTTGGTCAAGCTTCAGACTTCTTGCCTTTGTTTCACCCAAAGGTTGACTATTACTAATTTTCATCAAGCTTGAGCTTGTCATTTACTGTGCCATCATGTATAAGATCCAATATTGTGATGTTGACTTGGAGTTATTTAATCTTTCTTTTGCAGTTCATTTGGTTTTTTTATTTGTTTTTGCAATCGACACAAGGATGTGAGGAATATTATGCTCTTCTTGTCTCTGGAAGTAAATACACAGACTTGCTGTTTCACTAACTTTTTCAGTCACATTATAATTGGTTTTATTGCTAGAACTTTTGGATATTTGGGTATAAGGTATTTTAAAAAATTGGTCCTCAATTATAATTTGAAACGTATTATAGGGGTTGTTGAATCCATTAGAAGGACTTCACCCATTATTCTAATGTCTACCTGGTTAGGGGTGTCATTCCATCGTTAAAAAGTCTAAAGTTCCCTTTATTATTTTAACCGGATTAATAAAAGAATTTAAATTAAAATCAGTTTTCTTTCTTCTCTTCTCTTCTCTTCTCCTTTAACCTTAATTGTCCTTCTCTATTAGTTTGTTTATTTATTCAAACCCCTGGACCACTGATGATTAACCGATATGATTTATGTGAAGTAGGTTTCGAGAAACCCATTGTATTTATTTTTTTGTGTTCGAATTAGGTTAGATGCATCAAATTTCATTTAAAATTAGGTTTGTTGTTGGATTTACCGCTGATTGTTCTTCAATTACCAACCGTAATCTCGATTTCTGAATGTGTAATGGTTGGTAATCATAGAACTACTAACCGTAGATCCTAAAAATCTAGTTGGAATATCCAGTTACGGTTGATTTTGTAACCATTAAAATATTTACGGTTTGTTTCGACTCAAGCAATAAAAATTGTAAATATTCCTAAGTGAAAATAATTTAAATTCTTAAGTTTGATTACGGTTGACTTTGACTTAAGCGATATTAACCGTAAGAAGTTACAGTTGGATACTAGACACCAACAAACCAACTGTAACTTACCTACGGTTCGTCTGTATGAAAAAAATCGAACCGTAACTGGTTATGATTTGGTTTCCCCAATTTTAACAAGTTACGGTTGGATGTTCATCAAATACTAGCAGTAAATGTCCCCTATGGTTGGCTTCTATCGTTAACTCCAATCGTAAATCTCCCTGAAATGGACGTTAAAGCTAAGAGATCGGACATACTAGAATCTCCATCATGGGGTATCTGTAAAATCTGGTTTCTGCATCATATAGAGATTTACCCATGAAAAAGAGGGGGTCTAACAACCACACCCAATATTTCGTTCGGCAATATGTATGGATTAACTCCAATATAATTCCAAGAGAATCAACTAGACAGTCAGACTCAATCAAGAAAAAATATCCAAGAGTTATATCTCAATTTCTCAATATAATCTGTAATCAAACAGATAGGAATCTGTGAGTCCGATTGATATGATAAATAACTTGAACAGTATCAAAAACCAATGTTCAAGTGTCAATCAATTTCAATCAACAACCAAAGGTTGGATTTACCAATTGATTGAAAAATGGGGGTCTAACAACCACACCCAATATTTCGTTAGGCAATCTGTATGGACTGACTCCAATATAATTCCAAGAGAATCAACTAGACAGTCAGACTCAATCAAGGAAAATATATCCAAGAGTTATATCTCTATTTCTCAATGTAATCAGCAAATCAAACAGATAGAATCTGCGAGCTTGATTATTATGAGAAACAACTTGAACGGTTCCAAAGACCAATGTTCAAGTGTCAATCAATTTCAATCAACAACCAAAGGTTGGATTTACCAATTGATTGAGCTACGCACAACCTGTGATATTTCAATTATATAAACAAATATAATGCGGAAAATAAATAACACATACACCAGAAATTTTTTTAACGAGGAAACCGCAAATGCAGTAAAACTCCGGGACCCAGTCCAGAATAAAAACACACTGATTATAAGATGTTACACCAATTTCTCACTACTTATTCGGACTAGATGTAATTCCTGCTTCAGCTGTATTCAAGCACTTGTAGAACTCCTATCAGAACACCGATTCTCTTTAGGAATTCTTCACGTAAATATTGTAGCAGAACACGAATTATATTTAGACGTTATTCTCAAAAATCTTCTGGCAGAACACAGTTCTCTTCAGAAGTACTCTCAAAAATCTTCTAGCAGAATGTTAGTTCTTTTTAGAAGATGAAACAACACGTTGATACTTTTTGATCTTTTGTTTTCACAAAATACCGGTTTGATTTCTCTTTAGCTGTGAATCAAGGTTTTGGAAATCTTGTGTTTGTTTTGAGAAAAAAATTACTAGGTAAAAGTAATATAAAAAAAAACTTGTAGATTAGGTTTTATTATACTCTTCAAAAATGTAAGAGAAACCTAATTATTCTACAACAAGAAAAACTAAAATAAATCTAGAGATATCTTGTTTAAAACTTCTTAAGGATTTTTACGAGATACCTTAATCGAATTTTTCTTTCTAGTTCCGATTTCGACTAACAAGTGTTGGTATACGATCGAGAACTGAAATCTATCAGAACCTAGGGTCTATGATGGTCTTATATTAGAAGAGAATACCTTAGAATAGACAAGAGGTGAAAAACCTAGATTACAAGTTGTGCAACAATCACGAAGATTATTATCAACTCGTCTTTGTGATCCCAAAGGAAAATACTTTTATCTCACTCTTGTTCACGAAGAACATAAGACATGGAAAATAACCTTATGAACCTTACACCAATTTTCCAAGGGATGGAAAATTGTGGTATTCACGAACCCTTTATTTATAGTGAACAAGGTAGCTTGAAAGCTAAGCAAAGCTATTTTCCTTTTTCAAGACTCTCATGATTTTGGGAGTCTTTCCTAAGTTACAACTCTTGCCAAAATAATTAATTTAGCAAATATTGTGTTTATGTGAATATAAATCACAATTTATCTTATGCAGGAATTAAAAGATATCACAAACACTTTAATATGATAGTCAAATATGTTTGGAGTAATAGCTATCTTGCCTAGATAAGGAAACATAAAAAACATGACTAAAAAAGGCCTCTAGTCACGTAATTGGGCTCAAGTCCGTGAACCGTTACAAACAGTTCGTGGATTGTATCCTACTAACGAACTGCAACAGTTTCAGTAACACTTATAACTATTGCTTTAATAAATCACTCATAACTTCATCGTTATAACTCGGAATTGAGTGATTCTTGGATCATTTAATTCGTAAGCTCATTCACTATAACATGAGAACCTTTCCAGGGATAAAGGTTATTGTCGCAAAAGTAGTGGCTCAAATAACCTCAAGTATATATACATAAATGTACATTTACCGTCATAGGAATTGTTCCATAGCGAGCATTTGTTTCGACAGATTAGAAATTTATAATTGAACAAGAATCCAAATGAAATCAATCACCACATACCTTTGTTGATGTAGTCCTTGTTGATGTCTTCTTGTAGCCTTCAATCTTCATTCTTCAAGGATAGCTTCGACTATAATTCTTAGACCTAATCTTGTCTGAAACTAACTTTAGTATACTAAATCAAGAATGTGTTTTGGAAACTAAATTTGACTACTAACTTGACATACCAACGCTAGTGGGCTCAACTGAGCAATGCTCTAACAAATTGAATTACGCACAACCGGTGATATTCCAATTATATAAAAAATATAATGCGGAAAAGAAACAACACAAACATCAGAAGTTTTGTTAACGAGGAAACTGCAAATGATGAAAAACCCCGGGACCTAGTCTAGATTTGAACACCATAATGTATTAAGCCGCTACATACACTAGCCTAGTACAAATTAACTTCAGACTGGAATGTAGTTGAGCCCTAACCAATCTCACACTGATCAAGGAACAGTCGCGTTACTTACACCTATGAATCCCGGCAGGACTCTATGCACTTGATTCACTTAGCTGATGTCACCCAAAACTAAGATTTGCTACGACCCAAAGTCGAGGACTTGATAAACAAATCTATCTCCTACAGAAAAGTCTATTCTGGTAGATAAATCTGTCTCCCACAGAAATACCCATAAAGTTTTATTCCTTCTTTTGATAAATCACCTCACAGTAACTTAACTATATGGTAGTAGAACAAGTTATTGTGGAATCACAAAGAATGAGACGAAGAGCTTTGTGATTATTTTTTATATCTTACCTATCGGAGATAAATCTCGAGCAAATCATAGAGAATATAGTACTCAATACGATATAACAAGTAACATCAGAACACGCAATTACAGAGAAAATAGTTGGGTTTGGCTTTAGAATCCCAATGAAGTCTTTAAGCGTTAACCTGTAATGGTTTTAGAAAAAATCTAGCTTAAAGGAGAATCGACTCTAGTTGCAACTAGTATCACACATGAGGTTTGGAGATTAGGTTTTCCAGTTGATAGAGTTCTCCCTAATATAGTCTTCAAATCAGGTTTTGATAGATTTGAAACAAAGCAATCAATATTCACCGTTAGATGAAAACCTGATTTAAGATTCAAGCTAAGTTTGGCAATATCTCTCCACTGTTAGATGATCTTAGCTTGTTACACACAAATGAAATATACCTTCATTTAGATATGGGTAACCGTATCTAAATGTGTATATTGAGTTGGCTCAACAATAGTTAACCGAAGTTAGCCATATGAACACTTTTGTATTAACCACATTCATCTTAACACTTCTAGAACAAATGATAATCAAATGAATCTAATTATGTTACTCATAGAGTTGTTCAATTGTTTATATTCTCATAGAAGTATACAAGATACAATTGAATCAAAATCGGATTGATTCAAAAGAATCAGTTCATGAACATTTTAGCCATGGTTTGCAAGGATTTCATTGCTTAATTTATAAATGTATTTGTTCATGAGTATGTATTCATACTTAACCGATTTTTGAACTAAAACCAACCCAGTTTGCAAACGGGTATGCAAACTAGAGTTCCGGACTTTGATCTTTTCCGACAGTTCGCAAACGGGTATGCATACTGTCGTTCCATACGGAACTCAGGTGAAACAAATTGCAAACGAGTACGTAAACTTGGTTCCGGGACTTTAACAGTTAAAACCGTTCGCATACAGGTATGCATACTTGGTTCACGGACCTGAATCATTCTTACACCAGTTTGCATACGGGTATTCATACTGTGCTATATCTAGACAATGGTTAATTGTTCTACACTCCCATTTAAATCATTGAAACATCTTTAGAAGACGACAATAGCAATCTCACACAAACTACTAGCTTATAAGTAATTTTCAAGTGATCGAATGATCAATACGAAACATTCCGAGTGCAACACTTGATTTTTCGTCTTCATTAGAATCATAATTGTCAGACATTTCATTAAGATTTGCAGCAAGACCTTTGTTCCCAGTGTATTTCTTTCGATTTGGACACTCATTTGCAAAATGACCAAAACCTTTACACTTAACAGACTGAGGCATATCCTCGTCATTAGTCTCATGATTATCCCTGTTTTTAGTAGGAATACGACTATGGGGCTTAACTAATGACCTGGATTTATCTCTGGAGAACCGTTTACTTCTCTTCAAAAGAAGATCCCTAAACTGTCTAGTGATCAAAGAGACTTACTTGTCAAGATCTTCATCTGATGAATCAGGCTCAGAAACGTTAGAGCATTGCTCGGTCGAACTCGCATGCGTTGCTATCTAAAGCATGTTTGTCAATGTTAGTGATCAAAACTATAAGTCTTGATTTCTAGTCTACTATACCTAAGGTCTCGTACTAGGATAAAAAGTATAGTAAAGCTCAATAACTCCATGGCAATCATCATACAAGACGAAGGACTACTCAAGGAAACGATGGATCTTATCTTCGTCTTTATGAAGTTATCCTTTTGATAACCATTACGATTGTGAAAAGGCTTCGTATGACGTTTATAGGAAAATCTTGATTTATTACAGCATTGGTTCCTTTGCCTAAAGGTTGGATAGTTACAACCTGGAATGTTAAGGGGATTAGGCTTAACATATGATCTTGGCTTCATAACTTCTTGTGATGCCCAAACAAGAACATCATGAAGTTTCTCATTCCTTATTCGAAAATGACATCTCCTTGTCAGGTGACCTTTTTTTCCACAATAATGACAAATATAAGGAATTTTCTTACCTGGATTCGTATGTGCTGGCTTTGGAGGTTGATAAACTTTTCTCTTTCGAAACGGAATTTCTGGCGAAGGTATTTCACTTTTCCCATCAGTAAAAACCTTTTGTTGAGAAGAATTAATAGCCTTGACAAATTTTACCTCTTTGCTAATACTTGGAGCATATATTCCCTTATAGCCGAATCCTCGTGTATCAAGATGATTTTTACTTTCTCCTAGCATAGTGGTTAATTTGTTTGAACTAGTATTGAACTTTTTGAAGTCTTCTTCCAACAATCTTGATTTTATCAAGAGCAGCAGTTAAATCAGCTTCAAGTTGCTTTTCTCTCGAGAGAAAAACACTTTCTCTGTCATTGAAACAGCTCTGTTGAGAGTTAATCCTTGCTTCAGATTCTGCAAGTTTCACTTCCAACAATAAGTAGTTTTGATAAACATTATCACATTCAAGTGACTTTCTACTCAGTTTTTCCTCAGGATCTTTGAGGATCAATTCGAAACATAAAGACCTTCGTAAATCCTATCAAATTTCCTGTTTTCTCGATAAAGAGGAGTCAGAAGAGGTGTGACATGAGAAGTTGTCATCTTATTATTTTCCAATGAATTCAAAACCTTAAATACTCTGAGACTCCCTCATCAACATCTCTATCAATATCTGAGTCACCTTCGTCAGAAAGTTCATCCAACTGTTCTTCTGGGCGTGTTTCCCAGTTATCAACAGTCTCCATCAAGAGAATGTTTAGATATTGACTTAGATGTGACAGTTCTCTCAGGTGAATCTAAGCTTTGAAAATCATACGGTAATTTTTGAACTGGTACGTTATTAGATATATACTCGTCCATAAAAATTAGATTGCTACAAACACAGACTTATGAGGTCTTAGCGTTGTATGGGCTGTCGTAGGCTCAACAAATTAATAAATATATTTCCCACTAATTAACTGGTAATATATCGGTAGTAAGAGATAGTTCCCACAGAGAGCTGTGTAATTGATAGGTTATTTGTATTAGCAAAATAAAGTAAAATACAAAAGGGGATTGGTTTTAAGAAAAACAAAGACAATAAAGAAGAAAAAAGAGATGATTAAGGAATCCTTCGCTGTTACCAAGCGATAACTGGATTAGAATACTTATCTATCTTCCGTTAAAATCATTCATCACCAACTGTAGAATAACAGGTACGCTTAGCTATCCCCAAAACTTCTTATATCACCGGATAACAGGTACGCTTAGTCACCGGGTTCTATTCAACTGATCCGCCCTGAGGTACGCTTACAAGGTGTAACTCAACCGAATGCTTTAGGGTTTGTGAATTTAGGTTTGATCCCAGCAGTTAAACTCGGTACGCTCGGTTCACTTACTGGTGTTGTTTCCACACACGATTGCTTTACAAAATCCCTCAGCAAGGTCTCATGTTTTCTACTTGTGTAGGAGATGCACGACAATTACGGATCTCTCAACTCACTACTAGAAATAGAATGATAAATAGACTAATCTGGTTGCACACCCAAACCAATCTAAGAATCAAATAGACTTGTATTAACAAATGAACGAAAAAAAACGATGATGATTAAAACCTAAATTAGACTTGTATTATTAATAAAGCTTCACTCTTGGAACATTGAATTCATCCTTAATTAACAAAGGATTTAGCTACTCATATTACAAAGAAGATGAATAATGGTGGTTTCCCCCTAAAGGGGTAAACCCTAGGTTTTTGATGTAGAACTTGTGATATGAGATTTTCGATGATATATATTTGACATAACCTAATAACTTTTTATAGGTTTACATTGCTTGGTCTCCAAGTATTTAGTTCGGTTCAAGAACCCGACACAAAATAACGAAATAACATTCCCAAACGTGCCCTTAGGCCTTCCAAGGAGTTTATACACGTTTTCCACTTGCTAATTTCGCAAACCCAGTCCGCAAACTTCAAATTCCAACAGAAATTTTCGGAATTAAAGTATGAAACCCGTCCGCGAACTTTACTGTCTTCGGTATTCAATAAAAGCTTGTTTTGGACACAACTTCTTCATCCGAACTCGGAATGACCTCATTCTTTTTATCTTTCAATTATATTCAGTATGATGATGAAAAATCCTTAATTTGAATGAGTTAAGATCCGTATTTGGCCCGTCTCTTGATTTTTAGCGTTTTGCTCATTTTCGTCGCACTTTTTCCACTTCTCTTGGACTTGGGCACTTTGATACTTGGAATACTTCTATTTATAGATCTTTTCAGCACTTTGTAGCTCCTTTGGGATGATTCACCTAATTGAGACAAATAAGAGGAAACCAAAGTAATAATACGAAAATATGCAAGAATAATAGCTAAAACAAGTATGTAATGGACACTAAAATCATATGAATTATGCACTTATCAAATTTCCCCACAATTATATTTTTCTAGTCCTAGAGCAAACTAAATAAAACTAATCCTAAATACAACAACTCCATGTCGTGATGATACGGTTACTCTTAGCATGAATAAAAGGCCTTTAAACCCCTGGGTGTCCCTAGTGGACGAGTAATAGTCTCGTGAGGGCTTACAAGAGGTATACCCAGAAAACCTACTCCAATCTCTCTCCTTGGAAGAATTACTAAGGATAGACACAAAGTAAAGAGCCAAATAATTAGCTTGCATATGTTCTTTAGCTGTAAACATCCCGCATACATTCCAATCATCACACGTAAGTAATTACTTAAGTGTGACATTAAACCTGATTGCAAAACTCCACTAAGATAGTCATCGTACTTGTTGCAACGTTTTGTCACAACACTCGCATACTGAAATCACATGGATATATAAGAAAATGGAAATAGAAAAGTGAAGTGTGCAAATGTTGACTAAAGTGAAAGATGTTACCCACAATACTTGTATGAATGTCATCAAAGGATCTTAATTTATAGCACAATAGTTGAGAGAAGCACCCATTTAACTTGACCATATGATTAGATACTCTAAGCACATGTTCCTTTTCAACAAGTACATGATAGTTGCCTTGGATCCTGCGATCCACGCTTGCTTAGGCGACGGATACAGGGAAAACGTTTCACACATACTGCTATCAAAGTGTCAAGAACCTCATCAATAGTCTTTTTGACTTGCTATATAATGATGATATGGTTTTTGTTTTTATCGACTATGATTAGTCCGAAATTCCGGACCTATCATTTATTAATGTCGATAAAAGAAGAGGAGCCTTATATATATATATATATATATATATATATATATATATATATATATATATATTCCTTTTTCTTTTCTTTTCGGCTCACTCGTTATGAGTGTAAGACAATTGTCTTACAGGGATTTCAAATACTCAACCAATGATTAACTTGATAAAACATCCACGGTAGTATCAGGATCCCACCAAATCACTTTAGAGAAACATATAACTGCAAAAATAAAATGAAAGTGATTCAGTAATGATTAATAGCGAGGATGAATCTTTCAAATGACTACCATAGCTTAGTTTCTCATTCAATTATGAACATATATATATTTAAGGATTGAAATAAATGGAACTTAATCTATAGCCGTAAGAACTGTTTCAACCTTAAAAAGGTTTAGAGTGTCATCCTAAATAGCTCAAAATTAACTCCAAAAGTTGAAGTCCCAAGTATGCAAGAAATCAAAGAGTATGATTTTTTTTTATATGCAAGCAAACATGCTTAGCTACTCCCCCACACTTAAACTCAACATTGTCCTCAATGTTCAAAACCGAAAATTCTGATTTCTGATGTAACAACCCTGAAAAACTCAAAAATTGTACCAATGAGTAGGGAACTTGGAAAAACATCCTAAATTAAAGTAGTTAGCCTGCGTCTTTTATATAAGGTGTTAAAAGGGCACAGTATTTCGATAAATGGTCTGACTTTTATGGCCTCCGGATTGACTGACATGCAATCTGAAAAAGTTCTGTAAAAATACCAAACTCAAATGTCCAAGCCTATCGCTCCAACTTAACAGACTTTGAATTCAGATTCTCTTTTCAGAAAAGAAAGGTGAGTCTGTGCTATTTAAAAGTTGGGGTCAACCACTCAAATCGGACTCCGTATGAAGTCTCGAGAGCCATTTTGGTGACAAGTGCGCAGTCAGAATTTTCTGACGAGAATCCGTCAAAACTTTCATTATAGATATTGGACTTTGTAAAATATAAGATGAGAATGCAATATATGATATGAAAAACTAAGAAAACTAAAAAAAAAAGGGATGGAGATACAAAACCGATGGGTTGCCTCCCACGCAATGCTTGGTTTAACGTCGTCAAAGCCCGACATTATTGTGATCGTCCGTACACCAGTAATCTGTAAATTTGATAATCCTTCCAAATAACAATATGCAATTCAAATAACAACTTCACAAACACATCAGCACAAAACATAAATATTGAAGCTATCACTTTATTGAAGTTTCCCCACACTTAGTCCTTTCTACACTCGGAAGTGGATAGAGAACATAGAATTCGGGAACTTCAAAAGGTTCCTCAGCTTGGTGAACCTGCACTATACTCTAATCAAACACATCAAGTGGTGGATATTTGGAAGCGAAATAATCCGTTAAAACTTTGGAAGCACACAACTCCAATCCTAAGTGAGGTATTTTCTTAAAAGTTGGGTTAACAACTCCTTTAGAATCTAATTCAATTGGATGGAAAGGATCAATAGATATAGAATTATGCAAAAGATTAGACAAACCTTGTTTCGGATCCTCATTCGTAATTAACAATGAATTATTTACCTCAAGTATATCGTGGTCTCTATCGAACTATTGTTATCTAGCTCAATTGGGTCTTCCACGACTTCAATCAATTTGGTTTCATTCTCAATCTCAATCTCTTCAACAATCTCATCATCGGAATCAGAATCTTCCCCAAAAAAATCCAGTTCATTAGTGCAAATCCTAGGGTCTTCCACATGAGTCTCCGACAAAGGAATAATTGGGTTTACTTCTTGCAAATCAACCGGTCTAAAAACATTGTAATATGGATGTTCATTGTAACGTTGATATGCATTTGAGTATGTCACACCGTTCATAACAATGGTTCGGTCATACCAAGGCTCTTCCTTTTGAATAGGCGAATGATCATTATGAAGATCCGGAGTTAGAAAAACTTCATCATTGTTACATAGACTTTCCAAAGGTTGCTCATCTTCAAAATATTTGTTGTCTTCCTTAAGAATTTCAGAATTAATTTGGTATTGATGCCAAACTTCTTCTTCATTCATTGTCTCGCTGAGTTGAGCAATGCGATTCTTCATGATATCTATAGACCTTTGAAGTCCTTCGAGTGCATCTTCAGTCTTTTTGTTATTCTAATGTTCTTTTTGTTCCATGGTCAAGAGCCCCTGTTGTACCAGTTTAATACACGAATCTGCAAAACTATAAATTTTCTTATCAAGAGCGTAACTATCCTCCCATCCATGTGATTGCTCACTTACATGCATGTCATTAGGTTGTTGAAATGTATGAGAGTATCCATAAGGTTCAGTAGGATATTTATCATATCCAAAATATTGGTTTTGATTATACCTATAGGATGGTTGCTAGTTATCATAAGATTGGGAGTCAAAACCATATTGATTACTAGTGTTGTATGTGTAATCTTGTGCTCCGTACATGTTATTTCAATAAGGAAACATGACGACTCACAAGAAAAATAAAAACAAATATCTAAAAACAAAAATAAAACAAGCTAAACAAATAAAAAATCAATTAGAGACTGCTCCCCGGCAGCGGCGCCAAAATTTGTATGGGCTGTCGTAGGCTCAAAAAATTAATAAATATATTTCCCACTAATTAACTGGTAATATAGCGGTAATAAGAGATGGTTCCCACAGAGAGATGTGTAATTGATAGGTTATTTGTATTATCAAAATAAAGTAAAATACAAAGGGATTGGTTTTAAGATACACAAAGACAATAAAGAAGAAAAGAGATGATTAAGGAATCCTTCGCCGTTACCAAGCGATAACTGGATCAGAATACTTATCTATCTTCCGTTAAAATCATTCATCACCAAATGTAGAATAACATGTACGCTTAGCTATCCCCAAAACTTCTTATATCACCGGATAACAGGTACGCTTAGTCACCGGGTTCTATTCAACTGATCCTCCCTGAGGTACGCTTACAAGGTGTAACTCAACCGAATGCTTTAGGGTTTATGAATTTAGGTTTGATCCCAGCAGTTAAACTCGGTACGCTCGGTTCACTTACTGGTGTTGTTTCCACACACGATTGCTTTACAGAATCCCTCAGCAACGTCTCATGTTTTCTACTTGTGTAGGAGATGCACGACAATTACGGATCTCTCAACTCACTACTAGGAATAGAATGATAAATAGAATAATATGGTTGCGCACCCAAACCAATCTAAGAATCAAATAGACTTGTATTAACAAACGAACGAAAAAAAACGATGATGATTAAAACCTCAAATAGACTTGTATTATTAATAAAGCTTCACTCTTGGAACATTAAATTCATCCTTAATCAACAAAGGATTTAGCTACTCATATTTCAAAGAAGATGAATAATGGTGGTTTCCCCCTAAAGGGGTAAACCCTAGGTTTTTGATGTAGAACTTGTGATATGAGATTTTCGATGATATCTATTTTACATAACCTAATAACTTTTTATAGGTTTACATTGCTTGGTCTCCAAGTATTTAGTTCGGTTCAAGAACCCGACACAAAATAACGAAATAACATTCCCAAACGTGCCCTTAGGCCTTCCAAGGAGTTTATACACGTTTTCCACTTGCTAAGTTCGCAAACACAGTCCGCAAACTTCAAAGTCCAGCAGAAATTTTCGGAATTAAAGTATGAAACCCGTCCGCGAACTTTACTGTCTTCGGTATTCAATAAAAGCTTGTTTTGGACACAACTTCTTCATCCGAACTCGGAATGACCTCATTCTTTTTATCTTTCAATTATATTCAGTATGATGATGAAAAATCCTTAATTTGAATGAGTTAAGATCCGTATTTGGCCCGTCTCTTGATTTTTAGCGTTTTGCTCATTTTCGTCGCACTTTTTCCACTTCTCTTGGACTTGGGCACTTGGATACTTGGAATACTTCTATTTATAGATATTTTCAGCACTTTGTATCTCCTTTGGGATGATTCACCTAATTGATACAAATAAGAGGAAACCAAAGTAATAATACGAAAATATGCAAGAATAATAGCTAAAACAAGTATGTAATGGACACTAAAATCATATGAATTATGCACTTATCAAATTTCCCCAACTTAGCTTTTGCTAGTCCTCGAGCAAACTAAATAAAACTAATCCTAAATACAACAACTCCATGTCGTGAGGATACAGTTACTCTTAGCATGAATAAAAGGCCTTTAAACCCCTGGGTGTGCCTAGTGGACGAGTTATAGTCTCGTGAGGGCTTACAAGAGGTATACCCAGAAAACCTACTCCAATATCTCTCCTTGGAAGAATTACTAAGGATAGACACAAAGTATAGAGCCAAATAATTAGCTTGCATATGTTCTTTAGCTGTAAACATCCCACATATATTCCAATCATCACACGTAAGTAATTACTTAAGTGTGACATTAAACCTGATTGCAACACTCCACTAAGATAGTCATCGTACTTGTTGCAACGTTTTGTCACAACACTCGCATACTGAAATCACATGGATATATAAGAAAATGGAAATAGAAAAGTGAAGTGTGCAAATGTTGACTAAAGTGAAAGATGTTACCCACAATACTTGTATGAATGTCATCAAAGGATCTTAATTTATAGCACAATAGTTGAGAGAAGCACCCATTTAACTTGACCATATGATTAGATACTCTAAGCACATGTTCCTTTTCAACAAGTACATGATAGTTGCCTTGGATCCTGCGATCCACGCTTTCTTAGGCGACGGAGACAGGGAAAACGTTTCACACATACTGCTATCAAAGTGTCAAGAACCTCATCAATAGTCTTTTTGACTTTCTATATAATGATGATATGGTTTTTGTTTTTATCAACTATGATTAGTCCGAGATTCCGGACCTATCATTTATTAATTTCAATAAAAGAAGAGGAGCCTTATATATATATATATTCCTTTTTCTTTTCGGCTCACTCTTTATGTGTTTAAGACAATTGTCTTATGGGGCTTTCAAATACTCAACTAATGATTACCTTGCTACAACATCCACGGTAGTATCAGGATCCCACCAAATCACTTTAGAGAAACATATAACTGCAAAAATAAAAAGAAAGTGATTCAGTAATGATTAATAGCGAGGATGAATATTTCAAATGACTACCATAGCTTAGTTTCACATTCAATTATGAACGTATATATTTAAGGATTGAAATAAATGAAACTTAATCTATAGCCGTAAGAACTGTTTCAACCTTAAAAAGGTTTAGAGTGTCATCCTAAATAGCTCAAAATTAAATCTAAAAGATGAAGTCTCAAGTATGCAAGAAATCAAATAGTACGATTTTTTTTTTTATATATGCAATCCAAACATGCTTAACTACTCCCCCACACTTAAACTCAACATTGTCCTCAATGTTTAAAACCGAAAATTTTGATTTCTGACGTAACGGCCCTGAAAAACTCAACAACTGTACCAATGGGTAGGGAACTAGGAAAAACATCCTCAACTAAAGTTGTTAGCCTACGTCTTTTCTATAAGGTGTTAAAAGGGCACAGTATTTCGATAAATGGTCTGACTTTTATGGCCTCCGGATTGACTGACATGCAATCTGAAAAAGTTCTGTAAAAATACCAAAACTCAAATGTCCAAGCCTATCGCTCCAACTTAACAGACTCCGAATTCAGATTATCTTTTTGGAAAATAAAGGTGAGTCTGTCCTCTTTAAAAGTTTGGGTCAACTACTCAAATCGAACTCCATATGAAGTCTCGAGAGCCATTTTGGTGACAAGTGCGCAATCAAAATTTTCTGACGAGAATCCGTCAAAACTTTCATTATAGATATTGGACTTTGTAAAATCTAAGATGAGAATGCAAGATATGAGATGAAAAACTAAGAAAACTAAAAAAAAAGGATAGAGATAAAAAACCGATGGGTTTCCTCCCACGTAGCGCTTGGTTTAACGTCGTCAAAGCCCGACGTTATTGTTATCGTCCGTACACCAGTAATCTGTAAATTTGATAATCCTTCCAAATAACAATATGCAATTCAAATAACAACTTCACAAACACATCAGCACAAAACATAAATATTGAAGATATCACTTTATTGAAGTTTCCCCCACACTTAGTCCTTTCTACACTCGGAAGTGGATAGAGAACTTAGAATTCGGGAACTTCAAAAGGTTCCTCAGCTTGTTGAACCTGCACTATACTCTAATCAAACACATCAAGTGGTGGATATTTGGAAGCGAAATAATCCGTTAAAACTTTGGAAGCACACAACTCCAATCCTAAGTGAGGTATTTTCTTAAAAGTTGGGTTAACAACTCTTTTAGAATCTAATTCAATTGGATGGAAAGGATCAATAGATATAGAATTATGCAAAAGATTAGACAAACCTTGTTTCGGATCCTCATTCGTAATTAACAGTGAATTATTTACCTCAAGTATATCGTGGTATCTATCGAACTATTGTTATCTAGCTAAATTGGGTCTTCCACGACTTCAATCAATTTGGTTTCATTCTCAATCTCAATCTCTTTAACAATCTCATCATCGGAATCAGAATCTTCCCCAAAAAAATCCAGTTCATTAGTGCAAATCCTAGGGTCTTCCACATGAGTCTCCGACAAAGGAATAATTGGGTTTACTTCGTGCAAATCAACCGGTCTAAAAACATTGTAATATGGATGTTCATTGTAACGTTGATATGCATTTGAGTATGTCACACCGTTCATAACAATGGTTCAGTCATACCAAGGCTCCTCCTTTTGAATAGGCGAATGGTCATTATGAAGATCCGGAGTTGGAATAACTTCATCATTGTTACATAGACTTTCCAAAGGTTGCTCATCTTCAAAATATTTGTTCTCTTCCTTAATAATTTCATAATTAATTTGGTATTGAGGCCAAACTTCTTCTTCATTCATTGTCTCGCTGAGTTGAGCAATGCGATTCTTCGTGATATCTAAAGACCTTTGAAGTCCTTCGAGTGCATCTTCAGTCTTTTTGTTATTCTCATGTGCTTTTTGTTACCAGTTTAAGACACGAATCTGCAAAACTAGAAATTTTCTTATCAAGAGCGTAACTATCCTCCCATCCATGTGATTGCTCACTTACATGCCTGTCATTAGGTTGTTGACATGTATGAGTGTATCCATAAGGTTCCGTAGTATATTGATCATAGCCAAAATATTGGTTTTGATTATACCCATAGGATGGTTGGAAGTTATCATAAGATTGAGATTCAAAACCATATTGAGTACCCACTGTTGTATGTGTAATCTTGTGCTCCGTACATGTTATTTCCGTAAGGAAACATGACGACTCACAATAAATAATAAAAACAAATATCTAAAAACAAAAATAAAACAAGATAAAAAAATAAAAAATCAATTAGCGACTGCTCCCCGGCAACGGCGCCAAAATGTGTATGGGCTGTCGTAGGCTCCAAAAATTAATAAATATATTTCCCACTAATTAACTGGTAATACAGCGGTAGTAAGAGATGGTTCCCACAGAGATGTGTAATTGATAGGTTATTGTATTAGCAAAATAAAGTAAAATACAAAGGGGATTGTTTTTAAGATAAACAAAGACAATAAAGAAGAAAAGAGATGATTAAGGAATCTTTCGCCGTTACCAAGCGATAACTGGATTAGAATACTTATATATCTTCCGTTAGAATCATTCATCACCAACTGTAGAATAGAAGGTATGCTTAGCTATCCCCAAAACTCCTTGTATAACCGGATAACAGGTACGCTTAGTCACCGAATTCTGTTCAACTGAGCCGCCCTGAAGTACGCTTATAAGGTGTAACTCAACCGAATGCTTTAGGGTTTGTGAATTTAGGTTTGATCCCAGCAGTTAAACTCGGTACGCTCGGTTCACTTACTGGTGTTGTTTCCACACACGATTGCTTTACAGAATCCCTCTGTAAGGTCACATATTTTTCAACTTGTGTAGGAGATGCACGACAATTACGGATCGCTCAACTCATTACTAGCAATAGAATGATAAATAGATTAATCTGGTTGCGCACACAAACCAATCTAAGAATCAAATAGACTTGTATTAACAAACGAATGGAAACAAATGATGATGATTAAAACTTCAAATAGACTTGTATTATTAGTAAAGCTTAACTCTTGGAACATTGAATTCATCCTTAATCAACAAAGGATTTAGTTGCTCATATTACAAAGAATATGAATAATGGTGGTTTCCCCCTAAAGGGGTAAACCCTAGGTTTTTTATGTAGAACTTGTGATATGAGATTTTCGATGATATCTATTTTACATAACCTAATACCTTTTTTATAGGTTTACATTGCTTGGTCTCCAAGTATTTAGTTCGGTTCAAGAACCCGACCCAAAATAACGAAATAACGTTCCCAAAAGTGCCCTTAGGCCTTCCAAGGAGTTTATAAACGTTTTCCACTTGCTAAGTTCGCAAACCCAGTCCACGAACTTCAAATTCCAGCAGAAATTTTCGGAATTAAAGTATGAAACCCGTCCGCGAACTTTACTGTCTTCGGTATTCAATAAAAGCTTGTTTTGCCCATAACTTCTTCATCCGAACTCGGAACGGCCTCATTATTTTTGAATTATTTTTACATTTCAATTATCTTCAAGATGATGATGAGAAATCCTTAATTTAAATGAGTTAAGATCCGTATTTTTCCCGTCTCTTGATTTTTAGCGTGTTGCTCATTTTCGTCGCACTTCTTCCACTTCTCTTGGACTTGGGCACTTGGATACTTGGAATACTTCTCTTCGTAGATCTTTTCAGCACTTTGTAAATCATTTTTGGATGATTCACCAAATTGAGACAAATAAGACGAAACCAAATAAAAAATACGAAAATATGCAAGAATAATAGCTAAAACAAGTATGGAATGGACAGTAAAATCATATGAATTATGCACTTATGAAGCGTGTTTGTCTGCTATGATACCAATTGAAAAAGAGGGGATCTAACAACCACACCCAATATTTCGTTCGGCAATCTGTATGGACTAACTCCAATATAATTCCAAGAGAATCAACTAGACAGTCAGACTCAATCAAGGAAAAACATCCAAGATATCTCAATTTCTCAATACAATCTGCAATAGAACAGATAGGAATATATGAGAAATAATTTGAACGGTATCAAAAACCAATTTTCAAGCGTTAATCAATTTCAAACAACAAGCAAAGATTGGATTTACCAATTGATTGAACTATGCACAACCTATGATATTTCAATTATATAAAAAATATAATGCGGAAAAGAAATAACACAGACACCAGAAGTTTGGTTAACGAGGAAACCACAAATGCAGAAAAACCATGGGTCCTAGTCCAGATTTGAACACCGCACTATATTAAGCCGCTACAAACACTAGCTATTACAAGTTAACTTCAGACTGGAATGTAGTTGATCCCAAAAAAATCTCACACTGATTTAGGTACAGTCGCGTTCCTTACGCCTTTGAATCCCAGCAGGACTCTGCACACTTGATTCCTTTAGCTGATCTCACCCACAACTAATTTTTGCTACGACCCAAAGTCGAGGACTTGATAAACAAATCTGTTTCCCCAGAAAAGTCTATCTTGATAACTAAATCTGTCTCCCACAGAAATACTTATGAAGTTTTGTTCCGTCTTTTGATAAATCAAGGTGAATAGGACCCAATTGGTAATCCGGTCTTATATTCGCTAAGAACAGCCTAGAAATATCAATCACCTCACAATAACTTAACTATATGGTGGTAGAACAAGTTATTGTGGAATCACAAAGAATGAAACTGAAAAAACGGGGGGTCTAACCACCACACCCAATATTTCGATTAGTAATCTGCATGGACTAACTACAATATACTTTTAAGAGAATAAACTAAACAGTCAGACTCAATCTTAATAAAAGTATATCAAAGAGTTATATCTCTCTTTCTCGATTCAATACTTACTCAAGCAAATAGAAATCTGCGAGACTAATTGAATGCAACAGAAATCACTTGAACGGTACCAACGACCAATGTTCAAGTATCAATCAATTTCAATCAACAACCAAAGGTTGGATTTCCCTATTGATTGACGCACAACTATGACATTTCAATTATATAACAGAATATAATGCGGAAAAGAAACAACACAGACACCAAATTTTTTTTAACAAGGAAACCGCAAATGCAGAAAACCCCCGGGACCTAGTCCAGATTGAACACACACTATATTAAGACGCTACATACACTATCCTACTACAAACTAACTTCGATATGGACTGTAGTTGAATCCCAATCAATCTCACACTGATCTAAGGTACAGTTGCACTCTTACGTCTCTGATCCCAGCAGGATACTACGCACTTGATTCGCTTAGCTGATCTCACCCACAACTAAGAGTTGCTACGACCCAAAATCGAAGACTTCAATAAACAAATCTGTATCACACAGAAAAGTCTTCGGTAATAGATAAATCTGTCTCCCACTGAAATACCTGCGAGTTTTGTTCCGTCTTTTGATAAGTCAAGGTGAACAGGAACCAATCGATAACCCGAGCTTATATTCCCGAAGAACAGCCTAGAATTATCAATCACCTCACAATAATCTTAATCGACTAGCAAAACAAGATATTGCGGAATCAAAAAAGATGAGAAGAAGATGTTTTGTGACTACTTTTATATCTTGCCTATCGGAGAAATCAATCTCAAGCCAATCCTTACGATTGTACTTAGTATGATAGAAACAGCAAGATCAGATCACACAACTACGAGAAAGTAGTATTGTTCTGGCTTCACAATCCCAATGAAGTCTTCAAGTCGTTAACTTACAGGGTCTCGGTAGAAACCTAAGGTTAAAGGAGAATCGACTCCAGCTAATACAACTAGTATCACATAGGAGGTGTGGGGATTAGGTTTCCCAGTTGCTAGAGTTCTCCCTTATATAGTCTTTCAAATCATGGTTTGCAATCAATGTTAGCTTAGTAACAAAGCATTTAATATTCACCATTAGATGAAAACCTGATTAGATTCAAGCTAATATCTTTCAACCGTTAGGCCGAAACTTAGCTTTTTACACACAAATGAAATGCACGTTTTCGGTTTGTGTAACCGTACCCAAACATGTACATTTAGTTGGTTCAACAGTGGTTAACCAAATGGTTAGCCATATGAGCATTTTCATACAACCATATTCTTCTTTACCATAACTAGTTCAAATGACTCGAATGAACTAGTTATAAAGTTGTTCAATTGCTTATATCTTTATAATAGACACAATTGAAACAAAAACGATTTGATTCACTCGAATCGATTCATGAAATTTATAGCCACGGTATGCAAACTTGCATTCCTTAGTTTATATAAGTTTAAGTTCACGAATAATCGTTTTTAAAAAATAACCAACTTAAGTACGCGGACTTAAGTACCCGGGATAAGTTTGGAAATAGTTCACAAACTCCAGCAGATTTTCTCGGGAAGAGAACCTCCGACAGTACGCGGACTAAGTTCGCGGACTCTGTTCCGGTTTTCCAGAGCAACAAAGTACGCATACTTTGGTTCAAGGAATAAGGACTTATACATGTATGAGTTACCACACAATGCTTATATCCAACAATGGTTATATAATCTAAATTCTCATTTCAACCATTGAAACATTCTTAGAGGACGTTATATAGTTGTTGTTCACAAACCATTTTTCGTCAAAGCCATTTTCAAGTGATTGAAACTTAACATGACTTTCGTCACTAATAAAGATGAACTTGGCCAAAGAGAAACCTTACCAACACATATTTCGAGAAATAGATAAGCGAGATAAACTCGGCTCGAAATAGCAAATGTGTATAATCAAAGTCTATATAGCAAAACGACTTTTATCTCAAGATAGGAGATAGAGTAGATAGACTTTTGAGTGATAGATAAGTTCAAGTCTCCACATACCTTTTAGTCGATGAAGTTCCACCAGTTCCTTGAGTAGTTCTTCGTCTATGATGATCGCCATGGAGTCTCGAGCTCAACTACACTTTTTATCCTAGTCCGACACTTAGCTATAAGTAGACTAGAAATCAAGACTTATAGTTTTGATCACTAACATTGAAAAACATGCTTGAGATACAAACACATGCGATTTTGACCATGCAGTGCTCTAACAATCTCCCCGTTTGTCAATTTTAGTGATAAAACTATCAATACATATGGAATACAAAAATAGATAAACAAACTTTTTTAGCTACTCTTCCACATGCCTGAACTTCTTGGTTCTTCAACATTACTCGAAATCTTCGTCACTTCGAAGTACTCTAATGATCCCAAAGGTTGTAAGTTTAGCATCATCGTTGTTGAAAATCCGTAGTCATAACAATGAGAAAACAAGAATTCTCAATCATTGTTATACAGTGTCATAGTATTATTATACAACATCAAAGTTCAATTATATCACAACTTCGACAACAATACTGTGGTGATATGTATCACTCCCTCTTAGTCAATACTCCATCTCACATGGAACCACTCCCCCTTACGTGGTGATCCGAAAACCATATGTGTTTGTAGTGTAAACTACACATTAATTCTCCCCCTTTTTGTCAATAAACTTGGCAAAGGTACGAAAACTAGTGGGATCCTAATGAAATTTCCATAGAGACATTTCATGACCGAAAGAAAGCACATATCAACTTTTTATATGCCATCATATAGCCGAAGCTAAATACATTCATCAAGGAGTTTATAAAGATACAAGATAACCCCTATAATATTCCACAGCCGCACTCCCCACAAAGATTTGGGAATTTAGCACAAGTTCAATTAAGAACTCTCCCCCATAAAATTTCATTCCTGAAAGAACAAAAAGAGCGACTTTACTTTCACAAGAAAAGAAGGATTTCTTTGGAAATAACAAATCACATACGAATATTGATGAGTGCTAAAAAGTGCATATTTCTATATATTTTTCTTGGCATTTAACTCATCTTTTGTGCATTAATTCTACATTTTAACCCATATTCTGTATTTTCATTGTTTTCAAGAATAAATATTTTTATTAATTAATTTTGCATTTTTAGGTAATAAATAAAGACTAGATGAGTTGCGGAGCGAAAAGTGCAAAGACACGGAGAAAACCGGCGGAAACTCTAGAGGAAAAGAAGTGCAGAATGCGGTATGGAAGACTCAAGGATGAAAATGGGCTCACAAAGGAAGAAATTGTTCTTAAAGAAGAAGTGGGCTCAAGATTGTTTAAGCCCAAACCCATTTTCTAAGCCTAAAATCAATACCCAAACCCGTTTCTCTCCTTCACCGTCAGATTGAATCCATTCCATCATCCAACGGTCGCTCCATCAGAGTCCATCGAGTTTTGATGTTCCTGTCTAACACTATAACACTTAACTCCATCTTGGACCGTCAGTTTTGATGTATCTCAGATCCAACGGTCGTTCCACACCCATCTCCATCGCGCCGTTGGATCATTCCTTCATCTTTTCATCCAACATCTTCCCTTTGCTAAACATCAAAATTTGATGAGCCCGCTCAACACCATAATCTAAAAAGCCTATACCCAAAACAAACACCACCTAACCCTAAAAAAAAACTATCGGGCTCTTCCTTCTTCTTCCCCTCTTCTTCACTGCCTCCTCCATGTCCGCCAACACCAACTCCATGTTCCCGCTCAACCACCACCACAACCACCTCTACTAACTCTCAAATCACTCAACCACTATAACCCATCTCTACCACCATCATTACCATCTATCTAGCCACCTATTTTCTCAATTTCTACACGTTTCTCTTCCAAAATCCTAACGTGTAAAATTGATAAATTAGGTCGAGTTAGAAGAGCAATTGGAAGTAGCTAGAGACGCAGGAGAGAATAAGAGGCATGGGTCGAAGTCAGTAGCAGTTTTCAGAGATTAGGTATGAATTAATTTCATTTTTTATCAAACCCTAATTTCATAAATTGGGGATTTTGGGGGGAAAGTGATTGAATGTATAATTAGAGGCATGGGTCGACGTATTAGGGCTGTTATCAGTAGATTAGGTGAGTCAATTTCATTTTTTGGTGAAACCCTAATTTTCTGATAATTTGGGGATTTTGGGTTTTTGCTTGCTTGTATAAATAGAAGGTGTTGGGTGTGAAATTGGGGCATGCCTGGGCTAGCCAGAGCTTCACCCAAGGGGCCTGGAATAGCCAGTGCTTCCAAGTTGTTTTCAGTTCATGTTTTGAAGTCAATATAATTTCAATTTCAAATGTTAATTATGTTTATCATGTTCTAATTTCATGTGCTAGGGTTTAGATGAAACTCTTGATTGTATGTTAAGATAGTTAGTAATCCTGTCACTGTTCTTGTAGTGCTGAAACTAAGTAGGATTGATAATTAGCTAGTTGAGTGAATGCATCTGTGATCAGCTGTGCTGTAAGAAGACAGCTGATTCTAGGGGTGTAAGAGTGAGAGTAGCTAAGGATTCAGTCCATTTGAAGGGCTATGCTTAATTGAAGTAGGGAAGTTAGTAAACTTAGTGATCAAATGCACCTGTGATTGAGTGTGATGTAAGAAGACACTCAATGCTATGTGATGCTATGAACTAGAGAACTTAGGGATTAACCTTCCACTAATGCGGATTGCTAGATGACTGGTTGAGCAAACAAGCCTGTGTGATCAGCTGTATGTGAGAAGACAGTGATGCTAGGGTAAGTTAGTAAGATTAGTTAAGTAATCTCCACAATCTTCCCTGAGATGAACCAGAACATGATTGATTAGGATCTGCCTTAGTTTAGGATCAAGAAGTAGATTCAAAGACCCTAGTACCTTCATTCACTCAGCCTTTGGCTCTTGCCATTGTAACTGTCACTGCCACTGTCACTTACTGTCACTGCTTAGCTTAGGAAACTTCAACACACACACAGTCCCTGTGGATTCGACCCGTTCTTGCACAACTACAACCGACACCGTGCACTTGCGGTTTAACAAGTAGGCTTTCTTTACTCTTATTTTCTACATCTTTAAGAGCCTACCAAGTTTTGGCGCCGCTCCGGGGACTTGGCTGCCGTGTTTTGAAGTTTTTCTTGCTGTTCTTTGCATCTATACCTGCTGTGTAGTTTGATAAGCATCTTAGTGTACTCATCTTGCAATTGCATTGTAGCTGTAACTTAGTACCACCTGTAGTTCTGCACCATTGTAGTTCAGCATCATTCCTGTCACTTTGCTGATTTTTACTTCATTCCTGTACCTATTTGTTTACAGCTGTAAATTGTAGTTCTTTACTGCATCTTAGTTGTTCACTGCATAGGCAGGTTAGCTCATCTTGCATTTCAGCTGCATTCTCATACCAGCTGCATTCTTTGCTTGTTTCATAATCAGCTGTGTAGCTTGCTGTAGATTACCTGCCATTTGTGTTGTTAACTAGCATCACTGCATTTTCTTTTCACTGTCCCTGCATTCCATTTCATCTGTAACTCTATAACTACATGTTAGTTTTCCTTTGTTTGTAGCTGCACCTACATCATTGTCCTGTCCATTCCTGGCTTGGGTTGTGCTTTACCATTTGTTTCAGAGATCTGAACTTCTTATGAGCTGCCAGGTGCCTGAGCTGTGGTGTTGCTGATAAAAAAGCCTGCAAACTGCCTGTTGTTGTTGTTGAGCTGTGCTGCTAGCCTGAACTGCTGCTGTGGAGCTGGTGCTGCACTATTGTTGCTAGAACTTGTGTCCTGCCTGCTGGTGCCAGGCCAAGTCTGCTGCCAACCCTGCTGTCTGGTGCTAAATTGAGCATCAATCCCAACTGGGCTGTGAAGTTGCTGCCAAGCTAACAAGTTGAGCCAGCCCAAATGGGCCTGAACAAAGACAAAGCTTAGGATGATCCAAAGCCCAACTGGGCTTTTGCAACCAAACTGAACAGCTGGGCTGTGCTTCAAAGGTAATCCTAAACCCATTAAGAGAACCCAACCTGGGGCTTCCGTTTTTTTTGTGGGCTTGTAATTTTTCCCATTTTTTTGTTGGGCTTGTAATTTAAGTTAACTTTGGGTTGTTGTATTTGAGCTTAACTGTGGGATTGTCCCTATCAAAATTTTGGGTTTCAAAAACCAACAAACAACCAAAACGGTTAACTGAACGTACCAACTCAGCTGGGCTTCATTAGTTTCTGGGCATGCTGAAGTCGTTAGTGGGCCGTGTACCCAAACTCTAGGCCGAAAGTTGGGCTCTGTTTCACAACAGTTCCCAAAACCCATTGCCTCACCAAAGCACAACCAAAACAGGGGCTTATCCCAATAAGAACCAAAAATTTTAATCCCATAAAACCAAAGTTTTGAAAACCCAAAAAAAACCAAATAGTGGGCTTTTTCTTTTCAATATGGGCCAACCGCGGCTCTCCATGAATACATGTATCCCACAATAAAAATTCCATTATCATGTATGTCTTACCTCAAACCAATAACCCTTTTAAAATAAATGCAAGCATGATACAAAATACTTCCTTTATTTCGAGGGTTCGATTCTGAGAACCCCTATACTCATGTAAGAGAGTTTGAACAAATTTGTCGGAATATGCAACTGATCATATGTCCGAAGACTCTCTGAAATTGCGTTGTTTACATTTTCTCTAAAGGAAAGGGCCAAAACATGGTTTTACGGTTTTGAGACCACAATCAATCAACATTGGGACCAACTCACAGATTATTTTTTTAAAAATTCTTTCCGCATCATAGGACCATCGCTATTCGTCAAAGTATCAATGTTTGTCCAATTGGATGAGGAGGAAACTGTTTTTGACTATTTTGAACGTTTTAATGATTTGTTGAGCGAATGTCCACACCATGGATTTGAGAAGTGGAGACTTGTCGCTATCCTCTATGAGGGGATAGACTTTAAATCTCGAGCCATGGTGAGTGAGTGTATGTGTAATGGTGAATTTCTTGATAAAACTGTGTGGATGATGCATGGAAATTTTAGATGAGATTGCGGAGAAAACCCGTCAATGGGAATCCATTAGGGAAACTGAGACACTATCACATGATATAGGTGGTAATGAATTGAACTTTGAAAATAGCATGTCTAGTCCTTCTCATGTGTATGATATTGAATATGAACCTAATCTAGAGGAACATGAGTTGACTAATGACACCACAACTGCTAATAGGGACAAGTATGCATATTACTATGATGATGATAATGATAATGTTATGTTAGAAGAACATGTCTATGCTGAAAATGTTGTGGAACCTTTGGTTTCAAATACAATAGGCTTTTCTGCCCCGACCTTCATGAATGATATTTCTTCTAATATTCCATATGCATGTGATGTTGATACTGATTTTGATATTGTGCAATTATCCTGTGAAGAGCATGACTTAGGTAAATCTTCTGTTGACACTAATGATCCTATGCAGGAAAACATAGTTGATGTGTCTGATTCCATACTTAAGCCACAATATATTGCTTCTGTTGATGATAATTTGAATATATCGGATAACCACGATTCTGAATTAGGACTTGTGCAAATTTTTTGTGATGATGAGCATGCTACACATCTTGAGTGTGACTTAGATAATGCTGATGTGACTGATAATACTGATACTCTTGATCTCATGCATGTGAGACACTTAGATGTCACTTTCTTGCCTAAGTCACAATCTGATACCCTTCCACCCAACCTAGAGTTGGTTTGTACCCATATTGTCAAACCAATTTTTCTGAGAGTCCCTAATCTAGGTTTGGAACTGTGTGCTTCCCAAGTCCTTTTGGACTATTTTGCATCTAAGTATAATATCTTTGAGGAACCACAGTTGGAATTAGCATGTGTACCCGTCCCTAGCAAAGTTCATTTCGAATTAGACCTTGTGCATGATGAACCCCAAAAACTGCGAGATTTTGTATCCAAAATTTTATCTGTTGAAAAATCCAGGTTTGGGGGTAGCTCATTTTGTTTCACAGTTTCACTTGCGTTTATTTCCTGTTATATTTGTGTGAAGCTGTTGAAACCTCTACACTTTGTCTTTTGGGTTGATCCTCAACTCTTTAGATTGTTAGTGTATGGTGAATTTTTTGTATATAATCCAGTAGATAAAATTTCTTAAAACCCTTTTGTTCCTTTTGTATATATTTTGCTAATCCAATATGATCTCGGCTGAAATATGTTGGATTTTTTTCCTTGAATAACGGAGTTCTAATCTTGCTTTCGCCGAAATCGGGTATTCTCTTTCCTTTTTCTCTACTCAACATGATCCTCTTCATATGTTGTATTATAATTTTGTTCATATTTTGAAACATTGAGGACAATGTTTAGTTTAGGTTTGGGGGTGAAAAGTAGATACTTTGATAATATGCCATAATTGAAAACAAGAACTCCTTCTTTTTGAAAAAAATGAAAAATCAAAAAAAAAATTAAAAAATGATAAAAAAACATAAAAATGGAGCTCATTTACCTTGAAATGTTGATCTTGTGCAAATATGTATTTTTAGGAGTCTTAGTCTAGATATTTAGGCACCCTGATTCTAGCACAATTCACATAGTGATAAGAAATTTGCACGCGCACGATCTACCAATACATGTATAGCCTCGATCTTCAAGGTGTTTGATAGGAAGTTAGATTGCCAATCACTTTAGAATACTGAATGAGACTTGACTAGCTTGTTCTTTGGTTGGCTGGGATAGAAGTTGGAGGATACGTTAAGAAAAGCAACCATAGAATTTGACCGGATGCATTCGATAAGGGCCACCTCTTGCTAAGAGTCATGTAATTATGTTTTTCTTTTTGTTCATGTATCAAAAGTGTCACTATGTTGTAAAGATCAAAGTTATTTCTTACAAAAAAAAAAAAAAAAAAAAATCAAAAAAAAAAAAAAAATATATTCAATCAAGTATTTATTCCATGTTTTGTCATGTTAAAGACAATATTCTCTCTTGTTCCAAAAATAAAAGAGAGTAATCAATGTAAATAAGAGTCATGTAAAGAGTCATCTTTTTGTTGTAAATAGTCTTGTAATAAGCAAGGAGGGTGCAGCCATCGATGTATAACGCGGGTAAACTGAAATATCACCAACTCATTGGGTGAACATTCACAATTCTCGTAAAGCCGGACAGCTAGCTTGGCTTAGAATTCGGTTCTTAGCCTAAAAACTATCTCTTGGTGGTTAGTAGTCATAACTTCAGGTCATTCTAGAAACATGTGTAGATACACTTTACACTCTTATCACATGTCTTTATTTGTTATCAGTGCTAGGATTGTGCCTTTGATAGCTAGATTGACATCTCCATTTTGCTGTGAGCTTAAACTGACTTGCACATGTCACATTTGATGGAATCTGAGCTTATATTTTGACCTAGAACTTTGTAGGTACGTTCTAAGCAAACCTTCACGAGACTTCACTCGTCCACTAGGGACACTTAGTGGTTTAAAAGGCTTAGTGCATACGCTAAATGCATTCGAGAGACCAGCGACAGTGGTATAGGTAGGATTTCCTTAGTTTTGTTTTACTTGAGGACAAGTAAAATTCAGGTTTGGGGTATTTGATGAGTGCTAAAAAGTGCATATTTCTATATATTTTTCTTGGCATTTAACTCATCTTTTGTGCATTAATTCTACATTTTAACCCATATTCTGTATTTTCATTGTTTTCAAGAATAAATATTTTTATTAATTAATTTTGCATTTTTAGGTAATAAATAAAGACTAGATGAGTTGCGGAGCGAAAAGTGCAAAGACACGGAGAAAACCGGCGGAAACTCTAGAGGAAAAGAAGTGCAGAATGCGGTATGGAAGACTCAAGGATGAAAATGGGCTCACAAAGGAAGAAATTGTTCTTAAAGAAGAAGTGGGCTCAAGATTGTTTGCCCAAACCCATTTTCTAAGCCTAAAATCAATACCCAAACCCGTTTCTCTCCTTCACCGTCAGATTGAATCCATTCCATCATCCAACGGTCGCTCCATCAGAGTCCATCGAGTTTTGATGTTCCTGTCTAACACTATAACACCTAACTCCATCTTGGACCGTCAGTTTTGATGTATCTCAGATCCAACGGTCGTTCCACACCCTCCATCGCGCCGTTGGATCATTCCTTCATCTTTTCATCCAACATCTTCCCTTTGCTAAACATCAAAATTTGATGAGCCCGCTCAACACCATAATCTAAAAAGCCTATACCCAAAACAAACACCACCTAACCCTAAAAAAAACTATCGGGCTCTTCCTTCTTCTTCCCCTCTTCTTCACTGCCTCCTCCATGTCCGCCAACACCAACTCCATGTTCCCGCTCAACCACCACCACAACCACCTCTACTAACTCTCAAATCACTCAACCACTATAACCCATCTCCACCACCATCATTACCATCTATCTAGCCACCTATTTTCTCAATTTCTACACGTTTCTCTTCAAAACCCTAACGTGTAAAATTGATAAATTAGGTCGAGTTAGAAGAGCAATTGGAAGTAGCTAGAGACGCAGGAGAAGAATAAGAGGCATGGGTCGAAGTCAGTAGCAGTTTTCAGAGATTAGGTATGAATTAATTTCATTTTTTATCAAACCCTAATTTCATAAATTGGGGATTTTGGGGGGAAAGTGATTGAATGTATAATTAGAGGCATGGGTCGACGTATTAGGGCTGTTATCAGTAGGTTAGGTGAGTCAATTTCACTTTTTGGTGAAACCCTAATTTTCTGATAATTTGGGGATTTTTGGGTTTTTGCTTGCTTGTATAAATAGAAGGTGTTGGGTGTGAAATTGGGGCATGCCTGGTCTAGCCAGAGCTTCACCCAAGGGGCCTGGAATAGCCAGTGCTTCCAAGTTGTTTTCAGTTCATGTTTTGAAGTCAATATAATTTCAATTTCAAATGTTAATTATGTTTATCATGTTCTAATTTCATGTGCTAGGGTTTAGATGAAACTCTTGATTGTATGTTAAGATAGTTAGTAATCCTGTCACTGTTCTTGTAGTGCTGAAACTAAGTAGGATTGATAATTAGCTAGTTGAGTGAATGCATCTGTGATCAGATGTGCTGTAAGAAGACAGCTGATTCTAGGGGTGTAAGAGTGAGAGTAGCTAAGGATTCAGTCCATTTGAAGGGCTATGCTTAATTTAAGTAGGGAAGTTAGTAAACTTATTGATCAAATGCACCTGTGATTGAGTGTGCTGTAAGAAGACACTCAATGCTAGGGGTGAACTAGAGAACTTAGGGGATTAACCTTCCACTAATGCGGATTGCTAGATGACTGGTTGAGCAAACAAGCCTGTGATCAGCTGTACTGTGAGAAGACAGTTGATGCTAGGGGTAAGTTAGTAAGATTATTTAAGTAAATCATCCACAATCTTCCCTGAGATGAAACAATAACATGATTGATTAGGATCTTCCTTAGTTTAGGATCAAGAAGTAGATTCAAAGACCCTAGTACCTTCATTCTATACTTCACTGCCTTTGGCTCATTGCCATTGTAACTGTCACTGCCACTGTCACTGCCACTGTCACTTACTGTCACTGCTTAGCTTAGGAAACTTCAACTACACACACAAGTCCCTGTGGATTCGACCCGTTCTTGCACAAACTACAACCGACACCGTGCACTTGCGGTTTAACAAGTAGGCTTTCTTTTACTCTTATTTTCTACATCTTTAAGAGCCTACCAAATATGAATTTAAATCAAAAAATACTCAATTAAATTAATCACAATAAAACCCATGATTAATTTAATCAGAAATACACAATTAAATTACCACAAGAGTGTGATCAATTCAATTGGTCATGCTCGACATAATAAAACTTACGGAGCTGCACAGTATATACATAAAATATGGATATGGGAAGATCAATACTGTGGAATAGACAAGGATTCATTCTATTTCCCATCACTATTTGCACAATGACATACAATGGACATAATCCTCGTAAACAAAAGTTCATCCTATCTTCCATCAATATTTGCATAATGACATAATAGGCTTAAAACTTTTCTAATGTCAAAAGTTCATTCATTCTTTTATCAATACATGCATATCGACATATGAAAGACTTAACTTTTGACAAGGTATGGGACAATCATAGTTCACGGATGCAAACACACATATCCCATAACAAATTGCAATATATAAAACCATAAAGATTAATACTGCAAAAATCATCTTCCAAACAACTTTTTAGAATTTAAACAAATAAACCTAAAAAATAAAGATGAAAACGTTGGAATAGCTATGTGTAATCACAATAATGGTTATTCCAAACTCTAGTTATTCTTTCTAAAAACACAAGAATAAAATTCTCATAAGAAGATTTATTAGATGTTAAGACCTTTGAAGAATATTTTATCGTCCCCGAACTCCTTGTCGTCAACACCCATTGGGACATAAGGTTCATGAAGATAGGAGTTAATATCAATAAACCTTCTTCATTGATGTCGAAACAGGGCCTTCTGAATCTCATGAGTCTTAAGCACAAAAGACTTTATTTGTTGAATATCCTTTCGTGTCTCCTTTAACACTTCAAGAACATCAGAAAACTTCTAAGAATTTGAAGGAACAACTCTTGGCTTCCTCACATTCCTTCTTTTTCTTTTCAAAGTTGGAGGCAAAGGAGATTTATGTTTTTCCTTCATGATTGATGGCTTAACAATCATACTAACATCTTTTCCATCAGAAGACGTAATACTTGGAGCAACCATAAGCGTATGGGATTGTGAGAGGAAATCTCAATTCAACTCAACAAGTAGTCTTAAGATAAAAGAAGTTTCAGGGAAGGAAAAAGGAATGTATGGTTACGCAACCTTTAATAGGTTCGTGCACGTACAAATCTGAACCCTAGAAAGAGTAGAATTATCGAGAATAACCCTCCTCTAATGATAGACAGGGAATTCCCATTTAAAAAAAAACAAAACTAAGAAAAGATGAAAGCAAACTTTTCCTAATGCCGGAGAGGTGCACAAGCTTGTCTCTTTTGATCAGGCACATGAGACAAGATCACAAAATCAACACAATCAAGCTGTGTTGCGGTGAACAAAAATCTGTCGACCATGTTCCTCTTGAGAGGAATCCATAGACCTATGTCTATCAAAACGATTGGAGCATACTTCCTTCTCTAATGGTCTTGTTTTATCCTTAGAAACTAACTTCTTAGAAGAAGATAAAATCTTGCATACCTCCGCGATCTTTTGAACAAGTTTGAGCTTGTTTGCTAATATATTTGCTCTTCGTTGAAGTTTGTTGACATGTCTCAATTTGTGTTTTTACTTGTAACAATTTGATAGTTCATGACCTTTGAGTGAACAATACGAGCACGTCAACCTTGAATATAACTCAGGCATCTGAGATGTGCAAGTTGCTAGACACATAGTTGAACCTGAAACATTATTCATAGGGTTTCCAATAGAGATGTCAGTTTCATCTTCCAGATTGGCTGGGTTTTCTTCTGAAAGAATATCAAAATTGATGTATGTGTTGCTACAATTATCAAAATCAATATTCTCACAAAGAAGTGCGACACTTGATTTTGTGTCTTCATTAGAATCATAGTTGTCAGATATTTCACCAAGAGTTGCAGCAAGACCTTTGTTCCCAGTGTATTTCTTTCGATTTGGACACTCATTTGCAAAATGACCAAAGCTTTTACACTTAAAGCACTGAGGCATATCCTCGTCATCGGTTTTATCATTATCCTTATTTTTAAGAGGAACACGATTATGTGGTTTATCTGATGACTTGGATTTATCTCTGGAGAACCGTTTACTTCTCTTCAAAAGAAGATCCCTAAACTTTCTTGTGATCATCGAGACTGACTTGTCAAGATCTTCATATGATGAGTCAGCCTCAGAAAGATCATCTTCAGAGATGTAAACACTTTAACTTTAGTCAAGTAATTTAGTGTTCTTTAGTGCTTTCAAAGCAACGTCCTTACTGGACTTGGACGTGTGCTCATGATCAAAGATCTTTAGCTTCCCAACCAGAGTATTTCTGGACAGCGTTGCGAGATTATTTCCTTCAACAATGGCATGCTTCTTAGAATTTTATCTAGATGGCAACGATCTGAAAATTTTCATCACAATGTCCTTTTCAGGAATGGTCTTACCCAATGCAAAAGATGCATTAACAATTTCAGATACTTTGTGATTAAACTCATCAAATGTTTCTTCATCTTCCATGCGAAGGTTTTCCCAATCAGAATTTAGATTTTGAAGTCTAGCTTCTTTCTCACTAGTATTTCCTTCAAATACGGTTTGTGAGATATCCCAGGCTTCTTTAGACTTAGTGCACGTGGTCACATGGTTCTGCAGATCTGGGGTAATGGAATGTGTGATAGCATTTAAGCCGTCATAATTTTGCTTTGCAGCAAGGATTTCTTCTAGACTATATCTACCAATATCCTTAGGTATAGATACATCGCCTTCTGTATTAATCGGAGGATCATAGCCATTAACAACACGTACCCATGTTTGAAAATCACGATCTTGAAGAAAAGCATGCATAGCAATTTTCCACGATAGGTAGTTTGAGCCATCTAAGACTGGTGGTACGTTTATGGAGATAGAATTCATGTCCATAGAGTCAGATCACTACAAACACATACTTGTAAGGTCTTTAAACGTGTTTGCCAGCTCTGATACCAATGGAAAAAGCGGGGGGTCTAACAACTATACCAAATATTTCGATTAGCAATCTTTATGGACGAACTCTAATATACTTTTAAGAGAATCAACTAGACAGTCAGATTCAATCTTAATAAAACTATATCAAAGAGTTATATCTCTCTTTCTCGATTCAATACTTACTCAAGCAAATAGAAATTTGTGAGTCTAATTGAATACAAGAGAAATCACTTGAACGGTACCAAAGACCAATGTTCAAGTATCAATCAATTTCAATCAATAACCAAAGTTAGGATTTCTCAATTGATTGATTCAACGCACAACCTGTGATATTTCAATTATATAACAAAATATAATGCGGAAAAGAAATAACACAGACACCAGAATTTTGTTAACGAGGAAAAACCCGGGACCTAGTCCAGATTGAACACACACTGTATTAAGCCGCTACAGATACTAGCCTACTACAAACTAACTTCGGTCTGGACTGTCGTTGAACCCAAATCAATCTCACACTGATTCAAGGTATAGTTGCGCTCCTACGTCTCTGATCCCAGCAGGATACTACGCACTTGATTCCCTTAGCTGATCGCACCCACAATTAAGAGTTTCTACGACCCAAAGTCGAAGACTCTAATAAAAAAATCTGTATCACACAGAAAAGTCTACAATAATAGATAAATCCGTCTCCCACAGAAATACCTACGAGTTTTTGTTCCGTCTTTTGGTAAATCAAGGTGAACAAGAACCAATTGATAAACCAAACTTATATTCCCGAAGAATAGCTCAGTATTATCAATCACCTCACAATAATCTTAATCGACTAGCGAAAGAAGATATTGCGGAATCACAAACGATGAGACGAAGATGTTTGTGACTACTTTTATATCTTGCCTATCGGAAAAATAAATCTCAGGCCGATACTTACGACTGTACATGGTACCATAGAAACAACAAGATCAGATCACACAACCACGAGAAAGTGGTATCGGTCTGGCTTCACAATCCCAATGAAGTCTTCAAGTCGTTAACTTACAGGGTCTCGGTAGAAACCTAAGGTTAAAGGAGAATCGAATCTAGCTATTACAACTAATATCAAATAGGAGGTGTGGGGATTAGGTTTCTCGGTTGCTAAAGTTCTCCCTTATAAAGTCTTTCAAATGAGTGTTTGCAATCAATGTTATCTTAGTAACAAAGCATTTAATATTCACCGTTAGATGAATACCTGATTGGATTCAAGCTAATATCTTTCAACCGTTAGATCAAAACTTAGCTTGTTACACACAAATGAAATGCACGTTTTAGGTTTGTGTAACCGTACCCAAACATGTACATCTAGTTGGTTCAACAGTGGTTAACCAAATGGTTAGCCATATGAGCACTTTCATATCACCCATATTCTTCTTTACCATAACTAGTTCAAATGACTCAAATGAACTAGTTAGAGAGTTTTTCAATTGCTTAGATCTTTATAATAGACACAATTGAAACAAAAACGATTTGATTCACTCGAATCGATTCATGAACTTTATAGCCACGGTTTGCAAACTTGCATTCCTTAGTTTATATAAGTTTAAGTTCACAAATAATCGTTTTTAGAAAATAACCAACTTAAGTACGCGGACTTAAGTACCCAGGATAAGTTTGTAAATAGTTCACAAACTCTAGCAGATTTTCTCGGGAAGAGAACCTCCGACAGTACGCGGACTGGGTTCGCGGACTCTGTTCCGATTTTCCAGAGGAGCAAAGTACGCATACTTTGGTTCAAGGAATAAGGACTTATACATGTATGAGTTACCACACAATTCTTATATCCAACAATGGTTATATAATCTAAATTCTCATTTCAATCATTGAAACATTCTTAGAGGACGTTATATAGTTGTTGTTCACAAACCATTTTTGGTCAAAGCCATTTTCAAGTGATTGAAACTTAACATGACTTTCGTCACTAATAAAGATGAACTTGGCCAAAGAGAAACCTTACCAACACATATTTCGAGAAATAGATAAGCGAGATAAACTCGGCTCGAAATAGCAAATGTGTATAATCAAAGTCTATATAGCAAAACGACTTTTATCTCAAGATAGGAGATAGAGTAGATAGAATTTTGAGTGATAGATAAGTTCAAGTCTCCACATACCTTTTAGTCGACGAAGTTCCACCAGTTCCTTGAGTAGTTCTTCGTCTATAATGATCGCCATGGAGTCTCGAGCTCAACTACACTTTTTATCCTAGTCCGACACTGAGCTATAAGTAGACTAGAAATCAAGACTTATAGTTTTGATCACTAACATTGAAATACATGCTTGAGATACAAACACATGCGATTTCGACCATGCAGTGCTCTAACAATCTCCGCGTTTGTCAATTTTAGTGATAAAACTATCAATACATATGGAATACAAAAATAGATAAAAAAACTTTTTTAGCTACTCTTCCACATGCCTGAACTTCTTGGTTCTTCAACATTACTCGAAATCTTCGTCACTTCGAAGTACTCTAATGATCCCAAAGGTTGTAAGTTTAGCATCATCGTTGTTGAAAATCCGTAGTCATAACAATGAGAAAACAAGAATTCTCAATCATTGTTATACAGTGTCATAGTATTATTATACAACATCAAAGTTCAACTATATCACAACTTCGACAACAATACTATGGTGATATGTATCACTCCCCCTTAGTCAATACTCCATCTCACACGGAACCACTCCCCCTTACGTGGTGATCCGAAAACCATATGTGTTTGTAGTGTAAACTATACATTAATTCTCCCCCATTTTGTCAATAAACTTGGCAAAGGTACGAAAACTAGTGGGATCCTAATGAAATTTCCATAGAGACATTTCATGACCGAAAGAAAGCACATATCAACTTTTTATATGCCATCATATAGCCGAAGCTAAATGCATTCATCAAGGAGTTTATAAAGATACAAGATAACCCCTATAATATTCCACAGCCGCACTCCCCACAAAGATTTGGGAATTTAGCACAAGTTCAATTAAGAACTTTCCCCCATAAAATTTCATTCCTGAAAGAACAAAAAGAGCGACTTTACTTTCACAAGAAAAGAAGGATTTCTTTGGAAATAACAAATCACATACGAATACGAATTTAAATCCAAAAATACTCAATTAAATTAATCACAATAAAACCCATGATTAATTTAACCAGAAATACACAATTAAATTACCACAAGAGTGTGATCAATTCAATTGGTCATGCTCGACATAATAGAACTTACGGAGCTGCACAGTATATACATAAAATATGTATATGGGAAGATCAATATTGTGGAATAGACAAGGATTCATTCTATTTCCCATCACTATTTGCACAATGACATACAATGGACATAATCCTCGTAAAAAAAAGTTCATCCTATCTTCCATCAATATTTGCGTAATGACATAATAGGCTTAAAACTTTTCTAATGTCAAAAGTTCATTCATTCTTTTATCAATACATGCATATCGACATATGAAAGACTTAACTTTTGACAAGGTATGGGACAATCATAGTTCACGGATGCAAACACACATATACCATAACAAATTGCAATATATAAAACCATAAAGATTAATACTGCAAAAATCATCTTCCAAACAAATTTTTAGAATTTAAACAAATAAACCTAAAAAATAAAGATGAAAACGTTGGAATAGCTATGTGTAATCACAATAATGGTTATTCCAAACTCTAGTTATTCTTTCTAAAAACACAAGAATAAAATTCTCATAAGAAGATTTATTAGATGTTAAGACCTTTGAAGAATATTTTATCGTCCCCGAACTCCTTGTCGTCAACACCCATTGGGACATAAGGTTCATGAAGATAGGAGTTAATATCAATAAACCTTCTTCATTGATGTCGAAACAGGGCCTTCTGAATCTCATGAGTCTTAAGCACAAAAGACTTTATTTGTTGAATCTCCTTTCGTGTCTCCTTTAACACTTCAAGAACATCAGAAAACTTCTAAGAATTTGAAGGAACAACTCTTGGCTTCCTCACATTCCTTCTTTTTCTTTTCAAAGTTGGAGGCAAAGGAGATTTATGTTTTTCCTTCATGATTGATGGCTTAACAATCATACTAATATCTTTTCCATCAGAAGACGTAATACTTGGAACAACCATAAGCGTATGGGATTGTGAGAGGAAATCTCAATTCAACTCAACAAGTAGTCTTAAGATAAAAGAAGTTTCAGGGAAGGAAAAAGGAATGTAGGGTTACGCAACCTTTAATAGGTTCGTGCACGTACAATTCTGAACCCTAGAAAGAGTAGAATTATCGAGAATAACCCTCCTCTAATGATAGACAGGGAATTCCCATTTAAAAAAAAACAAAACTAAGAAAAGATGAAAGCAAACTTTTCTTAAAGCCGGAGATGTGCACAAGCTTGTCTCTTTTGATCAGGCACATGAGACAAGATCACAAAATCAACACAATCAAGCTGTGTTGCGGTGAACAAAAATATGTCGACCATGTTCCTCTTGAGAGGAATTCATAGACCTATGTCTATCAAAACGATTGGAGCATACTTTCTTCTTTAATGGTCTTGTTTTATCCTTAGAAACTAACTTCTTAGAAGAAGATAAAATCTTGCATACCTCCGCGATCTTTTGAACAAGTTTGAGCTTGTTTGCTAATATATTTGCTCTTCGTTGAAGTTTGTTGACATGTCTCAATTTGTGTTTGTACTTGTAACAATTTGATAGTTCATGACCTTTGAGTGAACAATACGAGCACGTCAACCTTGAATATAACTCAGGCATCTGAGTTGTGCAAGTTGCTAGACACATAGTTGAACCTGAAACATTATTCATAGGGTTTCCAATAGAGATGTCAGTTTCATCTTCCAGATTGGCTGGGTTTTCTTCTGAAAGAATATCAAAATTGATGTATGTGTTGCTACAATTATCAAAATCAATATTCTCACAAAGAAGTGCGACACTTGATTTTGTGTCTTCATTAGAATCATAGTTGTCAGATATTTCACCAAGAGTAGCAGCAAGATCTTTGTTCCCAGTGTATTTCTTTCGATTTGGACACTCATTTGCAAAATGACCAAAGCTTTTACACTTAAAGCACTGAGGCATATCCTCGTCATCGGTTTTATCATTATCCTTATTTTTAAGAGGAACACGATTATGTGGTTTATCTGATGACTTGGATTTATCTCTGGAGAACCGTTTACTTCTCTTCAAAAGAAGATCCCTAAACTTTCTTGTGATCATCGAGACTGACTTGTCAAGATCTTCATATGATGAGTCAGCCTCAGAAAGATCATCTTCAGAGATGTAAACACTTTAACTTTAGTCAAGTAATTTAGTGTTCTTTAGTGCTTTCAAAGCAACGTCCTTACTGGACTTGGACGTGTGCTCATGATCAAAGATCTTTGGCTTCCCAACCAGAGTATTTCTGGACAGCGTTGCGAGATTATTTCCTTCAACGATGGCATGCTTCTTAGAATTTTATCTAGATGGTAACAATCTGAAAATTTTCATCACAATGTCCTTTTCAGGAATGGTCTTACCCAATGCAAAAGATGCATTAACAATTTCAGATACTTTGTGATTAAACTCATCAAATGTTTCTTCATCTTCCATGCGAAGGTTTTCCCAATCAGAATTTAGATTTTGAAGTCTAGCTTCTTTCTCACTAGTATTTCCTTCAAATACGGTTTGTGAGATATCCCAGGCTTCTTTAGACTTAGTGCACGTGGTCACATGGTTCTGCAGATCTGGGGTAATGACATGTATGATAGCATTTAACCGTCATAATTTTGCTTTGCAGCAAGGATTTCTTCTAGACTAAATCTACCAATATCCTTAGGTATACATACATCGCCTTCTATATTAACCGGAGGATCATAGCCATTAAAAACACGTACCCATGTTTGAAAATCACGATCTTGAAGAAAAGCATGCATAGCAATTTTCCACGATAGGTAGTTTGAGCCATCTAAGACTGGTGGTACGTTTATGGAGATAGAATTCATGTCCATAGAGTCAGATCGCTACAAACACATACTTGTAAGGTCTTTAAACGTGTTTGCCAGCTCTGATACCAATGGAAAAAGCGGGGGGTCTAACAACTACACCCAATGTTTCGATTAGAAATCTGTATGGAAGAACTCTAATATACTTTTAAGAGAATCAACTAGACAGTCAGACTCAATCTTAATAAAACTATATCAAAGAGTTATATCTCTCTTTCTCGATTCAATACTTACTCAAGCAAATAGAAATCTGTGAGTCTAATTGAATACAAGAGAAATCACTTGAACGGTACCAAAGACCAATGTTCAAGTATCAATCAATTTCAATCAATAACCAAAGTTAGAATTTCTCAATTGATTGATTCAACGCACAACCTGTGATATTTCAATTATATAACAAAATATAATGCGGAAAAGAAATAACACAGACACCAGAATTTTGTTAACGAGGAAAAACCCGGGACCTAGTCCAGATTGAACACACACTGTATTAAGCCGCTACAGATACTAGCCTACTACAAACTAACTTCGGTCTGGACTGTCGTTGAACCCAAATCAATCTCACACTGATTCAAGGTATAGTTGCGCTCCTACGTCTCTGATCCCAGCAGGATACTACGCACTTGATTCCCTTAGCTGATCGCACCCACAATTAAGAGTTGCTACGACCCAAAGTCGAAGACTCTAATAAAAAAATCTGTATCACACAGAAAAGTCTACAATAATAGATAAATCCGTCTCCCACAGAAATACCTACGAGTTTTTGTTCCGTCTTTTGGTAAATCAAGGTGAACAAGAACCAATTGATAAACCAAACTTATATTCCCGAAGAATAGCTCAGTATTATCAATCACCTCACAATAATCTTAATCGACTAGCCAAAGAAGATATTGCGGAATCACAAACGATGAGACGAAGATGTTTGTGACTACTTTTATATCTTGCCTATCGGAAAAATAAATCTCAGGCCGATACTTACGACTGTACTTGGTACCATAGAAACAACAAGATCAGATCACACAACTACGAGAAAGTGGTATCGGTCTGGCTTCACAATCCCAATGAAGTCTTCAAGTCGTTAACTTACAGGGTCTCGGTAGAAACCTAAAGTTAAAGGAGAATCTAATCTATCTAATACAACTAATATCACATAGGAGGTGTGGGGATTAGGTTTCTCGGTTGCTAAAGTTCTCCCTTATAAAGTCTTTCAAATCAGTGTTTTCAATCAATGTTATCTTAGTAACAAAGCATTTAATATTCACCGTTAGATGAATACCTGATTAGATTCAAGCTAATATCTTTCAACCGTTAGATCGAAACTTAGATTGTTACACACAAATGAAATGCACGTTTTAGGTTTGTGTAACCGTACCCAAACATGTACATCTAGTTGGTTCAACAGTGGTTAACCAAATGGTTAGCCATATGAGCACTTTCATATCACCCATATTCTTCTTTACCATAACTAGTTCAAATGACTCAAATGAACTAGTTAGAGAGTTTTTCAATTGCTTAGATCTTTATAATAGACATAATTGAAACAAAAACGATTTGATTCACTCGAATCGATTCATGAACTTTATAGCCACGGTTTGCAAACTTGCATTCCTTAGTTTATATAAGTTTAAGTTCACAAATAATCGTTTTTAGAAAATAACCAACTTAAGTACGCGAACATAAGTACCCAGGATAAGTTTGTAAATAGTTCACAAACTCTAGTAGATTTTCTCGGGAAGAGAACCTCCGACAGTACGCGGACTGGGTTCGCGGACTCTGTTTCGATTTTCCAGAGGAGCAAAGTACGCATACTTTGGTTCAAGGAATAAGGACTTATACATGTATGAGTTACCACACAATGCTTATATCCAACAATGGTTATATAATCTAAATTCTCATTTCAATCATTGAAACATTCTTAGAGGACGTTATATAGTTGTTGTTCACAAACCATTTTTGGTCAAAGCCATTTTCAAGTGATTGAAACTTAACATGACTTTCGTCACTAATAAAGATGAACTTGGCCAAAGAGAAACCTTACCAACACATATTTCGAGAAATAAATAAGCGAGATAAACTCGGCTCCAAATAGCAAATGTGTATAATCAAAGTCTATATAGCAAAACGACTTTTATCTCAAGATAGGAGATAGAGTAGATATACTTTTGAGTGATAGATAAGTTCAAGTCTCCACATACCTTTTATTCGATGAAGTTCCACCAGTTCCTTGAGTAGTTCTTCGTCTATGATGATCGTCATGGAGTCTCGATCTCAATTACACTTTTTATCCTAGTCCGACACTTAGCTATAAGTAGACTAGAAATCAAGACTTATAGTTTTGATCACTAACATTGAAAAACATGCTTGAGATACAAACACATGCGATTTCGACCATGCAGTGCTCTAACAATCTCCGCGTTTGTCAATTTTAGTGATAAAACTATCAATACATATGGAATACAAAAATAGATAAAAAAACTTTTTTAGCTACTCTTCCACATGCCTGAACTTCTTGGTTCTTCAACATTACTCGAAATCTTCGTCACTTCGAAGTACTCTAATGATCCCAAAGGTTGTAAGTTTAGCATCATCGTTGTTGAAAATCCGTAGTCATAACAATGAGAAAACAAGAATTCTCAATCATTGTTATACAGTGTCATAGTATTATTATACAACATCAAAGTTCAACTATATCACAACTTCGACAACAATACTGTGGTGATATGTATCACTCCCCCTTAGTCAATACTCCATCTCACACGGAACCACTCCCCCTTACGTGGTGATCCGAAAACCATATGTGTTTGTAGTGTAAACTATACATTAATTCTCCCCCATTTTGTCAATAAACTTGGCAAAGGTACGAAAACTAGTGGGATCCTAATGAAATTTCCATAGAGACATTTCATGACCGAAAGAAAGCACATATCAACTTTTTATATGCCATCATATAGCCGAAGCTAAATGCATTCATCAAGGAGTTTATAAAGATACAAGATAACCCCTATAATATTCCACAGCCGCACTCCCCACAAAGATTTGGGAATTTAGCACAAGTTCAATTAAGAACTTTCCCCCATAAAATTTCATTCCTGAAAGAACAAAAAGAGCGACTTTACTTTCACAAGAAAAGAAGGATTTCTTTGGAAATAACAAATCACATACGAATACGAATTTAAATCCAAAAATACTCAATTAAATTAATCACAATAAAACCCATGATTAATTTAACCAGAAATACACAATTAAATTACCACAAGAGTGTGATCAATTCAATTGGTCATGCTCGACATAATAGAACTTACGGAGCTGCACAGTATATACATAAAATATGTATATGGGAAGATCAATATTGTGGAATAGACAAGGATTCATTCTATTTCCCATCACTATTTGCACAATGACATACAATGGACATAATCCTCGTAAAAAAAAGTTCATCCTATCTTCCATCAATATTTGCGTAATGACATAATAGGCTTAAAACTTTTCTAATGTCAAAAGTTCATTCATTCTTTTATCAATACATGCATATCGACATATGAAAGACTTAACTTTTGACAAGGTATGGGACAATCATAGTTCACGGATGCAAACACACATATCCCATAACAAATTGCAATATATAAAACCATAAAGATTAATACTGCAAAAATCATCTTCCAAACAACTTTTTAGAATTTAAACAAATAAACCTAAAAAATAAAGATGAAAACGTTGGAATAGCTATGTGTAATCACAATAATGGTTATTCCAAACTCTAGTTATTCTTTCTAAAAACACAAGAATAAAATTCTCATAAGAAGATTTATTAGATGTTAAGACCTTTGAAGAATATTTTATCGTCCCCGAACTCCTTGTCGTCAACACCCATTAGGACATAAGGTTCATGAAGATAGGAGTTAATATCAATAAACCTTCTTCATTGATGTCGAAACAGGGCCTTCTGAATCTCATGAGTCTTAAGCACAAAAGACTTTATTTGTTGAATCTCCTTTCGTGTCTCCTTTAACACTTCAAGAACATCAGAAAACTTCTAAGAATTTGAAGGAACAACTCTTGGCTTCCTCACATTCCTTCTTTTTCTTTTCAAAGTTGGAGGCAAAGGAGATTTATGTTTTTCCTTCATGATTGATGGCTTAACAATCATACTAACATCTTTTCCATCAGAAGACGTAATACTTGGAGCAACCATAAGCGTATGGGATTGTGAGAGGAAATCTCAATTCAACTCAACAAGTAGTCTTAAGATAAAAGAAGTTTCAGGGAAGGAAAAAGGAATGTAGGGTTACGCAACATTTAATAGGTTCGTGCACGTACAATTCTGAACCCTAGAAAGAGTATAATTGTCGAGAATAACCCTCCTCTAATGATAGACATGGAATTCCCATTTAAAAAAAAACAAAACTAAGAAAAGATGAAAGAAAACTTTTCCTAAATCCGGAGAGGTGCACAAGCTTGTCTCTTTTGATCAGGCACATGAGACAAGATCACAAAATCAACACAATCAAGCTGTGTTGCGGTGAACAAAAATCTGTCGACCATGTTCCTCTTGAGAGGAATCCATAGACCTATGTCTATCAAAACGATTGGAGCATACTTTCTTCTCTAATGGTCTTGTTTTATCCTTAGAAACTAACTTCTTAGAAGAAGATAAAATCTTGCATACCTCCGCGATCTTTTGAACAAGTTTGAGCTTGTTTGCTAATATATTTGCTCTTCGTTGAAGTTTGTTGACATGTCTCAATTTGTGTTTGTACTTGTAACAATTTGATAGTTCATGACCTTTAAGTGAACAATACGAGCACGTCAACATTGAATATAACTCAGGCATCTGAGATGTGCAAGTTGCTAGACACATAGTTGAACCTGAAACATTATTCATAGGGTTTCCAATAGAGATGTCAGTTTCATCTTCCAGATTGGCTGGGTTTTCTTCTGAAAGAATATCAAAATTGATGTATGTGTTGCTACAATTATCAAAATCAATATTCTCACAAAGAAGTGCGACACTTGATTTTGTGTCTTCATTAGAATCATAGTTGTCAGATATTTCACCAAGAGTAGCAGCAAGATCTTTGTTCCCAGTGTATTTCTTTCGATTTGGACACTCATTTGCAAAATGACCAAAGCTTTTACACTTAAAGCACTGAGGCATATCCTCGTCATCGGTTTTATCATTATCCTTATTTTTAAGAGGAACACGATTATGTGGTTTATCTGATGACTTGGATTTATCTCTGGAGAACCGTTTACTTCTCTTCAAAAGAAGATCCCTAAACTGTCTTGTGATCATCGAGACTGACTTGTCAAGATCTTCATATGATGAGTCAGTCTCAGAAAGATCATCTTCAGAGATGTAAACACTTTAACTTTAGTCAAGTAATTTAGTGTTCTTTAGTGCTTTCAAAGCAACGTCCTTACTGGACTTGGACGTGTGCTCATGATCAAAGATCTTTAGCTTCCCAACCAGAGTATTTCTGGACAACGTGGCGAGATTATTTCCTTCAACGATGGCATGCTTCTTAGAATTTTATCTAGATGGCAACGATCTGAAAATTTTCATCACAATGTCCTTTTCAGGAATGGTCTTACCCAATGCAAAAGATGCATTAACAATTTCAGATACTTTGTGATTAATCTCATCAAATGTTTCTTCATCTTCCATTCGAAGGTTTTCCCAATCAGAATTTAGATTTTGAAGTCTAGATTCTTTCTCACTAGTATTTCCTTCAAATACGGTTTGTGAGATATCCCAGGCTTCTTTAGACTTAGTGCACGTGGTCACATGGTTCTGCAGATCTGGGGTAATGACATGTATGATAGCATTTAAGCCGTCATAATGTTGCTTTGCAGCAAGGATTTCTTCTAGACTAAATCTACCAATATCCTTAGGTATAGATACATCGCCTTCTGTATTAACCGGAGGATCATAGCAATTAACAACACGTACCCATGTTTGAAAATCACGATCTTGAAGAAAAGCATGCATAGCAATTTTCCACGATAGGTAGTTTGAGCCATCTAAGACTGGTGGTACGTTTATAGAGATAGAATTCATGTCCATAGAGTCAGATCGCTACAAATACATACTTGTAAGGTCTTTAAACGTGTTTTCCAGCTATGATACCAATGGAAAAAGCGGGGGGTCTAACAACTACACCCAATATTTCGATTAGCAATCTGTATGGATGAACTCTAATATACTTTTAAGAGAATCAACTAGACAGTCAGACTCAATCTTAATAAAACTATATCAAAGAGTTATATCTCTCTTTCTCGATTCAATACTTACTCAAGCAAATAGAAATCTGTGAGTCTAATTGAATACAAGAGAAATCACTTGAACGGTACCAAAGACCAATGTTCAAGTATCAATCAATTTCAATCAATAACCAAAGATAGAATTTCTCAATTGATTGATTCAACGCACAACCTGTGATATTTCAATTATATAACAAAATATAATGCGGAAAAGAAATAACACAGACACCAGAATTTTGTTAACGAGGAAAACCCCGGGACCTAGTCCAGATTGAACACACACTGTATTAAGCCGCTACAAACACTAGCCTACTACAAACTAACTTCGGTCTGGACTGTAGTAGAACCCAAATCAATCTCATACTGAATCAAGGTATAGTTGCGCTCCTACGTCTCTGATCCCAGCAGGATACTACGCACTTGATTCCCTTAGCTGATCTCACCCACAATTAAGAGTTGCTACGACCCAAAGTCGAAGACTCTAATAAACATATCTGTATCACACAGAAAAGTCTACAATAATAGATAAATCCGTCTCCCACAGAAATACCTACGAGTTTTTGTTCCGTCTTTTGGTAAATCAAGGTGAACAAGAACCAATTGATAAACCAAACTTATATTCCCGAAGAATAGCTCAGTATTATCAATCACCTCACAATAATCTTAATCGACTAGCGAAAGAAGATATTGCGGAATCACAAACGATGAGACGAAGATGTTTGTGACTACTATTATATCTTGCCTATCAGAAAAATAAATCTCAGGATGATACTTACAATTGTACTTGGTACCATAGAAACAACAAGATCAGATCACACAACTACGAGAAAGTGGTATCGGTCTGGATTCACAATCCCAATGAAGTCTTCAAGTCGTTAACTTACAGGGTCTTGGTAGAAACCTAAGGTTAAAGGAGAATCGAATCTAGCTAATACAACTAGTATCACATAGGAGGTGTGGGGATTAGGTTTCTCGGTTGCTAAAGTTCTCCCTTATAAAGTCTTTCAAATCAGTGTTTGCAATCAATGTTAGCTTAGTAACAAAGCATTTAATATTCACCGTTAGATGAATACCTGATTAGATTCAAGCTAATATCTTTCAACCGTTAGATCGAAACTTAGCTTGTTACACACAAATGAAATGCACGTTTTAGGTTTGTGTAATCGTACCCAAACATGTACATCTAGTTGGTTCAACAGTGGTTAACCAAATGGTTAGCCATATGAGCACTTTCATATCACCCATATTCTTCTTTACCATAACTAGTTAGAATGACTCAAATGAACTAGTTAGAGAGTTTTTCAATTGCTTAGATCTTTATAATAGACACAATTGAAACAAAAACGATTTGATTCACTCGAATCGATTCATGAACTTTATAGCCACGGTTTGCAAACTTGCATTCCTTAGTTTATATAAGTTTAAGTTCACAAATAATCGTTTTTAGAAAATAACCAACTTAAGTACGCATACTTTGGTTCAAGGAATAAGGACTTATACATGTATGAGTTACCACACAATGCTTATATCCAACAATGGTTATATAATCTAAATTCTCATTTCAATAATCGAAACATTCTTAGAGGATGCTATATTGTTGTTGTTCACAAACCATTTTTCGTCAAAGCCATTTTCAAGTGATTGAAACTTAACATGACTTTCGTCACTAGTAAAGATGAACTTTGACAAAGAGAAAGCTTACAAACACATATTTCGAGAAATATATAAGCGAGATAAACTCGGCTTGAAATAGCAAATGTGTATAATCAAAGTCTATATAGGAAAACGACTTTTGTCTCAAGATAGGATATAGCGTAGATAGAATTTTGAGTGATAGATAAGTTCAAGTCTCCACATACCTTTTAGTCGGTGAAGTTCCACTAGTTCCTTGAGTAGTTCTTCGTCTTTGTATGATGATTGCCATGGAGTCTTGAGATCAACTACACTTTCTATCCTAGTCCGAGACTTAACCATAAGTAGACTATAAATCAAGACTTATAGTTTTGATCAATATTATTAACAAACATGCTTGAGATAGCAACGCATGCGAGTTCGACCGAGCAGTGCTGTAACAGAAACGAAGATCTTTGTGATTACTTTTTATATCTTACCTATCGGAGATAAATCTCGAGAAAATCTTAGTGAAAATAGTACTCAATATGATATAACAAGTAAGATTAGAACACACAACTACAAAGAAAATAGTTGGCTCTGGCTTCAGAATCATGAAGTCTTCAAGTCTTTAACCTATAATGGTTTTAGGAAAAACCTAGGTTAAAGGATAATCGACTATAGACGCAACTAGTATCACATTGGAAGTGTGGGTATTAGGTTTCCCAGTTGCTAGAGTTCTCCCTTGTATGGTCTTCAAATCAGGGTTTGATAGCTTTGAAACAAAGCAATCAATATTCACTGTTAGATGAAAACCTGATTAAAGATTCAAGCTAAGTTTGGCAATATCTCTCCACCGTTAGATGGTCTTATCTTGTTACACAAAAATGAAATATACCTTCATTTAGATATGGGTAACCGTACCTAAATGTGTATATTGAGTTGGCTCAATAATAGTTAACCGAAGTTAGCCATGTGGACACTTTTGTATTAACCACATTCATTTTAACACTTATAGATCAAATTATAATCAAATGAATCTAATTGTGTTACTCATAGAGTTGTTCAATTGTTTATATTCACATAAAAGTATACAAGACATAATTGAAGCAAAATCGGATTGATTCAAAAGAATCAGTTCATGAACATTTTAGCCAGGGTTTGCAAAGATTGCATTTCTTAATTTATAAATGTATTTGTTCATGAGTATGAAATCATACTTAACCGATTTTAGAACTTAAACCAACTCAGTTTGCAAACGGGTATGCAAAATAGAGTTCCGGACTTTGATCTTTTCCGATAGTTCGCAAACGGGTACGCATATTGTCGTTCCAGACCGAACTCAGGTGAAACAGTTTTCAAACGGGTACGCAAACTTGGTTCCCGGACTTTAACTGTTAAAATCGTTCGCATACGGGTATGCATACTTGGTTCCCGGACCTGAATCATCTTACAACAGTTTGCATACGGGTATGCATACTGTGCTATATCCAGACAATGGTTAATTGTTCTAAACTCCCATTTTAATCATTGAAACATCTTTATAAGACGACAATAGCCATCTCACACAAACTATTAGCTTATAAGTAATTTTCAAGTGATCGAATGATCAATACGAAGCATTCTGAGTCTACATCAAATGACTGTCTCACACAAATGATGTATGATGTTACAAGGCGATTTTCACATGATCATCTTTTGACTCATTATTTAGTTTCCAACAAATAAACTGTTTCCAACTAAATTCGTCAAGTATAATGATGAACATAGTTAAAGAAAAAAGCTTTCCAACACATATTTCGAGAAAGATATAAACGAGTTAAACTCAGCTTGAAATATCAAATGTGTATAATGTAAATGTCTATATATCTATACGACTTAGTCTCAATATGAGATAAAATAGAATAGACTTCTGAGTGATAGATGAGTTTAAGTCTCCACATACCTTTTGTTGATGAAGTTCTTCCAAGCTCCCCTTAGTAGATCTTCGTCTTCAATCGATGAACGCCGTGAAGTCTAAAGCTCAACTACACATTCTATTTTAATCCGAGACATAGCTATAAGTAGACTAGAAATCAAGACTTATACTTTTGACATATAAACTTGACAAACAATCTTGAGATATATAGCAACGCTTGCGAGTTCGACCGAGCAGTGCTCTAACAACCCATCTCCAATTTGCCACTTGAAATCACTCATTTTGGTTGAGTAAATCATAATCCAGGTTTTCCAAAATCTCCAAAAAAACAAGGAAAAATTCTTTATACCTTTTCCCCCATAAAACCTAACTCTTAATATGAATTAATTTTTTCACTAAATATAAACGAAATTCATTAATCTAATGATTAGCTAATCAAAAATTAACCATAAGTAAGTAATGGTTTTTCAGGCATTCTAAAAAGTATTTAGATAAGGAACTTTTAGAATTACTTACCAGTGATCCAATTCTGTTTTATTATAGCAGCCCTTCTAACGGAGTTAACTACCCTTATAATAGGTTTATATAATTTACCACCTTTTCCTACTAAGCAGACACATAAATATTTGCTAGAACTTTTGCCCATTTAAAAGATTAAATGATGTCTGTGAGGATTTCACGAGACAAAAAGGTAGGATTTCACATGACAAAAAGGTTCCATGGATTCCTTGGTGAGATGTTGCAACTCACGAGTGAAACAAAACTTTTGTTGGGCCCCGCCAGAGATTAACAGGGGAAGGTTTAGTGGTGGAGCCCACCAAACTTTTATCTCACCTGGGAGAACGACGGGATTTTCTTCCGGTACACTTAGCATTATTGGCAACTCATGCCTAAATTTCTTTTTTTGATCGGTAACTTATGCCAAAGACATTACGGTGCTGCTACATATACTATGAGAATCTTCTAGGGAAATTTCGAAAGACACGACTCGGGGACCTCAATCTGGATAAAATAGGGGTTTTCCTTAGAGCTGTATCTCCCGAGATTTTCCACGGGAGATTGTCACGGTCAACAAAGAATTATTGAAGATATATTGGTTTTATGATTCTATCCTGCTTGGAAGATCACTTTCAAGATTCTTAATTTTACTGCTTTCTTAGAAGATTTCAAACATCATTGTATTTTCCTCAATTATGATGTTTATTAAAATTAGCTTAAATCACAACAGTGTACCACTTTTTAACATGCCAGGCACTCAAAAGTCAAAACCACACAGACGAAAACAATAACAGAAATAAAAACAAAAATAGAAACACACTTGACATTCCTCTCTTAATATCCACTATTAATTCTCCTGCAGTTCTTCCTGATCTCGCCATTTGATCCAGTCAATGGTGAGAGGCTTCCCATTTTAACCATTGATTGAGCGAAATGCTCGAAAAATAGGTTGTTGTTTTGAGCATATTGCTTAACTAGATCCATTGACGACTCATCTTTTGTTAAAAGAACTTGATCAGAATTAAAAATTCCCTTTGAGCTAAAATGTTCTTGTAGTAGTAATTATCAAATTTGGCAGGAGAAACCAAGTCCATGGAAAACAGGTTATTGTCACCGCCAGATCTTGGACAACGGCTTCGCAATTGATTGGCGTACACTTGTTGAAGAGTGTAATCGGCCTGTCCGTTCCCTGATTGGTTGTACAGCCTTTGCCTAAAACTAGTGCACCTAGCGTTTCCAATGGTGTGGCTTCCTGAAAATGATTGAGAAAATCCATTAGATTGTACCAGATACTGAAGTTTTTCACTTTGAACTATATATTCATTCAAAATTAACACTTAAATCTCACGTCTTCGAGAACTCGTTACTCACCAGAAAGTGCAACAAGATCGGCAATATTGAGGTCTTGAACCTTGAACTTGATAATAATTGTTTGGAACGTATTGTTTGGTTGAGGAGTGTTTCTGTTAGAACCACTTAAGCTTGCAGTCTTGGAGTCTCTCCTTCCGAGTGGAACCACCCAGTTTGGACCACCAGCCTGCATAGTACATACAGTTCATCAAATCCTATCATTTCGTCCATCAGCTATTAGGGGGGTAATATGATGACGCCATGTATAATAACACCAAACTTTATATATTTAACTGATACATCATGGATAGCATTGAGAGTTAGAGTTGTAATGAGTTTCATATATACCAAACGGTTGAATCTCTTGCTGCTAGAGCTAAAACATCGGCACATGAGACAATTTATGGGAATGCCTTCTCCAACGCAGATTTAATGTCGTCGATGACTTCAAATCCTCGAGCTGAGTTTCTGTTTGCATTCGGCTGCTTCTCGCTTCTTATGTTTCTACCATTGTCTAGCAAAATCGAGGCATCACAACCCTTCAAAGAAAGCAAGGAAAAAGTTAAAACAAAAGACACTCATAGATATATTTATGAAAAGAAGAAAAGTACATTACGGTTAGTACTTTTCATCAGAAGTTAAAACACAATGCTATATATTATGTATAACCTGAACAAAACAATCGTGGAAATGAAGCCTGCGCAATGAAGCAGTCATTCGAGTTTCTTTTTGTACAGCTTTCACAACAACAGACCTCACAATTTCTTCAGCCTTTGGGCAGGATTGCTCATAAAAGTTGGGGTTAAGATGGAAAGAGTAAACTGGAGAAAATGAAAGACATAAAAATAGTGAAAGAACCATGAGATGACTAATGTTAGTTTGAGCCATTTTTCGACCTTGCTAGAAATTCACTCACTGACTTCTGTATCACTACTACTTCTCTAGTTTCTGTTTTCCTTAAACGAAGTATGTGATGAATGAAATTGAGAGCTAGGTTTTCATTATTTATAGAGTGAACAAAGATGCTGGCATGCAGAGTTGATAGGGGAGATATGAATAAAAAAAAGTAAGGTGGGAGTTGGTTGCAAGTTCTCTCCATTATCAACATATACATATATAGTTATTTGACTAATCAGTCAATCACTACATATGCATCATCTTTAACTAATTAACCCTAAAGGATAAAGTTACTTTCTTCTAGTCTGAACTAGTCTTCTTTACATTAAACTAAAAAAAAAAAAAAAACTGAATTAGTCTTAAAGTGTGCTCGGAGAAAAGCAGAGAAGAAAAAGAAACACAGGGTGGTATAGTACATCCAATTATTGGTTGTATAATGTATTATACTGTTTGGTGGCCTGGTCTTTGCATTTTATAACTTTTTTCCCATCTTTCTAGAGGATTAATTGTTATAGCTGTTAATTTTCAGAAATTAGGACGAAGAAAAGTTTTAAAATCGGTTTTGGTCATCATACCCAATGACTTAAACTGGTATGTTAGACAGATGTGTGCACGTTTAATTTATTTAACCTTGGTTGGCAATTGGCTCCTTGGACGGAAGCTGTCACCAAATATCTATATCCAACAGTTGGTATTGTAACCCAAGATCAAAAGTAACCGACAATGGTGATTTAGTGATATAATAATGTTAACCTGGTAGATGATAAGAAATTGTCTTCTTTATCTACCGCGAGTCTTGGTTACTATCGTCTCCAGAACAGAAATTTATATTTATGTTGCATGAAGAAATAAGTAGGTTATATTTGGACCTTAAGATCTACCCCTCAACTTCTTGTCATGCAAAGATTTGACTTTCCCATTCTCATTTTTGGTACCATGAATGACGTTCAGTCGTAGCTTTTTGACCTTTGGTTTTTGGTGTAGGTATTTTGTTCCCCATGTGGCATCGGCATGCTGGATTCTATACTTTGTGAATCATAATCGGCGTAGGTACATAGTGTAGCATGATCCGCTCAAAGAAACAAGAATTAGTCATAGAGTTATTGCATTGAGTTTTTCGAGGAACGGCTAGCCGTTGGATCATTTTTTGCTATAAAATGATCTATCTCCGATAAAGGATTTGCACAAAAACTCTCAAACTGTTGTAACAAAAAATAAGAAAAATGATACACCACCGAAGAAGATGTTGCAATTGTAAGACTGTCGTTCACGGTGAGAAAGCATCACGAAGATCAAGGTAATAATATGGGCGAACGTGATGATTCTCAATGGAATCGTGTATTTACGGTCTTTGTTTCCATAAATGGTAATGAAAATGGAAGATCAATGAACCAAATAAAGGAAAGGTTCGAGGAGATCTACCTAGAAATGGAAGTTTTAAGGGGCAACTTGGAACGGGTGAGGCGATAAGTCCCGATATGTCCTTTTTTCAAAATGGTGAGTTTGTGCAAAAGTTGTTGATCAAGTAAGTTTGGAATGAAATACTAACTTAACCTTGATTTGTAATTTTAGAAAGCCCTGGCATTTTTCTGGTACCAAGCTACCCGTGGCAAAGAATTTGAGCATGAGAAATGCTATCGGATCACGAAAGATTTTATTGAGAATTTCAACTAAGCTTAACCATATATTTAAGTGTAATACTCTAAGTTTTTTTTTCCTCTCCATTTGGGTATAACTATTGAATATAATGCTGCCTCACTATGTAATGATTACATTATTAAATGATGAATGAAAGAAAGGAAATAAAATTTACAAAACCAACCAAAATTACCGCTAGGTAAAACAACCATAATTCTGGGAATTACAATCAACGACCAGAATATCCTATCGTAACTTGTTAAATCCCAGCCGAGAAATAAAATTCCAAACTGTATGTGCTTCTGGAAGAGTTGGTACAGCCTGGAAACAATAAAACCCAACCGATAATTGTTTATGGTTTGGTCATGAACCGTTATCCAAATCGTAAATCGTAAATCTAAATTTTTTGGTCAAAACGGCTAGGTCATTCGTGGTTAATACCTAGACGAAAATACTTAATTCTTTTTTAAACTATTTGTTTTTTCTTTTTAAGAAATTGAACAAACATAAAACTCAATAGACCAAAATGGTTTTTCATTCGTTGAATCGTAAAAGCATACATCTATCATTACATTGATAAGATAAATCATAACATTTGAAATAAACGCTTGTTCGTATAGATTAAAATCATAGGTAGTATTTTCCAAAATGCGATAGCTATCATCTTGCTCAAAGTCTTGCCCATGAACTGCCTCATATTGGCGAGGATCCCTCATCCACTATAGAAACAAATCCATTATGTTAGATAGTGTTATTCAAAACGATTTATAATGAAACAACTTATTAAAAAACGTACCCTTATAGCACTCGGCATAGTGGGATTGGCTTCTTTCATGGCATTCATTTTCTTTTTGAAAGCTTCACATTCTTCAAGGACTTTCTCGAATCTTTCCTTAACGATTGACCGCTGTCGTATGCATCAAAAATAATTTCACTTTCCTAAAGTATATAATAAGAAAGAGTTCGTTTCCACAGAGAGTAAATTGTAGTTATTATGTATTCAATTTCTTAAGTAACCAAGTTGGGGGGATTTCGAATTTTATCTAAGCAATAAAATAAAGCAAAACAAATAATATAGTTGGAATAATCAATAAGGAAAAGATATTGGTCAAGGAGTTAATCTTCAATCTTAAACATGTGCTTGCATACATGATTAGAATTACAAGTTAATCTCTTTATCATCAAAAGCCTAGAGTATCAAGAGAGCAAGATAATCTATTAATTTCCTAAGTTCATCAACACACACATTTGATCCGCGTATGTGAATTCTACCTAAAGAATAACCTAACGCCTTGCGCTAATTAAGTTCAATTCCTAGGAGCATTAAGTTTCAAAAATAGGCTAATCAATGCAATTTTCATACATTGCACATGACAATTCGGACAAAGGTCAAACTCTACATATGATTACAAGAGTGTATCACTACAAACCGTAATCATATCATGCTACTTGTATCTGGGGTTATAGCTCGATGAAAAACCCTAAAATAGCTATGGAAAAGGATGCAAGTTCAATTAATTGGCTACTTAACTAACCAAACATCTAAGTCATATCACAATACATCAATCATGTGATTATAAAAACAGTAGAGATATGAACGATAATCAAGAGAGAAAACTAATGCATTAATCAAGCACAAGTTATAGATAAAGGACTACATCCTTAACCAATAGTATTAAATTATCTACTCATAGATATGGAGTTCATTACAAATATATTAATTAAATAAAAGAAGATGAACATAAGCAAACCCTAGTACAATAGCCGCTCTCCTCCAAAGCTCCAAGTAAAAGACGTGATAACCCAAAAGTTGTAGAAGTCTTCATTTTATAGCTTTTCCTCTTTTCAAAACTAGGTCAATCCTCCAAAGTCCATAAGATAGAAGTCCACCAAGCCCATACAAGCCACATGTGGAAACAACCCAGTAAAAATCTCTGCCAAAAAATATTCGCCGGAAAATTGGTACCAGCACCGGACGTTCACCGGAAAAGTGGTCGGAGAAATAGCTCTGGTGACCGGCAAAGTCCACCAGGTCACCGGTCAACGAGTCAAGTCGGTCAGGTCAACCGAGTCAATTGACTAACTCAGTAAGATCATGAGTCAGAACCGAGTCAATTATTCAAGTGAGCTAACTAGGCTGACTTGTCTGAGTTGCCATGGCATAAGCCATTTGCACTGGCCAGAGCTGTGTTGCACCAACATTGCTTCCTTTGGACAATTCTGTTCCCGCCAACACACTTCACTGTAATCTCCCAAGTCTTGCAGCACACAACCAAGACCAACAACAATAAAGACATCCTGCTTCTTCTTAACTTCAATTTCTCTGCTCCAGCTGCAATTTCTCATCCATGGCAACACACACACCTTGCGAACTCCATTCGAGCACTGTTGACTGCATCTTCTGTAGCTTACAACCACCAACAAAGCCCATCGAAAATTTCGCCACTCAGTCAGTTCAAGATCAACCACTCCAGTTCAATAACACATTCACTAGCAGCAGCTCATATTCCAACAGTAGCCTCAGCCAATACCCTGTTCAAGTCCATACATATGCTATACATCGAAACTCATTCCCAGGCAGCAACAACATCATTCTGCAATGTCACTGCCTGTACTTCAGTTCAGCTGCAACCCATTGTAGTAACAACAGCTCACGCAAGCCATTTCCATCATTCTCAGCTCAAGAACATCAATTCAATCACCACCAAATGGGTTTCTGCTGCACAGCCATGCTCCTTAGTCACCACAGACCAATCCACCATCTGGAGCAGCTAACAAACACATACAACTCACTTTCCTTGTAGCTACCAGCTTCATTTCGTTCACACATTTCCTGCAATTGTCTCAAGCTTGACATATTATTGGTACCATCTAGCAAAAGTTGTCTCAGTTATATCAATCATAAATTGTTGACTCTTAGCCTCAACGTTAAGTTGAAGTAGGAAAAAATACCCTTGTTATTAGAGTCATAAGCATCAGAAGTTGAATATACATTATTTTAATTTTAATTTTGAAACCGAAAGATTGAATTGATTAGGATTGAGATATTACAAAAGTTTGCCTCCTCCTGCATTTTGACAGATATGTCACCAGGAGGTTCTAAGAGTCATGCACTGCTCAATCTATCTATTCTTGCACGTTTAGATGAAATATCTGCTACCTTATTATGCTCTTTAGGCACATAGTTACAAACCTAAGAGCTAAACAATCTAAATGAATATTTTAGTTCTAAAATTTAATTACGAAGTCTCCAATCAATGTTAAAGATGTCCTTATTCACCGCATCCACCACAATCTTTGAGTCCATCTCAAACTCTACCTTTTGCATATTCTTCTCCCTTGCCCATTGAGTAGATTCCCATAATCCTCTATATTCAGCTTGTTTCGAACTCGACAGATGAGTTAGATAGATGCATTTTGATCCCAGTGTGTACCTGCAATATCACGTATGATTAGACCTGTTAGAGCATTTCTCGGTCGAACTCGCAGGCGTTGCTATCTCAAGCTTGTTTGTTGATGCCCGTTGTAACCACAACAAATTAATCGAGATATTTCCCACTAATTAACTAGTAATATAGCGGTAGTAAGGATCGTTCACACAGAGAGATGTGTAATTGATATGTCATTTAGATAGCAAACCAAAGTAAAAAGAGAGTTGGTTTATGAAATAAATAAAAAAGATAATAAAAAGAGAATAAGATGAAAGGGATGATCAAGGAGTCCTTCGCCGTTACCAAACATTAATCGGATCAGTATACTTATCTATCTTCCGTCAGAATCATTCATCACCAACCGTAGAATAGCGAGTACGCTTAGCTATCCCCAAAACTCCTTCTATCAGAGGATAATAGGTACGCTTAGTCACCGAATTATATCCAACTAAGCCGCCTTGAGGTACGCTTACAAGGTGTAACTCGACCGAATGCTTTACGCTTTGTGAATTTAGGTTTGATCCCAGCAGTTAAACTTAGTATGCTTGGTTCACTTACTGGTATTGTATTCACACACGATTGCGTCACAGAATCCCTCTGCAAGGTATCACGTTCTCTACTTGTGTAGGAGATGCACGACAATTATGGATCGCTCCAAATCTCTAATAGCATAAAACAATCAATAGACTAATCTAGTATGCATCCCAAATCAATCTAAGAATCATTCATAAATCCTAAATATAGAAAAGACACTCGACGATGATTAAAACTTCGAACAAATTTATATAACTAATAAAGGGGTAAACCCTAGGTTTTGATGTAAAAGATGTAATACGGGAGGTAGAATTGTGTCTCCAAGGTGTGTAAGATGTTAGATGATATAAAAAGATGTCTTCTTAATGTCTTGAGGGTCTTCTTACATAGTGCTCACATGGTCTAGGGTTTACAACCCGTTCGGGACCGCGTATTCCTTGATTTTGAAGCCCAAACTCGTGCAAAACACCTTAGTTACGGTTGGGTTCAAACCGGCCTTAATTCTGACAAGAAAATCGTGATAAAACTCCCAGAGTTACGGTTGGGTCCGAGTCTCTTGGACCTGGCCGTAATTCTTCCTGTAACTTTTTGTTCTTCACAATTTCGGTTATAACTTTCTCATACGATGTCCGATTAATCTCATTCTTTTGAGGTTGTGTTCATATCGTCATCCTCTACAATATAGAAATTCCCAAATATTCATATCTCTTAACTCTATTTTACGGTTGGGTTGGACCTAGCCGTAACTCCTTATGAACTTTGTAGTGGAAATCAACTTGCTTTTATGGTTAGATTTGGGGATGCTTTTCCCAGCCGTCAATCTCCCTGGAACTTGTATCTAAGAGTTGTATTTGAACCTTCCAACTCCTTCATTTCATGCGAGAATGAACTACTTTCTTCTTCTTAGCTCCTTTTAACTCCATTTCCATTGATTTCGGATGATTCACCTAAATAGACAAATAAACTAGAAAATAATCATAATAACAAGTAATATGCAAGAATTATAGCTAAAACAAGTATGGAATTGACATTCTAAACATGTAAATTAAGCACTTATCAAATTCCACCACACTTAGTTTTTGCTAGTCCTTGAGCAAACTATCTAAAGTACAACAACTCCATGTCATCGAGGATACGGATGCACTTAGCAAATGCAACATGCCTTTAAACCCCTAGCTGTCCCTAGTGGACGAGTTATAGTCTCGAGAGGGATTACGAGAGGTATACCCACAAAACCTACTCCAACTTCAAAGCGTTCCATCGTCCCAAGCATCCAAAGAGCTATGAGGACATAGAGTTTCTGCATGCTAGTAATAAGAAGTTAAAAATACCAAAGAACATATTCTCATTCTTAAATGTTGAGTAAGAAATAACCACACCATAATGAGAGAATGGGTGTTTGAGAGCGATCAATAAGCATTTCGCCTCGACTTCTGCCTCATTTAAAAGGATTTTATGATAATTGCATTCAATAAGACGGTTTTTTTATGGGTCTCACATGTATGCAGGTAGGAATGGAGAAAGAAATTATACACACGTTGAATGGTGGGAAGGAAACCTTCCGAATTATTTCTGGAGACCCCACAAGATCGTGGGAAATAAAAGACTTTTTCTGATGATCTCTAAGAAAGGAAATCAACCACATGCAAGGATGGGAGTACTTACCACCTTCACATCCGATCCGCAGTGACGAAAGGACCACTCTCACAGCATCCAATAGAAACGTAGTCTTCAGCTCGTCTTCTTCATCTTCTTGGTCTTCGGTCTTCAACGGTTGATGATAAACTCCTGAACTTCGTAAAACTTTGACAAATTTGTAAATCTTTTCCTCTATTTCTTGTTCCTTGAAACTTCCATATAGATTTTTCTTCCTTCCCTACGGCCTTATTAAATAAATAAAAACAATATAACAAAAAATTTCTTGTTTCATTTTTTTTATGATAAGAAAAATAATACAAAAATATAATGGAAATAGCCATGGGTGATGTAGTTTACCGCTTGATTCTTCCCAACTTCTATTGTCTTTGATATCGTAAACTCCATTAATTCTCATCTTTTGATTTTCGTCGCTCTTGTAATAAGCTTCATACTTGTATATAGAATTCCGCTCCTTATATGTAAGTCTTCAGCATGTATATAAAAATCTGCTCATTGTATGTTGTTTTACTTGGATATGAAATTTGCTTTTCCTTGAATTGTTGCTTGTAAACCTCAAACATCTTTAACTTTTCTTGTAGATTTGATGTTGTTCCACTTGTTGATGATGATGGTGTTTCTATGGACCTGTTGTTGGCGAGAAAGAGAATGGTGTTAACTGCAAATAAAACTACAAGAAGGTGGTTTTCTTCTATAGACGTCACCCTCATGATTGACAAAATTAGCACTCAAAGAGTAGTGCTTATATTGGTGGGAGGTTGGGTATCTCACCATTCTACCCGGAATTAACATACGGTGACACACACTCAAAAGAAATCTCTTTAGTCACCTACAAAGAAAAATTGGTCTAGTGCCTCTGTTGATTTCAAAATAGGTAGTTTCCACTGACGATTGATCAGCAACTCTAATAAAGCATTTCTCCCTGCTCTTCATTTTCATCACCGGTATGATTAAATCCATTATTTAACAACCTAACAAGCAAGAAATCCGAATGTAGTTCCCTAACACTTCCAAGTTCAGTTATGTCGGTTAAATTCTCTATGTAAACATACCTAGAAGTATGCTAGCGACTCTAAAATCTCCACAAGTTGGAGATTTTATACAAAATTTTGAAAAAAATATATATGCAAAATATCCAAACGCTCCCCCACACTAAACTTTACATTGTCCTTAATGAAATTGACTCGTCCTAAGTAAAATCAAGGCGGTAAATCCTAATACGATATGCAAAAGAAGAAAACTAAAAACAAAAAAAATAGAAAATACAAAACCTATGGGTTGCCTCCCATTCAACGCTTAGTTTAACGTCCTTAGCCTGACCTTATCGTTATTGGACATGTTAGAGCATTTCTCGGTCAAACTCGCATGCGCTGCTTTCTCAAGCATGTTTGTCAATGTTAGTGATCAAAATTATAAGTCTTGATTTCTAGCCTATTTAGATGTCTCGGACTAGGAGATAGATTGTGTAGTTGAGATTTAGATTTTACGACGTTCATTATTTGAAGGAGAATAACTAATAAGGGGAGATTGTGGAACTTCATCGATAAAATGTATGTGGAGATTGAAACTTATCTATCACTTGGAAAGTCTATTTCTACTCTATATCCTATATTGAGACATAAGTCGTGTTACGATATAGTTTTCTATTATACACATTTGAGATTTCGAGCTGAGTTTAACTCGCTTATATATTTCTTGGAATATGTGTTGCCAAGCTTTCACTTCGACCAAATTCATCTTACATTCGTGACGAAAGTCCGAATAAGATCATATGAACATTGCCGAGTAACATCCTACATGGTTGTGTGATACAATCGTTTGATGAAGTCTTGAAATATTTCATTATGATAATTTCAATAACTTGAAAATTGCTTTGATGAAAAATAGTTTGCGAATAACGACTATATAACATCCTCTAAGAAAGTTTCAACGATTGAAATAAAGAGTTTTGTTAGAGCATTGCTCGGTCGAAATCGCACGCGTTGCAATCTCAAGCATGTTTGTCAATGTTAGTGATCAAAACTATGAGTCTTTATTTATAGCCTATCTAAATGTCTTGGACTAGGACATAGATTGCTTTGTTGAGCTTTAGACTTCACGGCGTTCATCTCTTGAAGAATAAGAACTACTAAGGGGAGCTTGTGGAACACCATCGACAAAAGGTATATAGAGACTGAAACTTATCTATCACTTGGAAAGTCTATTTCTACTCTATTTCCTATATTGATACATAAGTCGTATTAGGATATAGTTTTATATTATACACATTTGATATTTTGAGCTGAGTTTATCTCTCTTATATATTTCTCGAAATATGTGTTGGCAAGCTTTCGCTTCGGCCGAATTCATCTTACATTCGTGACGAAAGGCCGAATAATATCATATGAAAATTGTCGAGTTACATCTTACATGGTTTGTGTGATACAATCATTTGGTTTTTCTTGGAATGTTTCATTATGATAATTTCAATAACTTGAAAATCGCTTTGACGACAAATAGTTTGTGAACAACAACTATATAACGTCCTCTAAGAAAGTTTCAATGATTGAAATAAAGAGTTTAGAATCATGTAACCATGTTTGGATATAAACATAGTATGTTAATTACATTAGTGTACAAGTCCAAAACCGGAAACCTGAAGTATGGTACTCGTACGCGTACTGGTGGTTACTGATGTCTGGGAAAGTATGTGCACCCATACGCATACCGGCGGAAAGTTCACTCCCGTGAAAATGTGCTGGAGTTTGGAATGTGTTGAAGTATTCACACCCGTACGCGTACCGGCGTAACCAAACTCAAGTCCGACTACTCAAGTATGCGTACCCGTTTGCGTACTTGAGTGGGTTACTTTCTAAAATCGGTTATGTACATAAACTTAAACATTTATATAATAAAGAATACAATCTTTGCAAACCGTGGCTATAATGTTCATTAACTGATTCGATTGAATCAAACCGATTTTGTTTCGATTGTGTTCTTGTATACTTCTATGAGAATATAGTAATTCAACGACTCTTTAACTAGTTTCATTTGAGTCATTTGAACTAGTTATGGATAAAATGAATATGGTTGATATAAGAGTTATCATATGGCTAACTTCGGTTGACCATTGTTGAGCCAACATAGGTGTACACGTTTGGGTACGGTTACATAAACCTAAATGAGGGTAAATTTCATTTGTGTGTAACAAGATAATTTCTATCTAACGGTTGAAAGATATTAGCTTGGTTAAATCAGGTTTTTCATCTAACGGTAAATATTGAATGCTTTGTTACCAAGGTAACTTAGATTGCAAACCCTGATTTGAAAACTATATAAAGGAGTACTCTAGAACCTGGGAAACCTAATCCCCACACCTCATGTGTGTTACTAGTTGCATAAACTAGAGTCGATTCTCCTTTAACCTTAGGTTTTCCTAAACCTTGTAGGTTAACGACTTGAAAGACTTCATTTGGATTGTGAAGCCAGACCCAACTATTTCTCTTGTAGTTGCGTGTTTTGATCTTGCCCGATTCTATCGTTTGAGTACTATCTTTTCAAGATTTGATCGAGATTAATTTCTCCGATAGGCAAGATAAAACGTGATCACAAACTTCTTCGTCTCATCGTTTGTGATTCCACAATATCTAGTTTCGCCATCATACGATTTAGAGTATTGTGAGGTGATTGATAATACTAGGCTGTTCTTCGGGAATATAAGGCCGGTTTATCAACTGGTTCTTGTTCACCTTGATTTATCAAAAGATGGAACAAAAACTCTTAGGTATTTCTGTTGGAGACAGATTTATTCAATCCTATAGACTTTTCTGTGTGAGACAGATTTGTTTATCAAGTCTTCGACTTTGGGTCGTAGCAACTCTTGGTTGTGGGTGAAATCAACTAAGGGAATCAAGTGCGTAGTATCCTACTGGGATTAAAGACGTAAGGAACTCAACTGTACCTTGAATCAGTGTGATATTGATTAGGGTTCAACTACAGTCCAGTCTGAAGTTCATTGGTAGTAGGCTAGTGTCTGTAGCGGCTTAATACAGTGTGGTGTTCAAACTGGACTAGGTCCCAGGGTTTTTTTTGCATTTGCGGTTTCCTCGTTAACAAAATTCTGGATTCTGTGTTATTTCTTTTACGCATTATATTTTTTTATATAATTAAAATATAACAGGTTGTGCGTTGTATCGATCAATTAGGAAATCCAACCTTTAGTTGTTGATTGAGATTGACTGATCCTTGAACATTGATCTTTGGTACCGTTCAAGTTTACTCCTCTTATATTCAATCGGGATCGCAGATGTCTATTTGCTGATTGCGGATTGAATTAAGAGTTAGAGATATTAAACTCTTCTATATACTTTTCCCTAGATTGAGTCTGACTGTCTAGTTGATTCTCTAGAAAGTATATTAGATTAAGTCCTCTCAGATTGCCAAGCGAATTGTTGGGTGTGGTTGTTAGACCACCGCATTTTCAAGTTTAGAATCATGTAATCATGTTTGGATATAAACATAGTGTGTAAATCACATTATTGTGCAAGTCCAAAACCAGGAGCCTGAAGTATGCGTACCCGTACGTGTACTGGTGGTTGTTGATGTCTGGGCAAGTATGCGTACCCTATGCATACCGGTGGAAAGTTCACGTCCATGAAAATCTGCTGGAGTTTGGAAAGTGTTGTAATATGCGCTCCCGTACGCGTACTGGTGTAACCAAACTCAAGTCCGGCTACTCAAGTATGCGTACCAGTTTGCGTACTTGAGTGGGTTACTTTCTAATATCGGTTGTGTACATGAACTTAAACATTTATATAATAAGGAATGCAATCTTTGCAAACCGTGGCTATAATGTTCATGAATTGATTCGAGTGAATCAAACTGATTTTTTTCGATTGCGTTCTTGTATACTTCTATGAGAATATAGCAATTTAACGACTCTTTAACTAGTTTCATTTGAGTCATTTGAACTAGTTATGGTTAAGATGAATATGGTTGATATGAGAGTTATCATATGGCTAACTTCGTTTAATTATTGTTGAGCCAACATGGTGTACACGTTTGGGTACGGTTCATAAACCTAAATGAGGATACATTTCATTTGTGTGTAACAAGATAAGTTCGACCTAACGGTTGAAAGATATTAGCTTGGTTGAATCAGGTTTTTCATATAATGGTGAATAATGAATGCTTTGTTACCAAGGTAACTTAGATTGCAAACCCTGATTTGAAAACTACATAAAGGAGAACTCTAGCAACTGGGAAACCTAATCCTCACACCTCATGTGTGTTACTAGTTGCATAAGCTAGAGTCGATTCTCCTTTAACCTTAGGTATTCCTAAACCTTTTAGGTTAACGACTTGAAATACTTCATTGGGATTGTGAAACCAGACCCAAAAAATTTTCTTGTAGTTGCGTGTTCTGATCTTGCCCGATTTTATCGTTTGAGTACTATCTTCTTTAAGATTTTCTCTAGATTAATTTCTCCGATAGACAAGATAAAACGTGATCACAAACATCTTCGTCTCATCGTTTGTGATTCCACAATATCTAGTTTCACCATCATACAATTTAGATTATTGTGAGGTGATTGATAATACTGAGTTGTTCTTCGGGAATATAAGTCTGGTTGATCAACTGGTTCATGTTCACCTTGATTTATCAAAAGTGAAAAAGCGGGGGTCTAACAACACCACCAAATATTTCTCTTAGCAATATGTATGTACAAACTCGAATATACTTCTAAGAGAATCAACAAGACTCAATCAATTAAAAGTACATCAACGAGTTTATATCTCTCTCTTGATTTGATTTACTCAAGCAAGAACTACGAGTTCTAATCAAATATAAGGAATAACTTGGATGGTACCAAAGACCAATATCCAAGGATCAATCAATATCAATCAACAACCAAAGGTCGGATTTCCAATTGATTGATTCAAACGCACAACCTGTATTATTTCAATTATAAAGATAAAACAATATAATGCGGAAATTGAAATAACACAGACATCAGAAATTTTGTTTACGAGGAAACCGCAAATGCAGGAAAACCCCAGGACCTAGTCCAGATTGAACACACACTGTATTAATCCGCTACAGACACTAGCCTACTCCAAGATAACTTCAGACTGGACTGTAGTTGAACCCCAATCAATCTCCCACTGCTCCAAGGTACAGTTATGCTTCTACGCCTCTGATCCCAGCAGGATACTGCGCACTTGATTCCCTTAGATGATCTCACCCACAACTAAGAGTTGCTACGATCCAAAATCGCAGGATTTCACAATAAACAAATCTGTCTCACACAGACAAGTCTATCAAAGGATCAATCTGTCTCCCACATATAAACCCTAAAGGTTTTGTTCCGTCTTTTTATAATAATCAAGGTGACCAAGAACCAATTGATAATCCGGTCTTATATTCCCGAAGAACATCCTAGAGTTATCAATCACCTCACAACAATCTTAATCATATGGTAGCGAAACAAGATGTTGTGGAATCACAAACAATGAGACGAAGTGTTTGTGATTACTTTTTATATCTTACCTATCGAAGATATCAATATCAATCCAATCAAATCTGATTGTACTCGTACGATAGAAGATGCAAGATCAGTTCACACAATTACGATAAAAGTAGTATCGGTCTGGCTTCACAATACCAATGAAGTATTTAAGTCGTTAACCCGGATTGAGAAAAGAAAACCAGAGGTTAAAGTAGAATCGACTCTAGCACGCAAACTAGTATCACATGTAAGGTGTGGGGATTAGTTTTGCAGAGTTGCTAGATGTCCCCTTATATAGTCTTTCAAATTAGGGTTTTGCCTTGGTAACAAAGCAATCAATATCCACCGTTAGATGAAAACCTGATTTAGATTCTAACTAATATTTCTCAACCTTTAGATCAAAAACTTAGCTTGTTATACACACTTGAGAATGCACGTTTCTAGGTTTGTTAACCGTACCCAAACGTATGCATTTGTTGGTTCAACAATAGTTAACCAAATGGTTAGCCACATGAGCATTTCATATCAACCATGTTCTTCTTCACCATAACTAGTTCAAATGACTTCAAATGAACTAGTTAGAGAGTTGTTCAATTGCAAGGAAATCTTATGTACTACACAAGACACAATTGAAGCAAAGATGATTTGATTCACTTGAATCGGTTCATGAACTTTATAGCCACGATTTTCATACTGCATTCCTTAGTCTTTATAAGTTTAAGTTCAGAAATCATCTTCATATTTATAACCTTTCTCAAGTTCGCACACTAGGTTTACGGACTTAAACAATCGGGCATAGTTTACAAAATCCAGCAGAAAATCTTGGCAAGATACCTTCCGCCGGTTCGCGGAATGGTACTCACGCAACTATTTTGTCAACTCCAGCAGAATTTCTTGAGATGAGAAGTTCGGCAGTTCGCGGACTTGGATCACGCCATTCTATCGGTTTCTCTTGATCAACAAAGTTCGCAAACTTTGGTTCAAGGAATAGGACTTATACATAAATGTGCTTCCACAAAAATGTTTATGTCCACCATTGGTTATGTAATCTAAACTCTCATTTCAATCATTGAAACATTCTTAGAGGATGTTATATAGTTGTTACACCATTTCTCGTCAAAGCAATTTTCAAGATGATTGAAACATATTATGACTCTCGTCACATGGAAAAGATAAAATTGATCGAAGTGAAAAGCTTACCAACACATATTTCGAGATATAGATAGGCGAGGTATACTCGTCTCGAAATACCAAATGTGTATAATCCAAGTCTATATATATATATATATATATATATATATATATATAGCATACGACTTCTTGTCTCAAAGAGTAGGAGATATAGTAGATGGACTTTTGAGTGACAGATAAGTTCAAGTCTTCGCATACCTTTTTGTCGAGAAGTTCCACCGGTTCCTTGATTATTTCTTCTACTTGTATGATGAGTCGCTATGAAGTCCTTGAGTTCAAATACACTTTTTATCCTAGTCCGTGACTTAGCTATAATAGACTAGAAATCAAGACTTATAGTTTTGATCACTAACATTGACAAACATGCTTGATATAGCAATGCATGCGAGTCGACCGAGCAATGCTCTAACAAAAAGATGGAACAAAACCTCTTGGGTATTTCTGTGGGAAACATATTTATTCAATCCTATAGACTTTTCTGTGTGAGACATATTTGTTTATCAAGTCTTAGACTTAGGGTCGTAGCAACTCTTAGTTGTGGGTGAGATCAGCTAAGGGATACAAGTGTGTAATATCCTGCTGGGATCATAGACGTAAGGAGCGCAATTGTACCTTGAATCAATACGAGATTGATTAGGGTTCAACTATAGTCCAGTCCGAAGTTCATTGGTAGTAGGCTAGTGTCTGTAGAGGCTTAATACAGTGTGGTGTTCAAACTAGACTAGGTCTCGGGTTTTTTCTGCATTTTCGGTTTCCTCGTTAACAAAATTCTGGTGTCTGTGTTATTTCTTTTCTGAATTATATTTTGTTATATAATTGAAATATCACAAGTTGTGCGTTGTATTAATCAATTAGGAAATCCAACCTTTGGTTGTTGATTGAGATTGATTGGTCCTTGAACATTGGTCTTTGGTACCGTTCAAGTTCCTCTTATATTCAATCGCGCTCGCAGATTTCTATTTGCTGATTACGGATTGAATTAAGAGTTAGAGATATTAAACTCTTCTATATACTTTTCTTTAGATTGAGTGTGACTGTCTAGTTGATTCTCTAGAAAGTATATTACAGTAAGTCCTCTCAGATTTCTAAACGAATTGTTGGGTGTGGTTGTTAGACCCCCGCATTTTCAATTGGTATCAGAGCAGGAAAATACACTAAAGACCTAATAAGTCTGTGTTTGTAGCGATCTAAGGATGGATGATATTGTCTCTGATAAACGCATCGCCAGAAATAAAAATTATGTTCTATGAAGTCTTTTAAAGAGAAAGATTTGTCAATCTCAAATATAGATGAACCTAGTGTTCCAATGAAACAGACAAGTGTTTCCATGACTACCTTACTGATGAGTCTGACTCAGAAGTTGAAAGGAATACATCCAAAGAGAGTTCAACGATTCTAAAACTCCTTAGGATCCAGGCTGATAATGTCATTCGGTTGAAATACAAAGTTAATACTCTAATTGGTATGACTAATATGCATGACTCTTTTCTAAAGGTACTTCGAGAGTCAAACACCTCATTCTTTGAGAAAAATATCAAAAAAGATGCTTTGGAAATTGAACATCTCTTGAGCAAACTCTCTGTTCAAGAATGTCTCAGAGGGTCCACAATACCAATTGCTTCTGATAAAACTGTAAAAGTTTCAGCCTCGGAAGCAAAACAGAAATCCTTTCCTATTGAAAATAATGTGGTCTTGTCTTCTTCTAATCAAGAGATATCCACGTTATTGGGAAGAAGAAGTCTCTCAACAGCGGAATTGAGACTGTTCTCTTTAATCACTCACGTGATCAGAAAGAGTGTCTTGTTTGTAATTCAGAAAGACATAATGAACAAAAGGAAAACTCTAGATGAATGACAGCTCCATGGTTCGTCTTAAACATACCTTAGATTTAATTCTCAAAGGTGTAACTGACTTTCGTAAATCTAAACCGGTTTGTTTTGGTACGCATCCTGTATACCACATTGGGAATGTAAGTTTAATATTTTCCTCAAATGTTCGAAAACAAAACAATTTCTCTAAACCACCTCCTCGAAGAAGAACTCATGGATACTCTTCGATGAAGAAAGGAGACATAGTTTATCATGATGTGAAAAAGGTACCTAAAGGTAGAAGCAAAATTGGAGATCCGGAAGACAACCTAAGAATGATAATAGAAGGACTTAATGATATCATCAAGAGGCTGTCAATTCCCTCAAGGAAAACTTCTTCAGGTAAGAATATAATTTATGCATCATATCCTGATGATGACTTTTCGCATCATAATGGTTTTTCTTCAAAAATCAAGTATAAAAAGTCTAACCATAGACGACGATCTTTTAATGAGCTCAGAGCTCATACTTGTGCTAATTAATCACAAGATTCAAACCTCACTCTCGAAAAAAAATCTTGGAAGAGTGAGATGTATTCAGGTATACTTGTTGGCAAAAAATTTTCTCTGATTTTCCATGTTATTTTCTTATTGTTCTTAGCTAGATGATCATTCACAAACATTTCTGCATAAGTATTTGTATTTGATCTTGTGGTCCTTCCTTTGTCAAAAATTGTTATGCACTAAATTTCTTCTCTTGTGAGAATAAAATTTATTTGAGCCGAGAATTGTGAAATTTTCTCTCCTAGCAAATATTGACGAACCTATATTGCCGTCTCTAGTGTTTTCCTTGTTAGGGGTATGTTTGTGTACGTGCTAGTACCTACCTTGCATTGCACGAACCAAACTTGGAAACCCTAAATTTTGTTCCCTATGGAACCTTATAAATTCCAAAAACTTTCATGAGAGCTTGCATACTCTTTGTTTTTGCGTCTTTTTAAAGAATGGGGTCTCCTTTAAACTCTTGGAATCTACCAGCTGATTCAATTGATGATTCTGTGTATTTGGAGTTTGTGTTAAAGAAGAAAAGAAATCTTATTAAAAGTGACGAACTCGAATCATGTGCATCATGCTACTATGCTTTCTCTCACCAAGATCGAGAAAATGCTGAGATGGTTTCTGCTGAAGTGGTTCATGGTTTTCTCACTGATCTTGGGAAAACTCAACTGAATCTTGAGGACTCTGTGAAGGATATCAATCTACTTCGTACTTAGTTGAAAAAGGTTAATTCTGACCTTGTTCTCATGAAGTCACAGGTCAAGGAACTCCTCAATGAGGATATGTTCTCTGAAGATTCTTCTGATGCTGTCCATCATAAGCTTGATGATGCCGTGGTCCATAAAGTTTCCAGTCATGAACTCTGATTATCGCTTGTAATCAGTCTCTGGGTTCTAGAGTTGTTTTTAGTTTTTCTTCTCAATGTCTAGGAAACTTCTTATGAGAATTCTCATTATTGTTTTTGTTTAGAAGGATTACTAGGGTTTGGAATATCCATTATTGTGATTATACATAGCTAGTTCCAAACGTTTTTTATCTTCAATGTTTTTTGATTTATTTATTTAAATTCTAAGTTATTTGGAAGATGATGTTTGCAATTTTAATCTTTATGGTTTTATATATTGCAAATTGTTATGGGATATGTTGTTTACGACCGTGAACCTTGATTGTCCCATACTTGTTCAAAAGTTATCTCTATTATATGTCGGTATGAAAGTATTGATAAAAGATAGAATGAAATTTTGACAAACAAAAGTTATGCCTTTTATGTCATTATGAAAATGTTGATGGAAGAAAGGATGAACTTTTGTTTACAAGAATTTTCTATTTTATGTCATTGTGCAAATAATGATGGAAAATAGAGTGGTTTCTTGTTTATTCCGCAGTATTGATTTTCCCGGATCCACATCTTTGTGTTTTTACTGTGTTGCTCGGTACGTTCTCTTATGTCGAGCATGTGCAATTGAATTGATCATCTTATGTTGTTGATTCAATTGAATCTTTGCATACAAATTCATGTTTTCATGTGATTTGGTTATATCCAAAGAAATCCTTCTTTTCTTGTAAAAGCAAGGTCGCCTTTGTTATTCTCTGGGGAATGGCATTTAATGGGGGAGAGTTTGTTTATGAACTTGTGCTTAATCGCCATATCTTTTTGGGGAGCGCGGTTGTGGAAATTTTATAGGGGTTATCTTGTATCTTTATAAACTCCTTGATGAATGCATTTAGCTTAGGCTTTATGATTGCATCTAAATTTGTTGGTATGTTTGTTCTCTTTTGATCATGAAGAATCTCTATGGAAATTCCATGAGGATCCCACTAGTTTTCGTACCTTTGCCGATTTTATTGACAAAAAGGGGGAGAATTAATGTGTAGTTTCATACTACAAATACATATAGTTTACGATCATTATGTAAGGGAGAGTGGTTTTCATATTGAGATGATATATTGACTAAGGGGGAGTAATACATATCACCATAGTATTGTTGTCAAAGTTATGATGCAATTGAACTTTGCTGTTGTGTAATAATACTATGACACTGTATAACAATGATTTAGAACATTTGTTTTCTCATTGTTATAGCTACGGATCCTCAACAACGACGATAGTAAACTTACAACCTTTGGAATCATTGGAGTACTTGGAAGTGACGAAGATTTCGAGTAATGTTGAAGATACCAAGGAGATCAAGCATGTGGATGAGAAGCTACAATTTTTATTTATTTTTTAATCCATATGTATTTATTGTTTTGTCACTAAAATTGAAAAAGGGGGAGATTGTTAGAGCATTGCTCGGTCGAACTCGCATGCGTTGCTATCTCAAGCATGTTTGTCAATGTTAGTGATCAAAACTATGAGTCTTGATTTCTAGCCTATTTAGATGTCTCGGACTAGGATATAGATTGTGTAGTTGAGCTTTAGACTTCACGGCGTTCATCTCTTGAAAATGAAGAACTACTAAGGGGAGCTTGTGGAACTTCATCGACAAAAGGTATGTGGAGACTGAAACTTATCTATCACTTGGAAAGTCTATTTCTACTCTATCTTCTATATTAAGATATAAGTCGTATTACGATATAGTTTTCTATTATAGACATTTGAGATTTCGAGCTGAGTTTATCTCGTTTATATATTTCTCGGAATATGTGTTGGCAAGATCTCGCTTCGGCCGAATTCATCTTACATTCGTGATGAAAGTCCGAATAAGAACACATGAAAATTGTCGAGTTACATCTTACATGGTTTGTGTGATACAATCATTTGGTGTTGTCTTGGAATGATTCATTATGATAATTTCAATAACTTGAAAATCGCTTTGACGAAAAATAGTTTGTGAACAACAACTATATAACGTCCTCTAAGAAAGTTTCAATGATTGAAATAAAGAGTTTAGAATCATGTAACCATGTTTAGATTTAAACATAGTGCGTTAATAATATTAGTGTACTAGTCCAAAACCGAGAACCAGAAGTATGCGTACCAGGACGCGTACTGGTGGTTACTGATGTCTGGGCAAGTATGCATACACGTACGCATACCGGCGGAAAGTTCACTTCCGTGAAAATCTGCTGGAGTTTGGAATGTGTTGAAGTATGTGCACCCGTATGCGTACCGGCGTAACCAAACTCAAGTTCGGCAGAGTATGCGTACCCGCTTGCGTACTTGAGTGGGTTACTTTCTAAAATCGATTGTGTGCATGAACTTAAAAATTTATATAATAAGGAATGCGATTTTTGCAAACCGTGGCTATAATGTTCATGAATTGATTCGAGTGAATCAAACCCGATTTTGTTTAATTATGTTCTTGTATACTTCTATGAGTATATAGTAATTGAACGACTATTTAACTAGTTTCATTTGAGTCATTTGAACTAGTTATGGATAAGATGAATGTGGTTGATATGAGAGTTATCATATGGCTAAATTTAGTTGACCATTGTTGAGCCAACATAGGTGCACATGTTTGGGTACGTCTATATAAACCTAAATGAAGGTACATTTCATTTGTGTGTAACAAGCTAAGTTCGATCTAACGGTCAAAAGATATTATCTTGGTTACATCAGGTTCTTCATCTAACGGTGAATATTGAATGCTTTGTTACCAAGGTAACATAGATTGCAAACCCTGATTTGAAAACTATATAAAGGAGAACTCTAGCAACTGGGAAACCTAATCCCCACACCTCATGTGTGTTACTAGTTGCATAACCTAGAGTCGATTCTCCTTTAACGTTAGGTTTTCCTAAACCTTATAGGTTAACGACATTGAAAGACTTCATTGGGATTGTGAAGCCAGACCCAAGTATTTCTCTTGTAGTTGCGTATTCTGATCTTGCCCGATTCTATTGTTTGAGTACTATCTTTTCTAAGATTTGCTCGAGATTAATTTCTCCGATAGGCAAGATAAAACGTGATCACAAACATCTTCGTCTCATCGTTTGAGATTCCATAATATCTAGTTTCGCCATCATACGATTTTGATTATTGTGAGATGATTGATAATACTAGGTTGTTCTTCGAGAATATAAGACCGGTTTATCAATTGGTTCCTGTTCACCTTGATTTATCAAAAGACGGAACAAAAACTCTTGTGTATTTATGTGGGGGACAAATTTACTCGATCTTATTGACTTTTCTGTGTGAGACAGATTTGTTTATCAGAGATGTACGGAGCGCAACTGTACCTTGAATCAGTGTGAGATTGATTATGGTTCAACTATAGTCCAGTCCGAAGTTCATTGGTAGTAGGCTAGTGTCTGTAGCGGCTTAATACAGTGTGGTGTTCAAACTGGACTAGGTCTCGTGGTTTTTCTACATTTGCGGTTTCCTCGTTAACAAAATTCTAGTGTCTGTGTGTGGATGGGTAAAAACTGTTTGCTGGCTTTTTAGGAAAGTGAAGAATCGAGCGTGCGGACAAGACTCCTCGGCCGAGAAAACTGCTGAACCTCACACAGATGCACTGCAAAGGGAGTGCTTAGATTCGAGAGATCAATCTGTAGGACTCCGGCCTAAACCAAGTCAACGGCCGTTATAGAGTCAATTCGATCACAAAAAGGGAAATGGGTTGATCAGTAGGAGGGAAGCTGAGAATTGTGTGGAATCAATGATGATCAAGGATTGTGGATGTGTTAAAGGTTTCTGCAAAATTGATGAACTGTTGAGTTCGAATAAGTTCTGATCCATTGATGGAATTTCTGAGAGTGATTGCTCGAAAAATTGTTGTTGTTCAATCGTAGATCCAGAGACTTATTTATAATGTCAGAATAGGGAACACATTGATCCAGTAAGTGTGACGGTTTCATGAGTGAAAGTGTGGGAAAGTGGAAGATCATGGTGAAACCATTTCCAGGTCGTGTGGATAATTGGTTAACCGTCCATCCACTACTTTGCTAACTCCTTCAACCGTTGCACGACTTACTCACATTTCTCATCGTGGATGAATCCACGTATCGTAGGCCGCCAGACCAAAACCCTAATTGATATCCCCCACATGACGTGATTGATTTCTCACGAGTCGTGGAGTCTGCAGAAATTACTGAATATCGATAGTTGGGTCAATATTCGAGCAATTGAGTAAGTATTGCTCAATTCGACGAATTACTGATAAATCACTGAATATTGATAGTTAGGTCAAAATTCGAGCAACTGAGCAAGTATTGCTCGATTCGACGAATTATTTATTGGTGACGTGACCCAATAAAATATTAATTAAAATATTGGTAGACTACAGAATATTATATAACTAATCCAGATGTTGATTGATGAACCAACATAAATTTATTAGTATTTGAACTTGCTCAGAATGATGATTTATGGAGCGTTTGTTGGAAACCCTAATTTTCGATCAATCGTTCGTCAATTGATGAATTGTCGAAAAATAGGTCATGAGTGAGGGAGAGACCAACCACATGGAATAATGGACGACCATGTGGTTCCCGAGTGCTCGATTCCTTAGTTGACTGGTTGATGAAAGAATGATGATTAAATGCCGGTTTCATCATTTATTGAAATAGGGCTCGATTGAGCATTAAGTGATAAAACCTAATTATAGAAAAGTGAGGGACCGACCAAGAGTGCATGAGACCGGCCCTTGGTGGTCTTGGGACCAGTTGATGGTCGTTTGAGCAAACTCCAAGTTGGTTGAAAAGAGTTTGGGCCCATTATGATCAATTGAGCAAATTAGGTCAAAATTGTTAAGATGTGTGGGACCGGGCCGACCCTGGTCGGTCAAGGTAGAATGCACATGTCACCATAATGTCTGTGTCTCAGTCCTGAGAGTTTCAGTATTTTCTGGTGTGCGTTTGAGCAATATGTTGAATTTTCAACAGAGTGATCTTTGACTGAAATTCTTGATTTTTGCTCTGAGCATGTGTGCTCAGTTGATCAATATTTTGTAAATATTAAAATAAGGATATTTTAACATTTAATATTTCCATGAGAATCTAGCCGGCCGTGTGACCATGTCGGATTTTGGATTTTCATGATTTGAGCAATATTTGAGAAAATATGAAGAAACCATGATTTTTGCTCAAACTGAGGAGTTTCATGAGATGAGGAAAATAATAATTATGAAAGACTAGGGATTTTAAGGTGTGGGACTGGCCACGTCTAGGGCATGGCCGGTCGTCCAGGTAGCCCGGTCCCACGACACCTTTCCCGGTTTATATTATTATTTTTCATGAAACCGTGAAACTATGAAGAAACCATGAGTTTTGTTGAAACGGAGGAGTTTCATGAGATTAGGGAAATAATAATTATGAAAATACAAGGGATTACAAGGTGTGGTCCCGGCCACGACCAGGGCATAGCCGGCCGGCTAGGTTGACCGGTCCCGCAACACCTTTCCTTATTTTATATTATTATTTGTCATGAAATCGTGAAAATATGGAGAAACCGTGAGTTTTGCTCAAACAAGGAAAGTTGCTAGAATGAAGGAGTTTTCATGAGCTAATGAAAATAACAAAATAAGGAAAAATAATGGAGGAGGCATATGACCGGCCATGGCTAGGGCACGGCCGGCCTGCTGGTGGGCTCGGCCCATGAGCGCCTCTTTATTATTTTAATGTTATCATTTTCCCTCTCCTGTTTTGTGCAGGATTTCTCATTTGTCCATATTTTCGAATGCTCGTTCGTGCATTCGGGTGCTCGGTCATGCATCATTTTCGAGTGCACTTGCACCATTTTGTGGGGATTACTCAGTGATGGTCCATATGCTCGATTGTTGAGTATTTATTACTAATTTATGAAATTCAGTGGAGAATGATTCATGAAACTGAGTAATAAAAGTGAGTAGTTTTTTATTATCAATCCATAGGATCAGCCGTGGATTCGACCATGAATTCGGAATAATAAAACGAGTATTACTATTCCGTGGGATCGTGGATTCGACCACAGAATCGGAGTAATAAAGTAGTTATTACCATCCCATGAGATCAGTCGTGGATTCGATCATGAAATCGGAGTAATGAGATTATGTATTACCATTCCATGAGATCGGCCGTGGATTCGATCATGAAACTGTAGTAATGAGATAAAATAGATTATCTTCTAGGAATTCAGTGGTGAATGTTACAGTAAAATTAGTCTATCACAGAAGGGATATTATCCAGTTAAATCGTCATACGCATTATGAAAGGTGCATAGTCGGGAAACAGAGAGTGTTGCTGAAGTCCTGAAGGCGTTATTGCTCTCAATCTTACGGAGAACCGCCTGGATCTATACACGGTCTCTCTACATAGTCAGGGAACAATGGGTGTCACCGACATCCTGAAAGGCGTTGTTGCTCTCAATCTTACGGAGAACCGCCCAATCGTTCTTCTATGTAGAGGTGGG